>NC_091989.1:114850850-115174738 GCF_044704955.1 Pristiophorus japonicus
GGAGGGGCGGGTGAGAAGGAAAGGAAGGGAGGGGAGGGGCGGGTGAGAAGGAAGGGAGGGGAGGGGGGCGTGAGAAGGAAGGGAGGGGAGGGGGGGTGAGAAGGAAGGGAGGGGAGGGGGGGTGAGAAGGAAGGGAGGGGAGGGGGGGTGAGAAGGAAGGGAGGGGAGGGGGGGTGAGAAGGAAGGGAGGGGAGGGGGGGTGAGAAGGAAGGGAGGGGAGGGGGGGTGAGAAGGAAGGGAGGGGAGGGGGGGGAGAAGGAAGGAAGGGAGGGGAGGGGGGGGAAGGAAGGGAGGGGAGGGGGGGGAAGGAAGGGAGGGGAGGGGGGGGAAGGAAGGGAGGGGAGGGGGGGGAAGGAAGGGAGGGGAGGGGGGGGAAGGAAGGGAGGGGAGGGGGGGGAAGGAAGGGAGGGGAGGGGGGGGAAGGAAGGAAGGGGGGGGGAAGGAAGGAAGGGGAGGGGGGGGAGAAGGAAGGAAGGGGGGAGGGGGGGTGAGAAGGGAGGGGAGGGGTGGGGGGGTGAGAAGGGAGGGGTGGGGGGGTGAGAAGGGAGGGGAGGGGTAGGGAGGGGGGGTGAGAAGGAAGGGAGGGGAGGGAGGGGGGGTGAGAAGGAAGGGAGGGGAGGGAGGGGGGGTGAGAAGGAAGGGAGGGAGGGAGGGGGGGTGAGAAGGAAGGGAGGGGAGGGAGGGGGGGGTGAGAAGGAAGGGAGGGGAGGGAGGGGGGGGTGAGAAGGAAGGGAGGGGAGGGAGGGGGGGTGAGAAGGAAGGGAGGGGAGGGAGGGGGGGTTGAGAAGGAAGGGAGGGGGTGTTAGAAGGAAGGAAGGGGAGGGGGGGTGGGAAGGAGGGGACGGGGGGGGTGAGTAGGAAGGGAAGGGAGGGGAGGGGGGGTGAGAAGGAAGGGGAGGGGGGGTGAGAAGGAAGGGGAGGGGGGGAAGGAAGGGGAGGGGGGGGAAGGGAGGGAGGGTGAGAAGGAAGGGGAGGGGGGTGGGAAGGGAGGGAGGGGAGGGGGGGTGGGAAGGGAGGGAGGGGCGGGGGGGGTGGGAAGGGAGGGAGGGAGGGGAGGGGGGGTGGGAAGGGAGGGAGGGAGGGGAGGGGGGTGAGAAGGGAGGGAGGGGAGGGGGGTGAGAAGGGAGGGGAGGGGAGGGGGGTGAGAAGGGAGGGAGGGTGGAGAGGTAGAGAGAAGGGAGGGAGGGTGGAGAGGTAGAAGGAGGGAGGGGGGAGAGAAGAGAGGGAGGGGAGGTGGTGAGAAGGGGGGAAGAGAGAGAGAGAGAGAGAGAGAAAAAAAAGAAAGGAGAGGGAGGCTGAATGGGCCGGCCCGGCCGGGTCCAAGACTTCGAGCTTAGATTTACCGGATTGACAGGTAGGTGGCGTCGGGGTCGGGGGGGAAGATCGGTCGGGGGGGGTGGGGGAGTGGGGGGGAAGGTCGGGAGCGGGGGAAGCGGAGGTCGGGTCGGGGGGGTGGGAGCGGGAGGCAAGTCAGGTCCGGTCCGGAGGAAGCTGGGCGTGGGAGGCAGCCTTATCCACGCAGCCCCAGTGAGGCCATTGGGCCAGGGCTAGGGGCTGCGTGCTTCGGGCCCCTCCCACACAGTTTTGAGCGCCTGGAGCTACTGTACATGCGCACCCACTGTAGCGCGCATGTGCAGAGGTCCCGGCACTGTTTTCAGCGCAGGGACCTAGTTCCACCCCCCACAACTCGTGCTGCGCTGCGCAGAGGACCAGCAGGGAGCCGGAGAATTTGGAAGTTTTTTTTAGGCGCACTTTGTGGCGCGAAAAACGGGTGTCCAGGTCGGGGCTGCGCCGTTCTAGGCGCGGCCCGAAACTTGGGCCCAATGTTCCCGATGTTAGGGGAAGTCCAGAACCAGGGATAACAGTCTGAGGATAAGGGGTAAGCCATTTAGGACTGAGAATGAGGAAAAACGTCTTCACTCAGAGAGTTGTTAACCTATGGAATTCCCTGCCGCAGAGAGTTGATGCCAGTTCATTGGATATATTCAAGAGGGAGTTAGATATGGCTCTTACGGCTGAAGGGATCAAGGGGTATGGAGAGAAAGCAGGAAAGGGGTACTGAGGTGAATGATCAGCCATGATCTTATTGAATGGTGGCGCTGGCTCGAAGGGCCAAATGGTCTACTCCTGCACCTATTTTCTATGATTCGTAGAGGGAGAAGATTGGGCAGAGTTTGTGAGCCGTTTGAACCAGTACTTCGTGGCCAAGAAACTGAAGGGGGTCGACGATGTAGATCGGCGCTGGGCCACTGTTTGTGGTTCAAAGATCTGCAGTCTGATAAAGAATCTACTCGTGCCTAGTGATCCAACAGAGAAAAAGTACTAGAAGTTGTGCACATTGGTACAGGAGCACCTCAAGCCAGACGACAGCATCATCTCGAGATACAGGTTTTATACACACGTTCAATCGGAGGGCCAGAGCGCGGCGGAATTCGTTGCCGACTGAGATGACTAGCGGGACCGTATAAGTTCAGGATGGTGTTGGCAGACATGCTGTGGGACGACTTTGTTATCTGTATCAACCACAAGGTGATTCTGCGCAAACTCCTGGCGGTGGAGATGCAGATCGCTCAATCGTATGACGACGGACAGGTGTCTAAAGCAAATAGCAGTGAAGAACCGAACCTCGGCAAGTATTGTAAATGTGATTGATTCGGTGTTCAGTAGAGCGGCACATGGCAGGGGCTATCAGGCTGCGTTTGCGAAACCTGTGGCTGTCCAAAGTCCACCAGCGAGAATGTATATGACTTCTCCATGTTGGCGTTGTGGGGGAAATCATTTGCACCAACAGTGCCGATTAAAGCAATATTGTTGTAAAGGCTGTCTGAGAGTGGGGCATCTCCAGCACAAGTGTCTGCAGATGAGCAAGCGAGCTGCGACACACCACATGGAGATGAGAGTCAGACCAGCGTGGATCCGGATACGCAATCCGAGATGCCGGAGGAGGAAGTGTATGGACTGTACTCCTTCATAATCAAGAGTAAACCAATTTTGATTGATGTGAAGTTTAACGGGATTGATGGAACTGGACACGGGGGCGAGTCAATCGATCATGAATGAGAGGGCGTTTTATAAGCTGTGGGATACTAAGACTGAGAGACCCAGGCTGAGCCCTGTTAACGCCAAGCTGCGCATGTACACCAAAGAACTGATGAAGGTGATTGGCAGTGCACAAATTAACGTGTCATATAACGGTGTGGTTCATGAGTTACCGCTGTGGATTGTTCCAGGCAATGGCCCAACGCTGCTCGGCAGGAGCTGGTTGGAGAAAATCAGATGCGACTGGAACGACATAAAGGCATTATCATCGGAGGAAGATACATGTGCCCAAGTATTGAGCAAGTTCCCCTTGTTCGAACTGGGTATCGGCAATTTCACGGGAGCCAAGGTGCAGATACACATGGACTCAGATGCAAGACCCGTCCATCATAAAGCTCGGGCAGTGTCGTATATGATGAGGGAGAAGGTCGAAATTGAACTGGACAGACTCCAGTGTGAAGGGATCATATCACCAGTCGAATTTAATGAATGGGCCAGCCCCATTGTTCCTGTGCTGAAAAGTGATGGCACAGTCAGAAACTGTGGAGACTACAAGGCTACGATCAACAAGGTTTCGAAACAACTTCAGTACCCGTTACCGAAGGCTGATTTGTTTGCGACACTAGCGGGAGGGAAGTCGTTCACAAAACTGGACTTGACGTCAGCATATATGACACAGGAGTTGGTCGAGACGTCGAAGAGACTTGCGTGCATTAACACGCACAAAGGACTGTTTATTTACCACAGGTGTCCTTTTGGAATTCGCTTGGCTGCAGCAATATTCCAGAGGAATATGGAAAGTCTACTGAAGTCCGTTTCCAGAACCGTCGTGTTCCAAGATGACATTCTGAGCACCGGCCGTGACTCTAAGGAACATCTGAACAACCTGGAAGAGGTTCTACTGCATTTGGATAGAATGGGACTCGGACTGAAACACTCTAAGTGCGTCTTCATGGCACCGGAGGTCGAATTCCTCGGGAGGAAAATTGCCGCTGATGGCATCAGACCTACTGACGTGAAAACCAAGGCCATCAAGAATGCACCCAAGCCGCAGAATGTGACGGAGCTGCGTTCGTTCCTGGGTCTACTCAACTACATTGGTAACTTCCTACCTAAATTGAGCACCTTACTAGAACTACTGCACATGCTATTGAGAAAAGACGACAACTGGGTGTGGGGCGCATCGCAAGACAGAGTTTTCGAGAAAGCCACCAATCTGCTTTGCTCGAACAAGCTGTTAGTACATTATGACCCATGTAAACGTTTAGTTTTGGCCTGTGACACATCATCATATGGAATTGGTTGCGTACTCCAACAAGCCAATGAGTCGGGGAAACTTCAACCTGTCGCGTATGCATCCAAAAGTTTGTCTAAAGTGGAAAGAGCCTATAGCATGGTGGAAAAAGAAGCTTTATCGTGTGTGTACGGTGTTAAAAAGGTGCATCAATACCAGTTCGGTCTGAGGTTCGAATTAGAGACTGATCACAAGCCACTCATTTCATTGTTTTCCGAGAGCAAAGGTATCAATACCAACGCTTCATCCTGCATCCAAAGGTGGGCGCTGACATTATCTGCCTGATTGTCATTCGTCACAGACCTGGCACAGAGAATTGTGCCGATGCTTTGAGCCGGTTGCCGTTGCCCACACCGGAGGTTGGAAACGCCACAACCGGCAGATCTAACGTTAATCATGGATACTTTTGAGAGTGAAGGAACCCCTGTCGAGGCTCAACAAGTTAAGACCTGAACCAGCCAGGACCCGATTTTATCGGTGGTAAAGGGTTGCATCCTCAAAGGGGATTGGTCTGCCATACCTAAGCAAATGTGCGAGGAGGCCAAACCATACATTCGTCGCAAGGACAAACTGTCTGTCCAAGCAGATTGCATATTGTGGGGCAATCGCGTTGTAATGCCCAAGAAAGGGAGAGAGAAGTTTGTGTGTGAGTTACACAGCATATATCCGGGTATAGTGATGGAGGCCATCGCCAGCTCCCACGTATGGTGGCCAGGAATTGATTCTGAGTTGGAAGCATGCGTGCATCAGTGCAACACTTGCATGCAGCTCAGCAAAGCACCAGCAGAATTGCTGCTGAGTCTGTGGTCGTGGCCATCCAAACTTTGGTCCAGGATCCATGTAGATTTTGCAGGTCCCTTCCTGGGCAAGATGTTTTTAGTGGTGGACACTTATTTGAAGTGGATAGAATGCATAATGTCATCCAGCACATCCACGGCAACCATAGAAAATCTCAATGTCATGTTCGCGACACATGGTCTGCCTGACATAGTGGTGAGCAACAATGGGTCGTGCTTCACCAGTCAGGAGTTTCATAAGAACATAAGAACATAAGAATTAGGAACAGGAGTAGGCCATCTAGCCCCTCGAGTCTGCTCCGCCATTCAACAAGATCATGGCTGATCTGGCCGTGGACTCAGCTCCACTTACCCGCCCGCTCCCCATAACCCTTAATTCCCTTATTGGTTAAAAATTTATCTATCTGTGACTTGAATACATTCAATGAGCTGGCCTCAACTGCTTCCTTGGGCAGAGAATTCCACAGATTCACAACCCTCTGGGAGAAGAAATTCCTTCTCAACTCGATTTTAAATTGGCTCCCCCGTATTTTGAGGCTGTGCCCTTAGTTCTAGTCTCCCCGACCTCTCTGCCTCTATCTTGTCTATCCCTTTCATTATTTTAAATGTTTCTATAAGATCACCCCTCATCCTTCTGAACTCCAACGAGTAAAGACCCAGTCTACTCAATCTATCATCATAAGGTGACCCCCTCATCTCCGGAATCAGCCTAGTGAATCGTCTCTGTACCCCCTCCAAAGCTAGTATATCCTTCCTTAAGTAAGGTGACCAAAACTGCACGCAGTACTCCAGGTGCGGCCTCACCAATACCCTGTACAGTTGCAGCAGGACCTCCCTGTTTTTGTACTCCATCCCTCTCGCAATGAATTTGTGAAATTTCATTGTGAATTTGTGAAACTTAATGGCATAAAACATGTAAGGTCAGCACCGTTCAAGCTCGCGACCAACGAGCAAGCTGAACGTGCAGTCAAATTATCAAGCAAAGCATGAGGAGAGTAACCCAAGGGTTGCTGCAGACCTGCTTGTCCTGCATACTGCTGAGTTACAGGACAAGACCCCACACGCTCACCGGGGTCTCGCCTGCTGAACTCATGATGAAAAGAGGTCTTAAGGCCAAGCTATTGCTGGATTTAAATAATCATGTTGAATACAGAAGACAAAGTCAACAAGGGTACCACGATCGTGCAACTGTGTCGCACGAGATCTCCTGTAATCCTGTACATGTCAGGGTCCCAAATGTATCACTGGTATGGTCATGGCCAAGGAGGGCAACAGAGTATTTGTTATTTAGCTCAAGAATGGGCAAACTTGCAGGAAACACATGGATCAGACAAAGCTGAGGCACACAGACGAGCCAGAACAGTCCGACGAAGAAACCATTGACGACCAACCAACCTACCAGCAGCCTTCAGAGGACTCTAGGTCATCAGTAAACCCAGAATATCCATCACGGACTTGTTCAATAAAAATGGACTTGCAATTCCTGACATGGCCACTGCCATCCCCAACAAGTCAGTCATTCAGCCATCAGCCACAACAGACCACGCGCACTCACCCAAGGCTGGAATCGAACTGAGACGGTCAACCCGGGAGTGCAAAGCACTGGACTGTCACAACCTGTGAAAGTCTGTGATAAGATCTCAGAGGGGGGTATTGTCATGTATGTACATTCTGTTTGTAGCCACCAGATGGCGTAATTGTTGGAGGCCACTGAGCAGCATGCACATGGTGCTGCTCAGGTATAAAAGGCCAGCCATTTTGAGTGTCAGGCACTTTGGGCCTAAATAAAGCAGAGCCAAGGTTGTACCTTAGTTAAACAGTACTCAGTTTGAACCTTTATTGCATACATAACAGTAACAAAGTACCCTAACTATTTTATATAAACAGAAAATGCTGGAAATCTCAGTGGGTCAGGCAGCATCTCTGGAGAGAAAAACAGTTAACATTTCAGGTCGATGACCCTTTGTCAGAACTGGTGAATGTTCGAAAAGAACAGATTCTTAAGGAGCACTGAAAGAGGGAGGGGAGGAAAGAACAAAAGGGAAGGTCTGTGATAGGGTGAAAGACAGGAGAGATTAGAGAGGCAAAAGAGATGATGGGCTGAATTAAAATGATAATGGCAGTTAGAAATATTTTGTTTTGGTCACTTTTTATTGATAACTGCAGACCTATTTTAAAAAAAATATTCCATCTCTTACACTTTTATAAACATGTCTTCCACTTGTGCTAAGGCAACAAGCATTGTAACTGGACTTGATTGAAAGCTAGTTCTAAGTCATTTGAGACCCTGATAACTAAAAGTAGACGTGGTTGTAACATATGCACAACCAGATAAATATTTAATATGTGTTAAAATATGAAACCAAACAGTGATGTCGCATGGCAAGTTTATCTCTCTCTCTCTGGGAGGACAGACACACCAACGTTCGTGTCCTCGATCAGGCCAGCATCAAAGCACTGACCACACTCGACCAGCTCCGTTGGGTGGGCCACATTGTTCGCATGCCTGACAAGACTCTCAAAGCAAGCGCTCTACTTGGAACTCCTACACGGCAAGTGAGCCCCAGGTGGGCAGAGGAAACGTTTCAAGGACGCCCACAAAGCCTCCTTGATAAAATGCAACAACCCAACCGACACCTGGGAGCCCCTGGCCAAAGACCGCCCTAAGTGGAGGAAGAGCATCTGGGAGGGCGCTGAGCACCTCCAGTCTCGTCGCTGAGAGCATGCAGAAAGCAAGCGCAGGCAGCGGAAGGAGCGTGCAGCAAACCAGTCTTCCCACCCACCCTTTCCTTCAACGACTGTCTGTCCCACCTGTGACACAGACTGTAATTCCCGTATTGGACTGTTGAGTCACCTAAACTCACTTTTGGAGTGGAAGCAAGTCTTCCTCGATTTTGAAGGACTTCCCATGATGATGGACAGCACTAGCAATCTGATTCTGTCCAGATGAGTTAATTCTGCCCTCTGTGCTCTGAGCGTTCATTATAGGTTCAAGTAAAACAGTCATCTGCAGAAGCAATGAAGTCCTTATTGCCGAGCTGTTGGGAAGGTACACATCTGGCATTCATGTTTAGAGAGTGCATAAAGACTTCAAAAGAATCATCTGCTTAGTCAGGTTGCTGGTCTACGACTAATGGTGAGGTTAAGTGGGTGAGATTAAGTGTCCAATATGGCATCTAGGAAGCCACCCACACAAATGGTCAACAATAATATTTTTGCAAAATTGCAGGGAGGATTGTACTGTATGTGTTCTCAGGTCTTATGCTTAGAGCATTGTGGCTGAAGGCTAGTGCACAGTCTCCTTGGAGTCAACATAGCAATCTGCTTTATCATTTCTTTTATTAGGAGGCATGGTATCATATGACGTCTGCATTGGGGTTGAACTGAAGCTCTCACTAATCCTCCTGTGGCTTGCAGTGGAAAAGGTCATTTTGTGCCCATCAAGGTGGCCAGCAAGAAAGAAAAAATTAGCATTTATATAGGTTCTTATCACTCCTTAGCATATCTCAACGTGCTTCATAACCAATGAATTACTTTTGAGGTGCAGTCACTGTTATTATGCAGGCAAATGTGGCAGTCAATTTGCACACAGAAGGTCCTACAAACAGTAAATAAGATGAATGATCAGCCCAGACATGTATGGGGAGTCTTAACTATAATTACTGCATCACACTTTTGAATGAATGTTGTAATTTATTATAATGTAGGCAAATGTGGCAGTCAGTTTGCATACAGCAAGCTTCCACAAACAGCAAACCAGAGTAAATGGCCAAATAATCTGTTTTGGTCATGTTTGTTGCGGTACATCACTAATACCATAGCATCTTTTACATCCATTTGAACAGACAGACCGGCTTAGTTTAACGTCTCATCCAAAACACAGTGCCTCCAACAAGGCAGCATTCTTTCAGTACTGCACTGAAGTGCCAGATGATGTGTTGGAATGGGCCTTAAACTTACAACCTTCTGACTGAGGAGAGACTGCAAACCATATGAGTTAAACTGACTGCCAACTCAAAGAGCTAATCTCTGGTAGCTGGCACACTACATTATTTGGCATTATGCTGTCATTGCTTTAAGTTTCAACACATTTATGGCCAGGCCAGATCCAAGACCACCCCAACCTCTGTTGTCGAGTTACAGTATGCGGACGACGTCTTCGTCTGCGCACATACAGAGGCCACACTCCAGGACATAGTCGACGCATTTACTGAGGCGTACGAAAGCATGGGCCTTACACTAAACATCAGTAAGACAAAGCTCCTCCACCGGCTTGTCCTCACCGCACAGCACTGCCCTCCAGTCATCAAAATCCACGGTGCAGCCCTGGACACCATGGACTACTTCCCATATCTTGGGAGCCTCCTATCAACAAGAGCAGGCATCGACGACGAGATCCAACACAACCTCCAGTGTGCCAGTGCAACCTTCGGTCGCCTGAGGAAAAGAGTGTTTGAAGACCAGGCCCTCAAAACTGCCACCAAGCTCATGGTCTACAGGGCTGTAGTAATACCTGCCCTCCTGTATGGCTCAGACATGAACCATGTACAGTAGACATCTCAAGTTAAATGGAGAGTTTCAATCTTTACAGGGTCAAGTGTAACTTAAATGTATCATGACGCTTGGCATCAGTTGGGCTCTACTTACTACAGAGTACAGTTACACTCTTCTGTAGTGAGACTCTTTAGTTAGATTCCATGTAGAACTAATGTTTTTGGCCAACAATTATATTCAGGAATGTTTTAAGTCTAATTCAGTAGATTTCTGATAAAACTTTAGCTTGTATAATATTCCTTGGATTTCATACAACTTTGTCCTTCCAACTCAGCTTTCATAGAGTTGGCCATAACGGATTTATTCCTTTCTAGAGACACTGATGGAGGGGTTAATCTCTAGCTGTAGGCATGGTTTTCCTTCCCTCTTCAGTCGTCAGCTTTTGTTCTGGTATATCCAAACTTATGTGTACTTATTAGCTTTTGGACCATAGTGGAACTCTAATTTCCATCCCTCTTCTGAGATTTGAACTATTACAGAACTTAATGATACATGTTAAATGTTTGACTCTCAGGTTAACTTTCTGAATCTTCCTACTTTCACTCAAAATGTTCTTGGCTTAGAAGCTCAACTTTGTAAGCATGTTTCATGCTTTAACCTTCTGAACCCTTCTCCAAACTTGTCCAAGCCTTGTCAAAAAGCACAATCTTTTACACACACAATTTCATAAAATAAGGCCCTTTTCCCATCTATTCGCTATCCGACCAATCGAGATGACTCATCCTGTTGCAGAGATTCACTTTAGGTGACAATCATTTTAAATAGATGGATGTCAGGGACTTAAAATGAGCAAACTTTAGTTATTCAGTGGAGACAATGCTTGTTAGTTGGTAAAACTTCTTTACTTTTTCAGTCTTAAATAATGAGCAGTATGGCATCAGATAAAATCAGCTTTCCTTTTGGGCCATTCCCCGATATTCCTTATTAACCATTGAGCAACACCCAACCATCCTTTGAGCTCTCTAGCCTTTAACTGAAGACAGTCGGTGGTTGTAAGAGTGCAGTCTGAGCTTCCCAGAGTTCTTGGTATTAACCCTCTGGAATTCCCAGAATTCAGCAAGGTGGCTTGAAACACCGTTCTTTAAGCCACATTTCCTACAGTTAATTATAGTCTATCCAATGTTACTGCTAACTAGCAGCAAGAAAAAACATTCAGTAAGTGAAGTTGCCACAATGCACCATATTTTCAAATGTACTAATTAGGGTCTGTGTAGGGGAATGAACGAAGAAACCAGCTACCCAACTGTGTGAACTTGTTCTTCATAACCGTGTTGCAGTTTTTTCCTGCTGATACTTGTGTGGGCCAGGGAGGGATTTGGCAAGAATCTAATGGCCTAATAGTATTGTACAGGACACGAAACAGTGTCCTCCATTAAGGCTTTATGTGCTATTTATGTATTCAAGTTGTTGCTGTTTGAGAGTAGAACCTAACTTGAAGATGACTTTGCATAGAAAGTTTTCTTAAATATCAGAAAAGCCTGTTGCACATGTGTACTACTTTTGCATTAAAACCTATGTAACCACGTACCTTGGCTTATTAATTGACATCTCATTTTATTATCTCCTTCCTGATTTGTGAAACGGTCCATTAATTAAATATGCTGCTGGGCTGCACTGATAACAAATTGGAAGAGCCCAAACAACATTGAGGACGACAAGTTTTTTTTTAAGTACAAGAAGCTGAAGGTTCCAAAACCATTTAAAATTATCACTCCAATCCACTGCTCCTTTTCTTCTACGGGCCATTTAACAAATCATGTAAACCATTTTCCATCATACAGCTTTACAATGTGTACCTGGCGCAAGGAATAGCTTGCTCAAGTCTCTGCAGGTAGTGATTATTCTTCTCACTCTTCTCCAGTACACTTAGTTCTGTGAAGAATGAATAAATCAGTTTCTTATCCGGACAGTCCTCTTGCATTCGATTAGTTCCACTGAGTTCGTGTTCTAGAATTTTATTTTTCCCTTACTACATGTTTTAAATTTTATGACAAACCGGCTCTCTATCTCGTTATGAATACTGCATATCCCTCTCAAATCTAGCCAAGCAAATCTGACTGCGTACTGTCGGTCATTACGGACAGAAATCCTTTTATAGTAACTTTTTATATATAGGTAGAATAATTGCAGAGTACAGCTAGAGAAGACAGGGACAGATGTTTAAAAACCATAACTTTAGAGGTCCCTGTGACCACAAAGACTTGGTGAAATTGTACCGAGGAATCAACAGGCAAGTCTCAGATTTCCCATTGCGGAAGGTATGCTCCAGCAGCCGTCGTTCAGCAACTTGATGTATTCAGACCACTGAATCTGATGCACCAGGTTATGACTGTGGCCACACCTTCTGTAGTGGTTCCAACTGCTGTTTCTGCACTGGAACAAAGTTGCAAATGACCATGCTGTCCATGACCATGCTGTCGAGGTGAGAGTTCCAGGAGAAGTGAAGTGGTGTGAGCAGCTTTGCCCCTGGTGTTCTATATGGAACTGCTAGATTAGTACAGTTGAGATGTGCAATAATTCATACTCTTGGCATAAGCATTGAGTTCTCACTTAAATCTTGGTAAATCTCGTGGTGCTAGTACAGTCAGTATTTTTTAGAAAGCTAACAGCCTGATTGGAATGCATCCACATTGTAGAGGGTGGAGTAGGCTACCTTCATCAAGTTCATTGATCTGCCTGGCTTTGTACTGTATAGAGAAACCCATCTGTGTCTCCTAAGGTTAGTATTTGCCAAGCAGGGATACAATATTTAATCTCCTGCTGGACAGGTAGTTTGTAGCACACTCGCACTGCCACTTTACTGCAAAATAAGGCTGAGCTTTAATAAGCACTCTATAGCTTCTACTTACATCTGCCGCCATTGTTGCCACATGACGAAGAACAAAAGAACCCTAGCGATAGGGGATTCTATAGTTAGGGGAACAGACGAGCGTTTCTGCAGCCGTAAACGTGACTCCCGAATGGTTTTGTGCCTCCCTGGTACCAGGGTCAAGGATGTCACAGAGCGGACGCAGGATATCCTGGGGGGGGCGGGGGGCAGGGTAAACAGCTCGAGGTCGTGGCCCATATCGGGACCAATAACATAGATAAAATAAGGGATGAGGTCCTACAAGAAGAATTCAGGGAGCTAGGAAGAAAATTAAAGGGTAGGACCTCAAAGGTAGGAATCTCCGAGTTACTACCAGTGCCACGTGCTAATGAGTATAAGAATAGAAGGATAGAGAGGATGAACATGTGGCTGGAAAGTTGGTGTCGGAGGGAGGGCTTTAAATTCTTGAGGCATTGGGACCGCTTCTGGGGGAAATGGGACCTGTACAAACTGGACGGGTTGCACCTCAACAGCGCCGGGACCAATATCCTCACGGGGAGTTTTGCTAGTGCTGATGGGGAGAGGTTTTAAACGAGCTTGGCAGGGGGATAGGAACACGAGAACAAATTCAAAAGGAAGGAGGTAAAGCTGAAATTGGATAGCAAGAATCTAAAGAAAGTAAATCTGTAAGACAGAGAAAACAGGGCTTAGTATGTAGTAAGGAAGGAGGTCTTCCTGTGCTGAAAGGTATATACTTTAATGCAAGGAGTATAGCGAATAAGACGGATGAGCCAAGAGCATAGGTAGACAATTGGGAGTATGACATTATAGCCATTACAGAAACATGGCTGAAAGAGGGGCAGGTTTGGCAGATCAATATTCCTGGCTACAGGATTTTTAGACAAGATAGAGAGGGGTGTAAAAAAGGGTGGGGGGGGGGGGGTGAGAGGGGTTGCCGTACTGATTAAAGAAACTATTACAGCGGTGAGGAGAGATGCTATGTTAGAGGGATCATCAAATGAGGCCATATGGGTTGAATTGAAAAATAAAAAAGGGATGATCACACTGCTTGGCGCGTATTATAGACCCCCAACTAGTGGGAGGGAAATAGAGGAGCAAATATGTAGGCAAATTGCTGTGAAGTCCAAAAACCATAGGGTAGTAATAGGGGATTTTAACTATTCAAATATTGATTGGGGCAAATTTAGTGTGAAGGGTATAGAGGGTGCGGAATTATTGAAATGCATTCAAGAGAACTTTTTTAGTCAGTATGTAGCAAGCCCAACACGAGAGGGGGCGGTCTTGGATTTAGTTTTGGGGAATGAAGCTGGGCAGGTTGAAGGGGTATTAGTGGGAGAGCACTTGGGTGCCAGTGACCATAATTCAGTCAGATTCAAGTTGGTTATGGATAAGGACAAGAATAGGCCTGGAATAAAAGTTCCGAATTGGGGAAAAGCTAATTTTGCTAAGTTACGAGTGATTTGGCCATGGTGGACTGGAAACAGCTACTTGTGGGTAAATCAGTGTCGGAACAGTGGGAGGCATTTAAGGAGGAGATCCGGAAGGCTCAAGCCAAACGTGCCCTTAAAGAAAAAGGCTGGGAAAAATAATTTTAGAGCCCCCTGGATGTCTAAGGACTTACAGGGGAGGATTAAGAAAAAAAGGGATGCTTATGTCATATCAGTGGCTAAATACTATAGAATCTTTAGAGGAATATAGAAAGTTAAGAGGCAAAATTAAAAAGGATATTAGGAATGCTAAGAGAGAGCACGAGAAATTCTTGGCCAGTAAAATTAAGGAAAACCCTAAGATGTTCTTTAAATATATTAAGAGTAAGAGGGTAACTAAAGAAAGGGCAGGGCTTATTGGAGACCATGAGGGTAATCTTTGTGTGGAGGCGGAAGATGTTGGGAGGGTTCTTAATGAATACTTTGCATCTGTTTTCACAAAGGAAAGGGGCAATGCAGATACTGCTATCGAGGAGGAGTGTGATATTCTGGATGAAATAAATATAGTGAGAGAGGAAGTATTAAGAGGTTTAGCAGCTTTGAAAGTCGATAAGTAGATCCCCAGGCCCGGATGAAATGCATCCCAGGCTGTTGAGCGAAGTAAGAGAAAATAGCAGAGGCCTTGACCATCATTTTCCAGTCCTCTTTGGATCTGGGCATGGTGCCAGAGGATTGGAGGACTGCTAATGTAGTACCCTTGTTTAAGAAGGGAGAAAGGGATAGGCTGAGTAATTACAGGCCTGTCAGCCTAACCTCAGTGGTGGGAAAATTATTGGAAAAAATCCTGAAAGACAGGATAAATCTGCATTTGGAAAGGCAAACTTCCAAGGGTATTCAATATTCAGGAAAGATAGACTTAAAAGAAAAGGAGGTGGGGTGGGTAGCGTTGCTGGTTAAAGAGGAGATTAATGCAATAGTAAGGAAGGACATTAGCGTGGATGATGTGGAATCTGTATGGATAGAGCTGCGGAGCACCAAAAGGCAGAAAATGCTATTGTGAGTTGAGTACAGACCACCAAACAGTCATAGTGAGGTTGCGGATGGCATCAAACAGGAAATTAGGGATGTGTGCAATAAAGGTACAGCAGTTATTATGGGTGACTTTAATCTACATATAGATTGGGCTAAACAAACTGGTAGCAATACGGTGGAGGAGGATTTTCTGGAGCGTGTAAGGGATGGTTTTCTAGACCAATATGTCGAGGAACCAACTAGAGAGCTGGCCATCCTAGACTGGGTGTTGTGTAATGAGAGAGGATTAATTAACAGTCTTGCTGTGCGAGGCCCCATGGGGAAGAGTGACCATAGTATGGTAGATTTCTTCATTAAGATGGAGAGTGACACAGTTAATTCAGAGACTTGAGTCCTGAACTTAGAAAGGTAACTTCGACGGTATGAGTCGTGAATTGGCTAGGATAGACTGGCGAATGATACTTAAAGGGTTGACTGTGGATAAGCAATGGCAAACATTTAAAGATCACTTGGATGAACTTCAACAATTGTACATCCCTGTCTGGCGTAAAAATAAAACGGGGAAGGTGACTCAACCGTGGCTTACAAGGGAAATTAGGGATAGTGTTAAATCCAAGGAAGAGGCATATAAAGTGACCAAAAAAAGCAGCAAACCTGGGGACTGGGAGAAATGTAGAATTCAGCAGAGGACAAAGTGTTTAATTAAAAGGGGGAAAATAGAATATGAGAGTAAGCTTGCAGGAACATAAAAACTGACTGCAAAAGCTTCTACAGATACGTGAAGAGAAAAAGATTAGTGAAGACAAATGTGGGTCCCTTACAGTCAGAATCAGGTGCATTTATAAAGGGGAACAAAGAAATGGCAGACCAATTGAACAAATACTTTGGTTCTGTCTTCATGAAGGAAAACACAAATAACCTTCCGGAAATACTAGGGGACCGAGGGTCTAGCAGGAAGGAAGAACTAAAGGAAATCCTTATTAGTCAGAAAATTGTGTTAGGGAAATTGATGGGATTGAAGGCCGATAAATCCCCAGGGCCTGATAGTCTGCATCCCAGAGTACTTAAGAAAGTGGCCCTAGAAATATTGGAAGCATTGGTGGTCATTTTCCAGCATTCTATCGTCTCTGGAACAGTTCCTATGGACTGGAGGGTAGCTAATGTAACCACACTTTTTAAAAAAGGAGGGAAAGAGAAAACAGGGAATTATAGACCTGTCAGCCTGACATCGGTTGTGGGGAAAAGGTTGAAATCAATTACTAAAGATGTAATAGCAGCGCATTTGGAAAGAAGTAACAGGATCGGTCCAAGTCAGCATGGATTTATGAAAGGGAAATCATGCTTGACAAATCTTCTAGAATTTCTTGAGGATGTAACTAGAGGAGTGGACAAAGGGGAGCCAGTGGATGTGGTGTATTTAGACTTTCAAAAGGCTTTTGACAAGGCCCCGCACAAGAGATTAGTGTGCAAAATTAAAGCACATGGAATTGGGGGTAATGTACTGACGTAGATAGAGAACTGGTTGGCAGACAGGAAGCAAAGAATGGCAGGCAGTGACTAGTGGGGTACTGCAAGGTTCAGTGCTGGGACCCCAGCTATTTATAATATACATTAATGATTTAGACGAAGGAATTGAATGTAATATCTCCAAGTTTGCAGATGACACTAAGCTGGGTGGCAGTGAGAGCTGTGAGGAGGATGCCAAGAGGCTGCAGGGTGACTTGGACAGGTTAGGTGAGTGGGCAAATGCATGGCAGATGCAGTATACTGTAGATAAATGTGAGGTTATCCACTTTGGTACCAAAAACAGGAAGGCAGAATATTATCTGAATGGTGACAGATTAGGACAAGGGGAGGTGCAACGAGACCTGGGTGTCATGGTACATCAGTCATTGAAAGTTGGCATACAGGTACAGCAGGCGGTGAAGAAGGCGAATGGCATGTTGGCTTCATAGCGAGAGGATTTGAGTATAGGAGCAGGGAGTTCTTACTACAGTTGTACAGGGCCTTGGTGAGGGCACACCTTGAATATTGTGTACAGTTTTGGTCTCCTAATCTGAGGAAGGATATTCTTGCTATTGAGGGAGTGCAGCGAAGGTTCACCAGACTGATTCCTGGGATGACAGGTCTTACATTTGACGAAAGACTGGATCGATTAGGCTTATACTCAGTGGAATTTAGAAGGATGAGGGGGGATCTCATAGAAATACATAAAATTCTGACGGGATTAGACAGGTTAGTTGCAGGAAGAATGTTCCCGATGTTGGCGCAGTCCAGAACCAGGGGTCACAGTCTAAGGATAAGGGGTAAGCCATTTAGGACCGAGATGAGGAGAAACTTCTTCACTCAGAGAATTGTGAACCTGTGGAATTCTCTACCACAGAAAGCTGTTGAGGCCAGTTCGTTGGATATATTCAGAAGGGAATTAGGTGTGGCCCTTACGGCTAAAGGGATCAAGGGGTATGGAGAGAAAGCAGGAATGGGGTACTGAAGTTGCATGATCAGCCATGATCATGTTGAATGGTGGTGCAGGCTCGAAGGGCCGAATGGCCTACTCCTGCACCTATTTTCTATGTTTCTATGCAAGGATTAATTAGGGACAGTCAGCACGGATTTGTTAAGGGAAGATCGTGTTGACTAAGCTGATTGTATTTTTTGAGGTAACCAAGAGGGTCGATGAGGGTAGTGCATATGATGTAGTACATATGGACTTTAGTAAAATTTTTGATAAGGTCCCACCTGGTAGACTGGCTATAGAAATATAAAAACATAGAAAATAGCTGCTGTACCTGCATGCCAACTTTCAATGACTGATGTACCATGCCACCCAGGTCTCATTGCACCTCACCTTTTCCTAATCTGTCACCATTCAGATAATATTCTGCCTTCCTGTTTTTGGCACCAAGGTGGATAACCTCACATTTATCTAACCTGTCCAAGTCACCCTGCAGCCTCTTGGCATCCTCCTCACAGCTCTCACTGCCACCCAGCTTCGTGTCATCTGCAAACTTGGAGATATTACATCCAATTCCTTCGTATAAATCATTAATGTATATTGTAAATAGCTGGAGTCCCAGCACTGAACCTTGTGGTACCCCATGAGTCACTGCCTGCCGTTCTGAAAAGGACCCATTTATTTCTACTCTTTGCTTCCTGTCTGCCAACCAGTTCTCTATCCACGTCAATACATTACCTGCAATACCATGTGCTTTAATTTTGCACACTAATCTCTTGTGTGGGACCTTGTCAAAAGCCTTTTGAAAGTCTAAATACACCACATCCACTGGTTCTCCCTCGTCCACTCCTACTAGTTACATCCTCAAAAAATTCTAGAAGATTTGTCAAGCATGATTTCCCTTTCATAAATCCATGCTGACTTGGACCGATCCTGTCACGGCTTTCCAAAATGTGATGCTATTACATCTTTAATAATTGATTCCAACATTTTCCCTAGGCTAACTCCCTGTTTTCTCTCCCTTTTTCTTAAAAGTGGGGTTACATTAGCTACCCTCCAATCCATAGGAACTGATCCAGAGTCTATAGAATGTTGGAAAATGACCACCAATGCATCTACTATTTCTAGGGCCACTTCCTTAAGCACTCCGGGATGCATTGGTACCATGTCACCCAGGTCTCCCACTGAATGGTGACAAGATTAAAGCTCATGGGATACAGGGCAAAGTGTCAAGTTGGATCCAAAATTGGCTTGGAGATAGGAAGCAAAGGGTAATGATTGATGGATGTTTTTTTGACTGGAAGGATGTTTCCAGTGGGGTTCCGCAGGGCTCAGTACTAGGACCCTTGCTTTTTGTGGTATATATCAACGATTTAGATTTGAATATAGGGAATATGATTATGATGTTTGCAGACAACACTAAAATTGGCTGTGTGGTTGATAATGAAGAGGAAAGTCATGGGCTGCAGGAGGATATCAATGTACTTGTCAGGTGGGCAGAGCAGTGGCAAATGGAATTTAATTCAGAGAAGTGTGAGGTGATGCACTTTGGGAGGGCTAATAAAGAAAGGGTATACACGTTAAGCGGAAGGCCACTTAATAGTGTAGATGAACAAAGGGACCTTGGAGTGCTAGTCCACAGATCCCTGAAAGTAGCAGGCCAGGTGGATAAGGTGGTTAAGAAGGCTTGCGGAATGCTTGCCTTTATTGGCTGAGGCATAGAATATAAGAGCAGAAAGGTTATGCTTAAATTGTATAATACTTTGGTTAGGCCACAGCTGGAGTATTGCGTGCAGTTCTGGTCGCCGTATTATAGGAAGGATGTGATTGCACTAGAGAGGGTGCAGAGGAGATTTACTAGGATGCTGCCTGGAATGGAGAATCTTAGTTATGAGGACAGATTGGATAGGCTGGGTTTGTTCTCATTGGAACAGAGGAGGTTGAGAGGAGACCTTATTGAGGTGTACAAAATATTGAGGGGCCTGGACATAGTGGATAGTAAGGGTCTATTTCCATTGGTGGAGGGGTCTATTACGAGGGGGCATAGTTTTAAGGTGGTTGGTGGAAGGTTTAGAGGGGATTTGAGGGGGGCCTTCTTTACGCAAAGGTTGTGGGGATCTAGAACCCGCTGCCTGGAAGAGTGGTGGATGCAGAAACCCTCACCACTTTTAAGAGCTGGTTGGATGGGCACTTAAAGTGCAGTAACCTGCAGGGTTACGGACCTAGGTAATTGGATTAGACTGGATGACCTTTTGTTGGACAGAGCAGGTAATGGTAAGTACTGCAGGGAATAGAATACAGCCAGGGTGATCTCCTGGACTTGTATCGATCGCCTGGATGGGTCGGAGAGGAATTTTCCCTGATTTTTTTTCTCCCTAAATTGGCCTGGGTTTTTATTTGTTTTTTTGCCTCTCCCTGGAGATCACATGGCTCCGATTGGGGTGGAGTATAGAATGTTTCAGTATAAGGGGTGTCGCAGTTGTGGTGAGGCGGATTGGTTGGGCTGGGTGCTCTTTGCCTTTCCGTTGTTGTTCATAGGTTTATATGTAACCTTTAGGGCTGCTGACCAAGAGCCGTGTGGCTCTTTGTCGGCCGGCGCAGACACGATGGGCTGGAATGGCCTCCTGCACTGTAAATTTCTGTGTTTCTGTGTTTGTTCCAGAGTAGATCAGATGTGTTCACCAAACGAAAAACTTTCTTGTAACTGAATTATTTTTCAACTGGGAAACCAAAAATAAGGGCCAAGGCCCAACCACAAGGCTGAAAAGAATAAAACACATGAGGTAACTTGGGAGTAATTATTAGCTAAAAGCTTGGAATTAAAGTTCTGAGTGTTGGAGGAGGAAGGGCAGAGGCGTTGGAGGTCTGAGTTCCTCGGATGTAATGTGCTCTAGTGTGAAATTGTCAAGGTTTGACTTTAACACAGTGAAGATGCAACAAGGTCGAACTGCACATATTATCGCGTATTTTATACCTAGAAGGAATGAGAGAGAAGTCCAGAGGAATCGTGGGTAAAATAGAGATTCAAAAAAGTTTTGCAATGGGGAGTAAGGTGATCAGGTGATCGCACCTTAGGGACAAGTTTTTTCATGTATCCTGTCTAGAGAGGTGTTAGTCTCTCCAGATGTGGGAACAGAATTCAATTTTTAGACTGATTTGGACTGTAAGAGGTAGGAGCGGTTGAGGGAATATAGTGCTTGGCATGAAAAAGGAAACAAAGCTTCCTGTTTACAGTTTTAGTAATAGAAGTGATGTAAGAATTGCACTTGAGGTCAGAGAAGATATGCTAAGAATGTCATTAGGTAAAAAAGGACTATGATGGCCCCTTTAAAGGCAAAATATGGTGGTTGTTGTGGACTTCTGAGAGACCTGAAGTAACTATAAAAGAGTTATAAAACCATGTTTTCATTGATGGAGCACATTAAGATGTAGTAATTCAGCCATTGCACTCCTTGAGAGCTGAAGGCGGTGTGCACTGGGCATCAGCCATCAGAAGAAATTGACAATTTAGTGGCATCAACATGAACAATAGACAAATCATCAAAGTATTAAAGGTCAAAGTTCTATAGCTGCATACCATAAGCAACAGTGAAGCCTCTCTCTCATCCACCCTCCCTCTCGCCTATCCACCCCCTCATTGTTTTTCACGCATTTATACTTGCTAATTAAACTTACCCGTTTCTCTCTACTTCCATTGTCTATTCTGTTCCAAAATCAATTTTTTTCTTCATTCACAGGAAGCAATGTTCCTGCTAAGATGTATACGTGCTGTTCAGTAATCTGAAAAGTCCCACACAGGCCGTTCACTGGCTTTTACATTGTAAACGTCACACATGCACAGAAATGTGAAGGGACCACACATTAACAGAACCCCACCCTGCAGAACAAAGCACAGTTTGCAGTGAACATTGCTGGCAAGGCCAACATTTACTGCCCATCCCTAATTGCCTTTGTGCTGGTGAGCCACCGCCTTTAACCATTGCCATCTGTGTGGTGAAGGTATGCCCACATTGTTGTTAGGGAAGGAGTTTGACCCAGTGACGATGTAGGGTCGGTGATATATTTCCAAGTCAGGATGGTGTGTGACTTGGAGGTGGTGGTGTGCCATGCGCCTGCTGCCCTTGTCCTTCTAGGTGATACAGGTTGTGGGTTTGGGAGCTGCTGGCAGAGAAGCCCTGGTTAGTTGCTGCAGTGCATCTTGTAGATGATGCACACTGCAGCCAGGGTGTGCCGCTAGTGGAAGGAGTGACTGCTTAAGGTGGTGGAGGAAGGGATGCCAATCAAGCGGGCTGCTTTGTCCTGGATGGTGTCGAGCTTCTTGAGTGTTGTCTGAGCTGCACTCATCCAGGCAAATTCCATCACATTCCTGACATGTGCCTTGTAGATAGCGGAAAGGATTGGGGAGACAGGAGGTGAGGCACTGCAGAATACCCAGCTTTTGACCTGCTCTTGTACCCACAGTATTTATGTGGTTGGTCCAGTTTGGTTCTAGTCAGTGGCGACGCATTGGATGTTGTTGGGGGATTTGACAATGGTAATGCTGATGAATGTCAAGGGGCGGTGATTAGACTGTCTCTAGTTGGAGATGGTCATTGCCTGGCACTTGTGTGGTGCGAATATTAGTTGCCACTTATCAGCCCAAGCCTGAATGTTGTACAAGTCTTGCTGCATGCGGGCATGGACGGCTTCATTTTCTGAGGAGTTGCAAATGGAACTGAACCAGTGAACATTTCCACTTCTGACATCATGGTGGAGGGAAGTTCATTGATGCAGCAGCTCAAGGTGGTTGGGCCGAGGGCATTGCCTGAGGAATTCCTGCAGCAATGTTCTAGGGCTGAGATGATTGGCCTCCAACAGCCACAACCTTTTCTAGGTATGACTCCAGCCAGCGGAGAGTTTTCTCCCCGATTCCCATTGACTTCAATTTTACTAGGGCTCCTTGATGTTGCACTTGGTCAAAACCTGCCTTGATGTCAATGGCAGGCACTCTCGCCTCACCTCACCTCTAGAATTCAGCACTTTTGTCTATGTTTGGACCAAGGCTGTAATGAGGTCTGAAGCTTAGTGGCCTGGCAGAACCGAAACTGAACTTCGGTAAGTAGGTTATTGGCAAGTGCCGCTTGATAGCATTGTCAGCGAAACCTTCCCTCACTTTGCTGCTGATTGAGAGTAGACTGATGGAGCACTAATTGTCAGGATTAGATTTGTCTTGCTATTTGTGAAGCTCATCCCCTTTGGTATCTGATTAGGTAAACATGAGTTTGAAGTCTGATTTTCTGCCTTTATTGTCCTAAATTCTCCTTTCCGGGCGGCCTCAAATCATCTAATGCTCAATCATTGTCATAATAACATTGTCATAATAACATAATAACCTAAGGTCGTATCACCTGATGTTGCAGTTCTCTTTCATTGTTAATGAAGCATAAGTGGAAAGCACCTATAAAACCTGGATTTTAAAGCAACTGGAAAAATGGCTAAAATGAACGCAAAGTCCTGCAAGAAAAACAAACTGGATACCCTAGTTATAAATCAGTGGCACTCGAGGGTTAAATTGTGGGGGAACTGCAGCTATCTTAATGTTCAATTTAAGTAAGTCCAAGCAATTGCTAATGGGTATTTCAGTGTCTGTACTGCATACACGTGTATACTATTGCATTAGTTGCAGTTAAAAACTGTGCTCTAATAGTCACTCACTTCCTGCGATAATGACCACGCTGATACTCTAAGGCTTCATTAGCAACTAAAGACATGATAGCTTTATTGTATATCCTGTCTCGGTTTGGCTATTCATCTAATCACAATATGCATAAATTGGATGCCGGAATGCTACTTTCTAATAACTATTTCCTGTCACATTTGAAGATTACATTGCTGTGAGGAGTTCAAGTATGGCAGTGTATCGCCTTGACTTTGAACTTAATATCATTCTGAATCTTTTACGCCTTTCCCATCCTCATAGAAAGAATGTACTGTGGTATTTCAGTTTTCATTTTTGTGCTGTGGGCGAAGTTTATTCCACTTGAAATTAAAGTTTGATATCCTTTAAACAATTCATGGGGAAAACCTTCTTTCATATTTTAAATAATTGTAATTATTCAAGTATTTATTCTACTTAATTGATATGCTGCATATATACAAATTAAGCAAATATTTGAGTGCCTGTTATACACTTAGCAGATTTATGGCTTCTTTGCAGAAATGACTGGATACATATATTTGCTTAAGTGAGAAATAGAACTGTGTGTGATATCTGTACAGAACCAGGAAGGCAATCTGCACACTGCAAATGTAAAACACAAATCGTATAGAGGACTCACCAGGAAGTTCTGTGGCAAATAATTTGTATCCCATGACTGGGCTGACCTGATAAGTCTTGAGAGATAAAGTTGTGAGTAATTTATGGTCCATGCCATAAATGGAATATTAATCTTATTTCACGGTCCCGAGTAAGTAGAATTTTAGTTTTAAGAATAATATGGGAATAATTATTTCTAAGCTTGAACTGTACTGTGATTTGTGAGGCGATTTTGCTAAGTATTTGGAACCATTTTGTCTCTTAAGGTGCTGTCTGTTAGTAATTTCCAAATGGAGGAGGCGAGCAATAGGATACTGTTTCTATCCCACAGGTGGGCTGACCTGAGTTTTGTGAAACATAGAAAATAGTAGCAGTAGTAGGCCATTCAGCCCTTCGAGTCTGCACCGCCATTCAATATGTTCATGGCTGATCCTCTATCTCAACACCATATTCTTGCATTTCCCCATACCCCTTGATGCATTTTGTTTCTAGAAATCTGTTTATCTCCCTCTTAAATATATTCAGTGACTTGGCGTCCACAGCCTTCTGTGGTAGAGAATTCCACAGGTTCACCACCCTCTTGAGTGAAAAAATTTCTCCTCATCTCGGTCCTAAATTTCCTACCCCATTTCCTGAGATTGTGACCCCTTGTTCTAGCCTTCCCAGCCATGGAAACTTCCTCCCCACATCCAGTCTATCCAACCCAGTCAGAATTTTATACGTTTCAATGAAATCCCCTCTCATTCTTCTCAACTTTAGTGAATACAGGCCTATTCGACCCAATCTCTCCTCATACGACAGTCCTGTCATCCCAGGAATCAGTCTGGTGAACCTTCACTGCACTCCCTCTATGGCAAGTATATCCTTTCTAAGGTAAGGAGACCAAAATTGCACACACTGCTCCAGGTGCGATCTCACCAAAGCCCTATATAACTGTAGTAAGACATCCTTGCTCCTGTACTCAAATCCTCTTGTAATGAAGGCCGACATACCATTTGCCTTCCTAACTGCTTGCTGCACCTGCATGTTTGCTTTCAATGACTGGTGTATAAGGACACCCAGGTCCCTCTGTACATCAACACTTCCCAAGCCATCACCATTTAAATAATATTTTGTCCTTGTGTTTTTCCTACCAAAGTGGATAACTACACATTTATCCACATTGTACTGCATCTGTCATGTGTTTGCCCACTCACTCAACCTATCTAAATTGCCTTGCAGCGTCTTTGCATCCTCCTCACAACGCACAATCCCACCTAGTTTTGTGTCGTCAGCAAACTTGGAAATATTACATTTGGTTCCCTCATCCAAATCTATACTGATCCCTGTGGTACCCCATTAGTCACTGCCTGTCACCCCGAAAAAGACCCAATTTATTCCTACTCACTGTTTCCTGTCGGTTAACCAATTTTCAATCCATGCCAATACATTACCCCCAATCCTATGTGCTTTAATTTTGTACACTAACCTCTTGTGTGGGACTTTATCAAAGGCCTTCTGAAAATCCAAATACACTACTGGTCCTCCCTTATCTATTCTATCAGTTACATCCTCAAAAAACTCCTGTAGGTTTGTCAAACATGATTTTCCTTTCATAAATCCATGTTGACTTTGTTTAATCCCATTGATATTAGCTAAGTGTGCCGTTATTACATCCTTTATAATAGACTCTAGCATATTCCCTACTATTGATAGGCTAACCGGTCTGTAGTTCCCTGTTTTCTCTCTCCCTCCTTTTTTAAATAGTGGGGTTACATTTGCCACCCTCCAATCTGCAGGAACTGTTCCATAATCTATAGAATTTTGGAAGATGACAACCAATGCATCTACTATTTCCATGGCTACCTCTTTTAGTACTCTGGGATGCAGATCATCAGGCCTTGGGGATTTATTGGCCATCAGTCCTATTAGTTTCTCCAGCACTATTTTCTCACTAATCATTTCCTTTAATTCCTCTTGTTCTCTAGACCCTTGGTTCCCTAGCATTTCTGGGACATTATTTGTGTCCTCTTCCGTGAAGACAGAACCGAAGTATTTAATTGTTCTGCCATTTCCTTGTTCCCCATTACAAATTCTCCCCTATATTTGTCTTCACTAATCTTTTTCATTTTATGTATTTGTAGAAACTTTTGCAGTTGGTTTTTATGTTCCTTGCAAGCTTACTCTCATACTCTATTTTTCCCCTTTTAATCAATCTCTTGGTCCTTTTTTGCTGAATTCTAAACTGCTCCCAATCCTCAGACTTGCTACTTTTTCTGGCAACTTTGTTTGACTCCTCTTTGGATCTAATACTATCCTTAATTTATTTTGTTAGCCATGGTTGGGCCACTTTTCCTTTTGTGTTCTTATGCCAAAAAGGAATGTATAACTGTTGCCAAAAAGGAATGTATAACTGTTGCAAGCCATGTATTCGTTACTTAAATATTAGCCATTGCCTATCCACCGTCATGCCTTTTAATGAATCTTCCCAATCTATCATAGCCAATTCATTCCTCATACCTTCGTAGTTTCCTTTGTTTAGATTTAGGACCCTAGTTTCGGATTGGACTACTTCACTTTCCATCTTAATAAAGAATTCAATCATGTTATGGCCACTCTTCCCTAAAGGACCCCGCACAACAAGACTGTTAATTAACCCCTTATTAAACAATACCCAATCTAGGATAGCCTGTTCCCTAGTAGGCTCCTTATTATGACCTCCTGAATTGCAGGCTTCAGGAGGTCATAATAAATAGCTGTATTATGAGTAGATTTAAAAAGCAGCATCAGGCTAATTGTGTAACCGCAGGGGTTACAGTTGACATTTTTTGACAGGATAGATTGCTTGCTATGGAAAACAAGTCAACTGATGTATTGTAATCTGAGGAACAATTGTGGAAATGTGCGGCTTGGACACTGGGAGGAGCAAATAGTTTGATGAGGGGAACCATTTCAACATTTGCAAACACATGCAATAAGCTAATTCTGATAAACATGAAATGAAAGACTTTGGCCCGAAATTTACAGTCAGTGGTGAAGTGACTGCATTCACTGCTAACCTCAAAGAAAGCTCCCCACAAAGATCTAGCGATGTCTGTGGCGCCAATTTCAGCGCTCGATCTTTTTGAATCTGGGGCGAAATCAAGCAGCAGCATCCAGCAACAGTGATGTCATCAAACTAGCTGAGCAGCCAGTCACATTGAAGAATTCTCACTGATAGAAAACCAGGAAATAAAATGCACAGATTATAATTTACTTTTCATAAATTTTAGAGATTTGGACATATACATAGGATTAAAGTAGAAGCTGAAATATCACAAACATTAAAAGAAATTCTTATATTTAAAAACTTGTAATTCTTAATCATATTAATAGAAAAATTTGACATTCTACAAATATAAAATTAATTTTTCAGTGCCAGAACAGTTGTTCAGCAGTCAGAACGCCGTCAAAAACCCAGTTACACCTCTTTAAATAAGGTTTAATGTTTTAGGGATTTTTAACAGCGATATTCCATTGCAAAAGGGGAAGTTTTGATCAGTTCACGTGATTAGAATTGATTTCCAGTTCTGGGGAGTTCCGCAGCACAGCCTGTGGCGGAGCAGGGAATGATTGACTGCAACTTCAGGATATCCATGTTTATCTGCACATGCGCTAAATCCTGAAGTCACAGTCAGTTAAAGAGGGATAATGATGACGAACATTGACTGTTTCGTCATTACCTCCACAAAATCCAGGCCTTTGTGTGTATATGTTATAATTTGAGTTACACTGATGCATTCTCTGAAAATGAATGTTCCATGCACTCACATACTATACTGAGTACAGAATGGCACTCGTGTAAAGGTAAAGGCAGTTTTTCAGTGCTAACATCAAGCACTTCAGGTCGAAAACTCCATTCGCTCCATCCCAACAGTTTGCCTGACCCCAAACAGCACTGCACTACAGTGTAATATTGTTTCCATTTCTCATACCATCCTTCCTGTTGCTTCTGTCTGAGATTGCCAACCAGTGCTGAGTTAGACTATTGGGTTCTGGATCCCAGTCTACTAGGAACTGGACTGAGTGCCTAAACTCATTCCATCTCGGACCCATCTAGCAGCAGACAGGAGATTTTCATCACATTAGCATAGGCTGGATTTGAAGTGAAAGGCCAATTAATAGTTTAATTTATTGAAATGTATTTTAGTTTGGGTGTAGTTTCATACTAGTAAGAGTTCTCATGCAAAAATATATTTTGTTCCAAATAGTTAGAAACAAACACAAAGATGATCAACTGATACTGGCAGGACATGTACACTATAAAAGGGACTGTGGCTTGCAAGGTCTTCGAGCGAGAAGCATTAATGATTTTTGTTAAAACTTTTGATCATCCCTCCTAGTCTCCTCTGACTCAGCATTGGTTTGTCCCCACACTATTGTGAAGAGCCTTGGGGCATTTTCTACGCTAAAAGTATTAAATAAATGTAAGTTGAATGATTCTTAATGTTTTTACTGTACACACAACTTCATGTATTTCAAATTTATCTAATTTTGGGCGGAAGAAATCCCTAAAACCGTTCATTTTTTAATACTTCACGCAATTTAGTTTTTTTTTAAAAACAGTTTAACCCAACAAGTTGCTTACAGCAGCCAGGTAGTAAAGTTTGTAAGCTGATTTTAGTGTGCAATGTATATAATTATATTTTAATTTCTGCAATTTAGAAATCTGAAGTCTGAACTTTAAGCAATCATTTTGTTGCTGATTTGACAGTCCTGCACATTGTTGCACATTTTTACATTTCTGAACTTTAAGACACTTTACAGTAAAGCCTCTATAGTGCCAGGTACCTTTTGAACTGGTTGATTTTTTTAATGAATTACCACAGACTTGCATGTTGACCACCATCATTGGTGGTCTGAGCTGGCTTCTTTTTGTAGGCAGAAATTTTTAGCTTGCAACTTGCAGATTTTTGGGAATTACTGCTATTTTAACAAAATGAATAAGAACATAAGAAATAGGAGCAGGAGTTGGCCATTTAATAAGGTCATGGCTGATCTGATCATGGACTCAGTTCCACTTCCCTGCCCGCTCCCCGCAACCCCTTTATTCCCTTATCACTCAAAATTCTGTCTATCTCCGCCTTAAATATATTCAATGACCCATCCTCCACAGCTCTCTGGGGCAGAGAATTTCATAGATTTACAACCCTCAGAGAAGTAGTTCCTTCTCATCTCAAGTTTAAATGGGCGGCCCCTTATTCTGAGACTATGTCCCCTAGTTTTAGTTTCCCCTATGTGGAAATATCCTCTCTGCACCCAATTTGTCGAGCCCCCTCATTATCTTATATGTTTCAATAAGATCACCTCTCATTCTTCTGAACTCCAATGTGCAAGGCCCAACCTACTCAACCTTTCCTCATAAGTCAACCCCCTCATCTCCGAACTCAACCTAGTGAACCTTCTCTGAACAGCTTCCAATGCAAGTATATCCTTCCTTAAATACGGAGACCAAAACTGTACGCAGTAGTCTAGGTGTGGCCTCACCAATACCCTGTACAATTGTAGCAGGACTTCTCTGCTTTTATACTCTATCCCCCTTGCAATAAAGGCCAACAGTCCATTTGCCTTCCAGATTACTTGCTGTACTTGAATACCAACTTTTTGTGTTTCATGTACAAGGACCCCCCGATCCCTCTGTACTGCAGCACTTTGCAAATTTTCTCCATTTAAATTACATTTTGCTTTTCTATTTTTTCTGCCAAAGTGGGTAACCTCACATTTTCCCACATTGTACTCCATCTGCCAATTTTTTGCCCACTCACTTCGTCTGCTTATATCCATTTGCAGATTTTTTGTGTCCTCCTCACAATTTGCTTTCCCACCCATCTTTGTATCATCAGCAAATTTAGCTACATTACACTTGGTCCCTTCATCCATTAATATAGATTGTAAATAGTTGAGGCCCCAGCACCGATCCCTGCGGCACCCCACTAGTTACTGTTTGCCAACTGGAAAATGACCCATTTATCCCAACTCTCTGTTTTCTGTTAGTTAGCCAATCCTCTATCCGTGCTAATGTATTACCCCAACCCCATTAGCTTTTATCTTGTACAGTAACCTTTTATGTGGCACCTTATTGAATGCCTTCTGGAAATCCAAATGCACCACGTCCACTGGTTCCCCCTTATCCACCCTGCTCGTTACATCCTCAAAGAACTCCAGCAAATTTTTCAAACGTGATTTCCCTTTCATAAAACCATGCTGACTCTGCTTGATTGAATTATGCTTTTCCAAATGTCCAGCTACTACTTCCTTAATAATGGACTCCAGCATTTTCCCAACGACAGATGTTAGGCTAACTGGTCTATAGTGTTCTGCGTCCTGTCTGCCTCCTTTTTTTTAAATAGGCGCGTTACATTTGCGGTTTTCCAATCCGCTGGGACCTCCCCAAAATTCAGGGAATTTTGGTAGATTACAACCAATGCATCCACTATCTCTGCAGCCACTTCTTTTAAGACCCTAGGATGCAAGCCATCAAGTCCAGGGGACTTATCTGCCTTTAATCCCATTATTTTACCTAGAACTACTTCTTTAGCGATAGTCATTATATCAAGTTCCTCCCTCCCTATAGCCCCTTGATTATCCACTATTGGGATGTTTTTAGTGTCTTCTACCGTGAAGACCGATACAAAATATTTGTTCAAAGTCTCTACCATTTCTCTGTTCCCCATTATTAATTCCCCAGTCTCATCCACTAGGGGACCAACATTTTCTTTAGCCACTCTTTTCCTTTTTATGTACCTGTAGAAACTCTTACTATCTGTTTTTATATTTCGTGCTAGTTTACTTTTATAATCTATCTTCCCTCTTTTTTAGTCGTTCTTTGCTGGCTTTCAAAAGTTTCCCAATCCTCTGGCCTCCCACTAGTTTTGGCCACACTGTATGCCCTTGTTTTCAATTTGATACCATCCCTTATTTCTTTAGTTAGCCACAGGTAGTTATCCTTTCTCTTACAGTATTTCCTTCTCATAGGAATATATTTTTGTTGTGAGTTTATGAAATATCTCCTTAAATGTCTGCCACTGCTCATCAACCGTCCCATACTTTAATCTATTTTCCCAGTCCACTTTAGCCAACTCTGCCTTCATACCTTTGTAGTCCCCTTTATTTAAGCTTCGGACTGGTTTGAGATCCAACTTTCCTACCCTCCAACTGAATTTGAAATTCAACCATGTTATGGTCATTTATTCCTAGAGGATACTTTACTAGGAGATTGTTTATTAATCCTGTCTCATTACACAGTACCAGATCTAAGATAGACTGCTCCCTGGTTGGTTCCGCAACATACTGTTCAAGGAAACTATTCCAGATACACGCTATGAACTCTTCCTCAAGATTACCCTGGCCAATTTGCTTTGTCCAATCAATATGAAGGTTAAAATTGCCCATGATTATTGCCATTCCTTTTTTACAAGCCTCCATTATTTCTTGATTTATACTCCGTCCAACAGTGTAGCTACTGTTAGGGGGCCTATAGACTGCGGCCACCAGCGACTTTTTCCCCTTTTATTCCTCATCTCCACCCAAACTAATTCAACATCTTGATCTTCTGAGTCAATATCGTTTCTCACTACTACTCATCCTTTATTAACAGTGTTGCCCACTTCCTTTTACTTTCTGTCCATCCTTCCGAATTGTCATATACACCTGAATATTTAGTTCCCAGTCTTGGTCACCTTGCAACCACATCTCTATAATGGCTATCAGATCATACCCATTTATATCTATTTGTACCATCAACTCATCTAATTTGTTACGAATGCTGCGTGCATTCAGATAAAGAGCTTTTACATTTGTTTTTTTACCATTTTTTTTCTGCTTTGATCCAACTTTCTGATTCATCTTTATGTTTATACATTCTGTCCCTTCCTGGCACGCTCTGGTTTTCATTCCCCCGCAGTGCGACACTGCTTAATTGCCTTCTCCTTATTCGTTGACTTTTTAAATTTTCGCTCACCCGAACCCTCCCACCCCCTCCCCTCCATTAATTAGTTTAAAACCCTCTTTGCTCATTCAGCACTATCTGTGGTTTGCTTGGAACTGATGAAGGTGCACTTGATGCAACCCCTAATGTGTATTGATGATAAATTGTATGTTAGTTTGCACAAAGCAAACTTCTACCTGCCACTATCAACCTGTTTCTTTTAATGATCTGGGAGAGTGCTGGATATAGGGAAATGCTGTATTTTTATTGGCTGAAGAGACTCGCAGAATGGAGAATTTACTGTGGGATAGTTCAGGTTGTCCTCATTTTAGAAATGATGTCAGTGGTATATTTATAGCCTGGAACTGCTTCCACCTGGTATATTTGTAATGTGGTACTGTTTCCAGTGTTCCACTGAAGGATGGATTTAGAGCAGCAATATCACTGCAACAGCTCCAGGTGCACAATTTTAAAGCTGCTCAAAAGTTGTATTTGGGATTTTCTTTCTGGCTGCGGATCTTCCCCAATCCTCGTGTGAGGTCCTTACAAGGCACCAATGTAAATGTAAGTTGGGGCTGAGAGTTTGGTTTACACAGTGTGAAAAAAATGCCAGCCAATAGTGTCCAGCAAAAGAGGCTGTGATTTCAGTTTGTCTCTTAGAAACTTGGCTATTGAAGTTGGTCTCTATGCCTCTGGAGGCACCTACCCTGCCTTGTTTATAACATAGCACTGGAGGCAATGCCACATGAAGTGGCTAATCATGTATACAGCTGTACTAGAGTCTGTCATCATCACAGGCAGTCCCTCAAAATCGAGGAAGACTTCCACTCTAAAAATGAGTTCTTAGGTGACTGAACAGTCCAATATAGGAATTATAGTCTCTGTCACGGGTTGACAGACAGTCGTTGAAGGAAAGGATGGGTGGGACTGGTTTGCTGCACCCGCCTTCCGCTGCCGGCGCCTGTTTTCTGCATGCTCTCGGCGACGAGATTCAAGGTACTCAGCGCCCTCCCGGATGCACTTCCTCCACTTAGGGCGGTCTTTGGCCAGGGACTCCCAGGTGTCGGTGGGGATGTTGCACTTTTTCAAGGAGGCTTTGAGGGTGTCCTTGAATCGTTTTCTTTGCCCACCTTGGGCTCGCTTGCCGTGTCGGAGCTCTGAGTAGAGTGCTTGTTTTGGAAGTCTCATATTGGGAATGTGGACGATGTGGCCCCCCAACAGAGTTGGTCGAGTGTGGCCAGTGCTTCGATGCTGGGGATGTTGACCTGGTCAAGGACACTAACGTTGGTGTGCCTGTCCTCCTAGGGGATTTGCAGGATCTTGCGGAGGCAATGTTGGTGGTATTTCTCCAGTGCTTTGAAGTGCCTGCTGTACATGGTACATGTCTCTGAGCCATACAGGAGGGCGGGTATCTCTACTGCTCTGTAGACCATGAGCTTGGTGCCAGGTTTCAGGTCCTGGTGTTCAAACACCCTCTTCCTCAGGCGACCGAAGGCTGCACTGGCACATTGAAGGCGGTGTTGGACTTCATCATCGACGTCTGCCCTTGTTTAACAGTAGGCTCCCGAGGTATGGAAAATGATCCACGTTGTCCAAGGCCTCATCATGGATTTTGATGATCGGGGGGGGGGGGGCAGTACTGTGTGGCGGAGGCATGTTGGTCGAGAACCTTTGTCTTACAGATATTTAGTGTAAGGTCCATACACCCGTACGCTTCAGTGAAGTTGTTGACGATGGTTTGGAGTTCGACCTCCAAGTGTGTGCAAACACAAGCGTCCTGCATACTGTAATTCAATGACACAGGATGGGATGACCTTGGATCTGAACTGGAGGCGATGGAGATTGAACAATTTCCCGTTTGTTCTGTAGATTAGCTTGACTCAAGTGGGGAGCTTATTGAGGGCGAGATGGAGCATTGCAGCAAGGAAGGTCTGCCCTCAAGGCCTCAATAATTAGCACCTGTGAAGAGATGCTTGGTCACTCCACCAGGTAACATCTGGAGGAGATTAGATAGAAAGGGAGGGGCGAGGCATGGAGGGATTTGAAAACAAGGACAAGAATTCTGAAACCAAGGCATTGCTTAACCAGGAGCCAATGTAGGTCAGCAAGCACAAGGGGATGGGGGTGGGGGGGAGAATCAGTGTGGGGCAGCCTCAGACAGAGGGATAGAGTCAGTGGCTGGGGAATGGAGTTTGTGGCGGGGACCGAAACCAATGGCTTCGGTCTTCCCAATATTTAATTGGAGAACATTTTTGCACATGGATGTCGTCCAAGCAGCCTACAATTTAGAGACCATGGAGGGGCCGAGAGAAATGGTGGTGAGGTAGAGCTGGGTGTTGTCAGTGTACATGTGGAAACAAAAGGAAAAGAACCATGGAGAGTTTTAAAGAAGGCAGGATGCTCTACAAAACACTAGTGGCTAATTGTACCTCGTAGTGCTGTACTGCACCATATATGGTAGACCAGGTAAATCCCAGATTCATTCCTTGCTCTGCTGAGTTAGCGGATATCCGCCAAGGCCATGTTGGCATGGTATAATTGGCCTCATTGTCTGATCAAGGAACATTAACATTGTTCAGGGGTTCCCCTCATGGCAGATACAGAGTGATCCCTGAAAGAAATGTACTTGTGCAATTATCAAATGAGGACGGGATCAGATTTAGCTGTGGTACCCTCTTTCATGGTCGAAATGCAGGCTGAAGTGAACAATGACCACTAGGCTGAATTATTGGCAGACTGCGAGGGTCAGTGGAACTGTATAAATAAAAAGCAAAACACTTTCAATGCTGGAAGCAATCATTAGCTATTAACATCTGTGGAGGGAGCAGACAGGTAAACATTTCACGTGAAACTTTGGTGATTGGAGTGGGTCCCTCCATTGGAAGGAACACAGCTGGTCAGCCAGCCTGCACCCTTGGTGTCTATATATACTCCCTGCCTAAACCTCTCTATCTCTCTTTCCTCCTTCAAGACGCTCCTTAAAACATACCTCTTTGACCAAGCTTTTGATTACCTGTGCTAATTTCTACTTATGCAGCTCAGTGTCAAATTTTTCATCTCATAATATTTCTGTGAAACACTTTGGATCGTTTCACGACATTAAGAGTGCTATATAAATACAAGTTGTTGTTGTTGTATCACTTCAGCCATTTAACCAACTCATTTTACTTTTAAGCATTTTACAGGTCATTTATGTTTTTGTTATTTCTCCTTCCCTCCCTTTCTTATATTCCTTTTTTAAATGTTACACTTCTGTAATTGTTTCTGTAATTCTGATGAAGGGATATACCTGAACCGTTGATTTGTCTGTTCTCTGCACAGATGCTGACTAACCTGATTGTTTCCAGCATTATCTATTTTTGTTCCAATGGAACTGCACTTTGGCATGAGCCACAAGAGGAGGGCTAAGGATAAGGAATTAAATTTAGAGGAAGAAAATAGCAGGCCGTGCTTATTTGCTTCCTCCACAAATAAAACAATTTTGAGATTTGAAGGATAGAACCTAAAGTATTTTAGAAGCAAATGTGAGATTATTGGAAATCCTGTGGACCTAATATATTCAGGCAAGTGTTTTTGTCCCATTTTAAGCTATTTTATTTCCCCTTCTCTGTTGTGCATCTTTCCCCACCGAGGATGTGGGCTAGGTTGGATCTGCTCCTAGGCCTCTGATGCTGTTGATGATCTGATCTGATCGCACGAATGGGCAAAAAATAATGGATAAGTTAGCAGTTTATGATATATTTTTCTCTGTTACCTGTCTCTTCCCATACTCTGCCTGAAACGAGAAGAAAATGCCATGGGATATAGTGGGCATGAACTTGTGTCTTGCCATACCATGGCAGAGTGAGACGCGTCACTGTGATGCTTTAAAAGTGCTTCTATACTAATATCGGGGCGCAGTGAAACCAGTATTTCTGTGCTAATAAGCTCAAAATGCAATTCTCCATTTCTTTTATCACCTTTCTAAAGCCAATATATAAACTTGTCATTGGGAATAATAATATGTGGTGAAAAATATATGCACTTTTAAAATGACTTGCTCCTGTTTCTGGTTGAGGTTAAAGATAATTAAAGGTTATTGGCTTGCACATTTTGGAGTTTTTTTTGTTTGAACAATGCCGAGCAAATCAGGGAGATGCTTTACTCCTAGTTGCCATTTTGAAACATTCCTGTTTTCAAAATGGCAGATTGTGACTAAAGTGTGTTTCTTGACCCTTGATTTATTATGTTTAAGAAACAAATATGCAGGCAATGAAATGGGAATGTTTAGAAGCATCCCACTTGATTTCTGGTTTACCCTTAACTGCAAAGGAGACGACAGATGATAACAAAAAGAGATACATACATTTGTTTCAGTTCACATTTTTTACTTAATTAATTTTTTTCAGTCTAGATATAAACCAGTGGAAAAATGCAGTATTCATGTGGAGCACGAGTATAAAAATAATGGATAATTCTGGAGTGCATGGCATTGTGCTTTGGAACCCCGAGAATTAGGGTTTTACAATAGTGTTTGATTGGTAACGGTTATAAATTTAGGGAGCTTGCATCGGCTGGAAAATCTTTCTTTGCATTATATATCCAGAGTAGCTGGCTGAGTTTATGACTCTTGACAGATGAATCACTTGCATTTCCAGGAAGGTGGGCATGAATCATCTGAGTGCTATGATGCCGCTGTATGGACAAGCACCTTGTTTATGTGGGTACTGAGATGATCTGAGCTGTGAAGTCATTAGCATTGCAAATTGCTGGCTGTCTCAGCTGCTGAACTGCATTTCAAAAATTGTTTTCTGTTGTGCTGGGTCAGAATGATTCAATGATTAATTTTTATGATCTCCGTTGAAGTTTGCAAGTGGTTTTGAATTTCTTAAATAGATTACCGTTATCAAACCCTTATAAATAAAAGATTCTAAAGGGTCACCATGATATCCTAGCAAGTATAGCTATGCATGTGTTATAACAGAGTTGCTGCTTTTCTAATAGAGAAACATTTCTGGCTCCCAGTGTCACTGCTGTTGAAACTGCCCAATTTGCATCAACAGCACCTATTTTGTTTGGTGCACCTACCTCTCCCAATGGTTGTGAGAGTGCAGAATGTGAGACCTATGTAAACTAGAGGTGATCCAAAACTCGGCTGCTCGTGTCCTAACTTGCACCAAGTCCCACTCGCCCATCATCATAGGCAGTCCCTTGAAATTGAGGAAGACTTGCTTCCACTCTAAAAGTGAGTTCTCAGGTGACTGTACAGTCCAATGCAGGAATTACAGTCTTTAACAGGTGGGGCAGACAGTGGTTGAAGGAAAGGGTGGGCGGGGAGTCTGGTTTGCTACACGTTCCTTCCGCTGTCTGCGCTTGATTTCTGGATGCTCTCGGCGACGAGACTCGAGGTGCTCAGTGCCCCCACTTTGGGTGGTCTTGGGCCAAGGATTCGCAGGTGCCGGTGGAAATGTTGCACTTTATCAAGGAGGCTTTGAGGGTGTCCTTGAAGCATTTCCTCTGCCCACGTGGTGCTCACTTGTCATGTAGGAGTCTCATGTCGGGCATGCGGATGATGAGGTCCGCCCAACGGAGCTGGTCGAGTGTGGTCGGTGCTTCGATGCTGGGGATGTTGGCCTGAGCGAGAATCCTCCCAGTGGATTTGCAGGATCTTGCAGAGGCAGCGCTGGGGTACTTCTCCAGTGCTCTGAGGTCTCTACTGTATACTGCTCGCCCATCACCCGTGCTCGCTGACCTACATTAGCTCCCGGTTAAGCAACGCCTCGATTTCTAAATTCTCATCCTTGTTTTCAAATTCCTCCATGGCCTCGCCCCTCCCTATGTCTGTAATCTCCTCCAGCCTCACAACCCCCCCCCCCCCCTCCGAGATGTCTGCACTCCTCTAATTCTGCCCTCTTGAGCATCCTTGATTGTAATCGCTCAGCCATTGGTGGCCATGCCTTCTGTTGCCTAGGCCCTAAGCTCTAGAATTCCCCACCTAAACCTCTCCGTTTCTCTATCTCTCTTTCCTCCTTTAAGATGCTTCTTAAAACCTTCTTCTTTGACCATCTGCCCAAATTTCTCCTTATGTGGCTTGGTGTCAAATTCTATGGGCTGGACTTTCCTTTTAAATCGTCCCGGCAAGATCCTTAGCGGTGTTCCGGCAGTTGCATCTTTTTCTACTGCCAGAATGCTGCTGGTGCGCGCTCCTGTGGTTTTTGGGTGCTCCATGGCAGCGGCGAAGCGGTGTGGGAGCGAAGTGGAGCGGACGGTGTGCGGCAGAGGAGGCCTATCGACTCGGGAATCTTCGGCTTCCAAGATGAGCGCAAGCACGCAGGGCTGTCACGCTCCGTCCCACCCCGAAAGTCACCGATGAGAGGCTAGAGACTGCCGGCCTGAGATCGCTGTGAGGGGAGGGGGCGGGGCGGAGGAAGGAGACTGAGATCGCTGTGGGGGGAGGGGCGGGAGGAGAGAGACTGAGATCGCTGGGGGGGGGGGGGGGGGAAGAGATCACTAGGAGGTGAGATAGACTTGGGGGATTGGGGAGGGAGAGGAGAGAGAGGAAAGAGTCTGGGGGGGTTGGGGGGGGGGAGAGGAAAGAGGTTGGGGGGGGAGAGGAAAGAGTCTGGGGGGGTTGGGGGGGAGAGGAGAGAAACTGGGGGTTTGGGGGGGGGAGAGAGGAGAGAAACTGGGGGTTTGGGGGGGGGAGAGGAGAGAGACTGGGGGTTTGGGGGGGGAGGAGGAGAGGAGAGGAGAGAGACTGGGGGTTTGGGGGGGAGGAGGAGAGGAGAGGAGAGAGACTGGGGGTTTGGGGGGGGGGGAGGAGGAGAGGAGAGAGACTGGGGGTTTGGAGGGGAGGAGAGGAGAGAGACTGGGGGTTTGGGGGGGAGGAGAGGAGAGAGACTGGGGGGGTTGGGGGGTAGAGGAGAGAGACTGGGGGGGTCTGGGGGGGAGAGGAGAGAGACTGGGGGGGTTGGGGGGGAGAGAAGAGAGACTGGGGGGTTGGGGGGGGAGAGGAGAGAGACTGGGGGGGTGTTGGGGGGGAGAGGAGAGAGACTGGGGGGGTGTTGGGGGGGAGAGGAGAGAGACTGGGGGGGGGTTGGGGGGGGAGAGGAGAGAGACTGTGGGGGGGTGGGGGGAAGAGGAGAGAGACTGGGGGTTGGGGGGCGGAAGAGGAGAGAGACTGGAGGTTGGGGGGGGAAGAGGAGAGAGACTGGGGGTTGGGGGGAAGAGGAGAGAGACTGGGGATGGGGGGGGAAGAGGAGAGTGGGTGGGGTGGAAGAGGAGAGAGGTTGAGGGGGGGGAAAGAGGAGAGAGACTGGGGGGGTTGGGGGGGGGCGAGGAGAGAGACTGGGGGGGGGTTTGGGGGGGAGGAGAGAGACGGGGGAGTGGGGGAGGAGGAGAGAGACGGGAGGTGGATGGGGGAAGAGAGACACTGGGGGTGGGGGGGGGAGACAGACTGGGGGGGAGAGGAGAGAGACTGGGGGGGTTGGGGGGGAGGGAGAAGAGAGATTGAGGGGGGGGAGGAGAGAGACTGGCGGGGTAGGAGGACTGGGGCGGGTAGGAGAGAGACTGGGGGGGTTGAGGGGGGAGGGGGAGAGACTGGGTGTGGGAGGGGGGAAGGGAAGAGACTGGGTGAGGGGGATGGTGGAGGAGGAGAGATTGGGTTGGGGGCGGGCGGCGGGGAGGATAGTCTAAAGGAATAAAGCTTTATTAGACCATTTATATTATTGCCTAACACTAAAAATACTGCAATCCATTTAAAAATGCATCAAACTGTGGAGAACTATAAAGATCTGTATAATATCAGATCTGTGTCCATACCGCCCACTTAAGATCCAGTGAGACCTGCTTTTTCAGGACTGTATTAAGGTCCGGTGGTAAATGTGTTTTTTCACTATGTTAATGGTGCTATATAAATACAAGTTGTTGTTTTATATGCCAATAGAGGTAAAAAAAAGCCCCGCCATCTCTCTGGAGCTGGCTGGGAGAGCGGTAGCTGCATAGTCGGGCAATATTGATAATTCTAGTAAGCCACTTGCCAATCTGCTATCATCGACGGATTGGATTGATAATTTGGTACGCACCATCTCTATCAGGACTGTATCTCTGCCATTTGCAGTTGGCTGCCAACTTCAGAGGGCCATGGGTGGAAAAATGCAGATATACACTGTCTTGACCATTTATACCCGTCACTGTTTTAATAAGATTCCCTGACTTGCTTATTAAATAGCGAGCATTTCTGCAGCTTTACTAATGTAAAATATAATTCTGGAACTTATTTTCAGTCGCCATTGATTGGTTTATTTAGTTTTCTTTTGGATGACAGCAGACACCAGAGGCTGGGTTGTGTCCTGTTGGTGAAGCATATTGGCGGTGACATCAAAGGATATACTTGTGATCTATTCATAGTTATTTTTTTGAGAAATCATTTCCATTTTCTCTCTCATGGCCAGTGTATCTCGCTTTTGAGCACCATTTTAATTTCTTAACAGGTACTGTCAAAGGTGGGAGCAGCAGCTGTTGTGACATTACAGTTATGGCAGGGAATTATTTGTGCTACATGTGCAAGGCAGGATGGTTTGGTTTTGGCAACAAACTAGTTAATGACAGTGCGGAATTGCACTGCTGAGTAAAAAGGAAACCCACCACTTCAGGTCCAGTTTCGTTAGCAATTACCTAAAACTGATTTTAACAGAAGTGGTTCTCAATCCGTTCTAGATGTGTAGAATTCGGTGCAATGGCGATGTCCTTGAGCTTGCTTTACAACAAAAATGGTTCTGTAAAAATGATAATGAAATCCAAGTGCAAACTATCTAAATATGCACCAAATTGGCCCTTTGAGCAAAGAAAGGTATGTATTTAGTTTGGTCCCCAGTGTTGGCAGTGAAAAACTAGATGCCCTTGTGTGTTACAATTGCAAATTTTGCTTTGCACCTCGAGTTGGGAATACTCAATGTGGCTGATATTTTCTTTGCACTTCCAGTCAGGTATGTTAAATGGAAAAGATCCAGATTAACGGGGGGTTGGGGAGAGAAGCGATGTGTGTGACAGCAGAATACTGGGTACAGCAAGTTTCAGGGAATCTGCTGTTCCATGTTAATTTGTCCTGAAACTGACCTTTGCTAGATCTGTCTATTTTAATATTTAAAGCTTGCATCCAACAGAGCTCTCAGACAAAAACAAAAGACCAAGAATCTGATATCTGGATAATTATAGAATGTCATTGGAATGGTTCATATATTTTTAGAACTTTAATTGGATAGTTGGAACTGTCTCTGAGGTAAAATTCCCCTTTGAGCCAATAAGATGAGAGAATGTAATGAAAACCGCGCCCCCCCCCCCCCCCGCCACTCTCCAATCTTTACAAATTATAAAAGTTAGTGATTGATTTATTGTAACTATACATATCTTGAGCAACACCAGTTCTTTAAACTTATGTGGTTTTTGTCTTTTCAAGCAGTTGCTATTCTGGAGAGTGTTAAACTAGATCTCTGGAAAGTCCAATTTAGACATAAATTTCATAAACCAGATAGGATTTCAAACAGTAGGTTTTTGTTGTGTCAAAAGTGGAATGTCACCATGAAAAATGCTGTATATTATACACATTCTAAACAAAATTCAAAAATTGAAAAGTGACAGACATGATTTTTTAACTCTGGAAGCAGTGAGATATTTTGGCACTTTTTTAAACAATTCCCATCTCCTTGCAAAGAAATTGAGTTTCCAAAGTGATTACTTTTCTCCGCCCCCCCCCCGCCCCAATGTTTTAGTTTTTATAAAATGTACCATTCAGCAAACATGCAAGATTTTAAGAACATACAAAACCTACACCCAAGGTGCAGCATTCAACCCAGCAGGCATCATATAACAAACACAACAAATCTCAAAGCCCCGTGGCTTGTATTAAATAATCTGAAGAAAAACGACTTGGGAGAAGTTTAAGAGAAAGGAATGATTCAGTTATATCAAGAACAGAATTTAATCACGTGAAAGATTGAATAGTGGTGCAGATAAGCTCAAGAAAGGTCCACCAGCTTCTGAAGGCAACTAGAATGGGCAATACATGCGACCAGCGTTGCCTACATCCTGAGAAATAATTATTTGAATTTGATTGATCCAAAGGAATTAGTTCATTAATTCTAGCGGTTTATATTTTAGACTTTTTTTTTCCAGAAGTTGACTCCCTAATAGAATTTTTGTTAGTTTGAACATCAACTGATCCCTGTTTCATATTTTTGCCAACACCTGTCCCTGTATCAATTCATTGTTTTATCTATGTAGAGTTTTAAAAACTCCTGGGTAACAGTTGGTATTGCATTCCTTGAGTCCTACTGCACAGACACTGAATACCCATCCCACCACCAACGGGACATTTTGCCAACTGACAAAGGCGAATGTCCCAGTGGCTCTGGATTCAGGGATTCTTCCTGGCCCCATTGGGAACCTTAAGGTAAAGTGCTAACTAGTTCATTACTTGTAGTTAAATCCAATATCACCAGCTCCCTTGTTGGGTTGAAGACCTGCTGCTTTAGGAAACTATCTTCAATATATTCAGTAAATCTATTCTCTCTCCTGACTGTACTGTTATTTCTCTCTCAATCTTTATGCAGGTTAAAATTTCCTGCATATTGGCAAGCCCCAGATTTTCTTGTCCTTTAGGATCCTACAAGACCAAGTCGAATATGTGGTTTTCTGATATTTAAGAGGAAGACCAGGAGTTTCCTAATTGGTGATGGGCAGTCTCATGAATTTGGGTATTTCTGCTAGTTTACTTTTACTATTTTAAAAAGAACCCCCTCTCCAGCATCACTGCACAGGCTGGCTGGTCATACTCCAATAAGGCACAAACACTCCATTCTTAATCAGTTTAATTCGCTAGGTGCCTTTGAAAGGTAACTAGCTGTCCTCAGCAGTGTGACCTTTGTAGGAAATTTAAGCTTTGTTGCCATTCAGGAATGTTGATTCCAACTGGTGTGTCTTGTGATGCTGGTCCCTCAAACCATGGCCCTTTGATTTCATGGGATAGTTGCAGCCATGTTCTGGTGCATCAACTAATCACCTTCATTTTGACAACAGTGTGATGTTTTATAAACTCCTCAAAGTTGACTACTGCAGACAATCTTCAAGAAATTGTTCCTATGACAACAGCTTGCATTTATATGGTGCATTTAATGTAGAAAAGGTCTTTCACCGAGGTGTGAAGGGAAAAAATACAGATGCTGAACCAGAGGAGAAGTGATTAGGGAGGGTGGTCAGCAAAGTGGGTTTAAAATGCTGAGAGAGCCTCCACTTCAATAGCTTTGTGTTCTAATAACCCTCTGAACATATTCCCCCATCATTCTTCAGTGCTAATCCTTCCTGTTAAGTGATTTACCACCCAGTGGAATCCGTCTTTCACAGATTACCCTCTAACCTTTCATAATTTTGAAAACCTCTATTAAATCCCACCGTAACCTCTTTTAATGAAAAAGCCACAACGTTTCAATCCTTCCTTTGTATCTAGAGCCACTTGTTCTTGGTAGTATTCTAGTGAACCTTTGCTGTGCCCTTTACTTGGCTCTAATGCTTTTCCTATAATGGGACATTCTGAGCTAGACATAGCATTTTAACTGGTCTAGTCAATGTTTTATATACATTCAATATCATAATCTTTTATATTCAATGTTTCTCTGCATAGGACCCAGAATTCCATTTGCTTTTTTATGACCTTTTCTACCTGCATCCTTAGATTTCTCTTCATCTGCTTTCCTAATGTAATGGCTGTTTAACTGTTCTCGTTCTCCAAATGTACTACTTCATATTTCTCTGCATTGAACTTCATGTGCCACCTATCTGCACATTCTACTAACCTGCTTGTCCTGCATATTCTTCCGTTTACTGTGCATCCTAATTTGGTATCAGCAAACTTTTAAATGGTTCATCTTGTACTGATGTTCAATTCTATTATCTAAAAAATAAATTAGGTTTCAGCAAGGCCCCTGGGGCTCACTGCTACCCAAATCTTGCAATCCGAAAACCATCCACTTATCCTTACTCTTTGCTTTCTGTCCCTTACCCATCTCTACATTTCCTTTAATACCTTGTGTATGAATTTTTGTAACTAATCTCCTAAGTGACACCTTGTCTTCTGAAATCCAAATATACATCCACTGTATTCTCTGACTCAGTTTAAATTAGTTAAGCATGACCTGTCCTTTGCAAATCTATGCTGACTGTTCCTGATTAGCCAATGCCGCTCAAGTACTCACTAATTTCATTCCATATAATGAACTTTCAAAGTTTATCGAAAAAGAGAGCATTAATGATCCAAAGGAAGAATTTATACCCAGACTCAAAAGTCATCACAATGGTACAGTTCAAAGGATCTTGCCCTTTTTAGGAACAACAGAAATGATTGCTTCAGAAATATGAAGAAGCTTCTACTATCAAGTACATGAGGCTAAAGTGAAAGCCCTATTGTACAGAATTCTGGTGCATAGTCACCTGGACCAAGGATGTCACCTGCTTAAATAGAAAATATTGCCTCTGAAAGGAAAATATTTTTTTCTGTCATTTATCTAAAGTTGTTTTGATATGCACCCTGACTCTCTCATCTACTTGATGATCTCCTACTGCGAAGGTATTTAGCTTGACTTTGGGGATTGGCACTTGAACGGAGTACAACTCTTTATAAGATCGGGATTGATTATTATTTATTAATGGATTGCTACATTGTGAAAATCTACAGTACTAATGGACGGATGGAAGCTGGCTACATAACTGCAGAGTCAGCAACCTGTCAAGTCACTGGTCTCAGTATTGGGATGCTGCAATAAACTCTCCACTATTCTAGATAAGAGTGCTGACTTCAAGAGTAGTGCTGAGACCACAAAATGGCTGCTCCACCTTGATGTGTTCTGTATGCATTCTCTAAAGCACTATTTCTCTCATCCATTTGTTTGACTGAGTTGTGCTTTTTTTGCACCTGAACGCATGCCTTGGCTGTCTCCTATACCCATTACGGCAAGGCCACTTTAGAAGTATACAAGCCATAATAAAGCACATCCCATTTAGCTTGCAATATTACGGAAAAGCTAGATCACCCATCAATATTCAGTTTCTAGGTCAATGAGAGCTGAGAATAACTCCTCGGCATGAATACTAATTTGACCCGAGTACGATCAAGTTCCGATGTTTCCAGTCTCGCATGAGTCGGTAACTGTACTGACTGGAAATAACTAGCACAAGTTAAAAATGGCGCTTTATTGTCCTTTTTCTAATTCTTACTGCTGATTGTGTCGATGGCAATACAGCTCTAATTCTTTTCAAGTAACTCGTCACTGAACATTTCAGTGAGCTGGACAGTTGGTGCCTGGATTCAGTATAATGTGTATAATATATATAGACCCAAGGTGACCATTGTAACACTTTAAATAAAGCAATTGCTTTACTGAATCTACATGACTAAAACTAACTAACGTGTGATGCCTGTGGTTTTAACCCTGAAATGTACCAATGATGCGACAGTACGACATCCCCACTGGGTTTGGCTTGAATTTTGTACGTTCCCGAACAGATTTTTTAGTCTGCGGAGGGAGGGAATGAGAGGCGAGCTGGTTTCTTACTGCATTCTATTGTAAAGTGGAACCCAACTATATTTGTGTGAACCCCAAATAAGTTTGTAAATTAGTTTTTGATACAGTGGAAATGGTGATTTTCTCTTGTATTTTTTTGTGTTTATGATGAAGGGCATTAGTTCTGGGAAATGAGCCATTTTCCATTTCTGTCAGCATGAAACTCAGCCAGGTCAAGTACAGCACAGTTAGATGCAGTGATGTTCCATGTACTCTACCCCAATCTTTTATTTAAAAAAAAAGCACAGAAAATGCTGGAATCGCACAACTCTAAGGAAACACAGGTTAACATTTTGAACACGGCCTTCAGTAACCTCAAAATTGAGATATATCCTACATTTGTGATCTGTTTTCATAACAAGCTCTCAGGTTTTTTGTGTGTTTCATGACTCACATTTACCTCTGATAGTGACTAGCTTGCATTTGTATAGTGCATTTGATGGAGACAAAACATCCCAACGTGCTTTGCAGAGGTTTAAAAAAAGAAAAACCAGATGCTGAGCCAAAGGACAAAAGATTAGGAAGAGTAACCAGAAGCTTGGCCAAAGGGTTAGCTTTAAGGATAATAATAGGAGATGGTTATAGAGAAAATCTCGGTGTGTGGCCCAATTCACTGAAAGTATGGCCAGCAGTGATGGGGCAAAGGAGAGGGAATACACAGCGGACTGGAGTCGGAGAAAAGGCAAGTTTGGGGTTGAAGTTGTAGAGTTGGAGGAAGTTAGTGATGGGGAGGGATGAGGCCATGAAAAAATATAAACACAAGGATGAGATTTTTAAATTTGAGGCCTTGGGAGCTGATGTGGATCAGTGAGAATGTTGAAAGGCGAGAAGGATTTGGTGCAGGATAGGACCAGTGGAGTTCTGGGTGAGCTAAAGTTTACAGGGATTGGAGAATGGAAGATATGCCAGGAAAGCATTGGAGTTATCAAATCGATGCTATGAATGAAGATTTTTGCAATGGATGACCTGAGATGGGGGCTGGAGACACCGATGTTATGGAGGTGGAAGTATGTGTTTTTTGTGATTGAGAGGGTATGGGTATGGAGCTGGAAACTTACAACAATAATTTGTATTTATATAGCGCCTTTGACATAGTAAAACATCCCAAAGCATTTTAAAGGAGTCACATCAGGAGAATTTAGGGCAGGTGACCAAAAGCTTGGTCAGAGGTAAGTTTTAAAGAGTGTCTGAAAGGAGGAGAGGCGGAGAGGTTTAGGCAGGGAATTCCAGAGCTTGGGGCCTAGGCAACAGGAGGCACAACCACCAATGGTTGAGCAATTATAACCAGGGATGTTCAAGAGGGCAGAATTAGAGGAGCGCAGATATCTCTTTGGGGGTGCGGGGGGCTGCAGGGATGGTTGTAGGGCTGGAGGAGATTACAAAGATTGGGAGGGGCGAGGCCATGGAGGGATTTGAAAACAAGGATGAGAAATTTGAAATCGAGGCGTTGCTTAACCGGCAGTGAATGTAGGTCAGCGAGCACAGGGATGATAGGTGAGCGGGATTGGCTGCGAGTTTTGGATGACCTCAAGTTTACGTAGGGCAGAATGTGGGAGGCCAGTCAGGAGTGGGTTGGAATAGTCAAGTCCAGAGGTAACAAATGCATGGATGAGGGCTTCAGCAGCAGATGAGCTGAGGCAAGGGCGGAGACAGGTGATGTTATGGAGGTGGAAATAGGCGGTCTTGGTTATGACGCGGATATGTGGTCGGAAGCTCATTTCGGGGTCAAATATGACACTTAAGTTTGTGAACCGTGTAGTTCAGCCTCAGACATATGTTAGGGAGAGGGATGGAGTCTGGATGGGAACAGACTTTGTGGCGGAGTCTGAAAACGATGACTTCGGTTTTCCCAATATTTAATTGGAGAAAATTTCTGCTCATCCAGTACTGGATGTCAGACAAGCAATCTGACAATTTAGAGACTTTGGAAGGGTCAAGAGAAGTGGTAGTGAGGTATAGCTGGGTGTCATCTGCATTAATATGGAAACTATGCCGTGTTTTCGGATGATGTCGCCAAGGGGCAACATGGAGATGAGAAATAGGAGGGGGACAAGGACAAATCCTTGGGGGACTCCAGAGGTAACGATGCGGGGGCAGGAGGAGAAGCTGTTGCAGGTGTGGCTACGATTAGATAGATAAGAATGGGACCAGGTGAGTGCAGTCCCACCCAGCTGGACGACGGTGGAGAGGTGTTGGAGGAGGATGGTGTGGTCGAAGGCTGCAGACAAGTCAAGAAGGATGAGGAGGGATAGTTACCTTTGTCACAGTCACAAAGGATGTCATTTGCTACTGAGAGCCGTTTCGGTACCGTAGCAGGGGCGGAAACCTGATTTGAGGGGTTCAAACATTTAGTTGCAGGAAAGATGGGTACTGATTGTTGAGCGACAACATGTTCAAGAACTTTGGAGTGGAAAGGGAGGTTGGAGATGGGGCGGTAGTTTGCAAGGATGGAGGGGGTCAAGGGTTATTTTTTTGAGGATAGGGGTGATGATGGCTGATTTGAGGGAGAGGGGGACAGTACCAAAGGAGAGAGAAGCGTTAACAATGTCAGCTAACATGGGAGTCAGAAAAGGAAGTTGGGTGGTCAGCAGTTTGGTGGGAATAGGGTCCAGGGAGCAGGAAGTGGGTCTCATGGGCAAGATGAACGCAGAGAGGTCATGAGGGGAGATCGGAGAGAAACTGGAGAAAGATGCAAGTTCAGGGCTAGGGCAGGGGGGAACCTTCGAGGAAGTATGGCCCGGTGGGCTAGGAGAAGGAAGGGAAGTGGCAGAGGCAGCAATCTTGGAGTCAAAGCAGTCCATGAGCTCTTCATACTTGTCGAAGGTGAGGGTGGAGGAAACCGGGAAAGAGGGGTTTAAGACGATGGTAAGCAGAGGAGAATAGAAGGCGGGGATTATCTTTGCATTCCACAATGATTCTGGAATAGTGACCAGTTTTGGCAGAGGAGAGCAGGACCCGATAATGCTTTGTGGTCCAGCCAGATCTGACGGTGAATGGCTAAACCAGTTGTCCGCCATATCTGTTCAAGTATGCGTCCCTTGGACTTAAGGGAGCGAAGATGAGGGCCATACCGGGGTGAGACAGAGTAATTGTTTTAATTGGGATCCGGGCATCAAAGGTGGTGGTGAGGGTGTGGTTGAGCAGATCAGTAGCTGCAGAAATGTCACGGTGAATGGCGGGCCAAAGGCTGGACAGTTGGGAGTTCATAAGTGCAGTTGGGAGAGTTTTTTTTCCAGGACACAGAAGGAAGTAGGCTTGGGTGGTGGGGTGGGGTTGGAATTAGGATGTGGGTGGAGAGCGATATGAGAAATTGGTCAGAGATGGCCATATCTGCGATTGGGGTCAACCAGTGTGCTGTGTGTGCAAACAGTCTGGTTTACCCTGAGATACTGATCAAGTAGGAGATGGGGTTTTAGTGAGGGTGCATAGTTTGTACTGGGGGTCAAAAGCTATGGCTTGGGTCTTTGCAAATCTTAGGTGGCAGAAATGATGGTTCATCCAGGACTGGATGTTGAACGGGCAGCCTGATGGCGCAAAGGCAATGGAGGGGTCGCGGGAGGTAGAGCTGTGTCACCAGGGTGCATGTGGAAGCTGACCCCATGTCTGCAACGGCTAGCAAGTAAATGAGCAAGAGGAGGATGTCAAGACCGCTCTCTTATATAGCTATTTGCAGCTCCTTTCTGTTTCTTTGTTTTTTTTTTCCAGTGATTTAGTATTACTTAAATAATGTTTCATTTCCACTGATATGTCCTCACTGTGTTTTAGTTTGTACCTGTAATTTAAAAATATGCATTCACCCTTTTTTCTGATTGGATTCAATTGCCGGTTCATCTCTAATTTTTTAGTTCCAAAAATGGTATATAACTGAAATGTAGGCACTGTTCTCCATTGATGCTGATTGCCCTGTTGCGTTCCTCCAGCCCTTTCTGTTTTATTACTTTTGACCTTTTTGTCAGAACAAACTTCAGTTCTCATGAACGATCTGCACCTGAAATGTAAGCCTATCTTTTTCTTTACAGATGCTGACAAGCAGACTGTGTATTTCCAGCCTATTTTATTTCAGCTTCCTTTTTTATCTCCAAGAAAGCACTCCCTTCTGCACCAATATGACACTACATTTTCCCCACCAGCCCATCTGTTATCTGTCTGAGTGAGATTGACACAGTCCAAAATGAGGCCAGTTTTGTACTGTGGGTTGAGCCTGCAGAAACTGATTTCACATGGGAGCCAACAACCAGAGATTCCATCAGTTTGTGCCAGCCATTGTCTGTGGTAACTGTTACCTATGTGACAACATTATGCTGAGATAAGTGAGTATAAAATCTCTAACTAATGTTGCGAAACCACCTAAACTTGTTTCAGATTAGCCAGAATAATGAATTAGTCAAGGTGATCGTTTGATTATTCTGTCTGTCACAGTGTAAAAAAAATGAAGGATTTTTTAATCTGGGGGAATATTTTCAGCCTAATGTTCTTTTCCCCACCTTAAAAAAAAAATAATTTCAAAAGTCTTCTATTTTGTAGAAAAAATTATGTTTTTATGACCGTTCTTGCACACTCCTGGAAAAATATTGTTGTAGGTCTGAACTGTTACCAGCTATGGGTCCTTGTCATTGAGCAGTATATTTGCATCCACAAGCAAATAATTAAACTCATTATTATTTATCATAAGTCTGGAAGCTTCCAGGACTGGAAAATTCAATATTAACCCAACTAGAATCATAGAAGTTTACAGCACAGAAGGAGGCCATTTTGGCCCATCGTGTCTGCGCCGGACAACAAGAGGCCATCTAGCCTAATCCCACTTTCCAGCTCTAAGTCCATAACCTGCAGGTTATGGCACTTCAGGTGCACATCCAAGTACTTTTTAAATGTGGTGAGGGTTTCTGCCTCTACCACCCTTTCAGGCAGTGAGTTCCAGACCCCCACAACCCTCTGCGTGAAGAGATTTCCCCTCAAATCCCCTCTAAACCTTCTACCAATTACTTTAAATTATTGCCCCCTGGTTGTTGACTCTTCTGCCAAGGGAAATGGGCCCTTTCTATCCACTATATCGAGGCTCCTCATAATTTTATACACCTCCAATGAAGTCTCCCCTCAGCCTCCTCTGTTCCAAGGAAAACAAACCCAGCCTATCCAATCTGTCCTCATAGCTAAGATTTTCCACTCCCGACAACATTCTCGTAAATCTCCTCTGCAACCGTTCCAATGCAATCACGTCCTTCCTGTAATGCAGTGACCAGAACTGCACGCAGTACTCCAGCTGTGCCAGTGTTTTATTCTGTTCAAGCATAACCCACCTGCTCTTATATTCTGTGCCTCAGCTAATAAAGGCAAACATTCCGTATGCCTTCTTAATCACCTTATCCACTTGGCCTGTTACCTTCAGGGATCTGTGGACATAGAAACATAGAAAATAGGTGCAGGAGTAGGCCATTCGGCCCTTCGAGCCTGCACCACCATTCAATAAGATCATGGCTGATCATTCACCTCAGTACCCCTTTCCTGCTTTCTCTCCAAACCCCTTGATCCCTTTAGCCGTAAGGGCCATACCTAACTCCCCCTTGAATATATCCAATGAACTGGCATCAACAACTCTCTGCGGTAGGGAATTCCACAGGTTAACAACTCTGAGTGCAGAAGTTTCTCCTCATCTCAGTCCTAAATGGCTTACCCCTTAACCTTAGACTATGTCCCCTGGTTCTGGACTTCCCCAACATCGGGAACATTCTTCCTGCATCTAACCTGTCCAGTCCCGTCAGAATTTTATGTTTCTATGAGATCCCCTTTCATCCTTCTAAACTCCAGTGAATACAGGCCCAGTTGATCCAGTCTTTCCTCATATGTCAGTCCAGCCATCCCAGGAATCAGTCTGGTGAACCTTCGCTTCACTCCCTCAATAGCAAGAACGTCCTTCCTCAGATTAGCAGACCAAAACTGAACACAATATTCCAGGTGAGGCCTCACTAAGGCCCTGTACAACTGCAGTAAAACCTTCCTGCTCCGATACTCAAATCCTCTAGCTATGAAGGCCAACATGTATTTGCCGCCTTTGCCTCCTGCTATACCTGCATGCCAACTTTCAATGACTGATGTACCAGGACACCCAGGTCTCGCTGCACCTGCCCTTTTCCTAATCTACCGCCATTCAGATAATCTGCCTTTGTGTTTTTGCCACCAAAGTGGAGAACCTCATATTTATCCACATTATACTGCATCGGCCACGCGTTTGCCCACTCACCTAACTTGTCCAATTCACCCTGCAGCCTTTTAACGTCCTCCTCACAGCTCTCACTGTCACCCAGCTTAGTGTCATCTGCAAACTTGGAGATATTACACTCAATTCCCTCATCCAAATCATTAATGTGTATTGTAAATAGCTGGGGTCCCAGCACTGAGCCCTGCCATTCAGTGATTACCCCACCAATCACTGCCTGCCATTCTGAAGAGGACCCGTTTATCCCGATCTCTGCTTCCTATCTGCCAACCAGTTCTTTATCCACGTCAGTACATTACCCCCAATAACATGTGCTTTAATTTTGCACACCAATCTCTTGTGTGGGACCTAGTCAAAAGCCTTTTGAAAGTCCAAATACACCACATCCACTGGTTCTCCCTTGTCCATTCTACTAGTTACATCCTCAAAAAAATTCCAGAAGATTTGTCAAGCATGATTTCCCTTTCATAAAGCCATGCTGACTTGGACGGATCCCGTCATTGTTTTCCAAATGTGCTGCTATTTCATCTTTAATAATTGATTCCAACATTTTCCCCACTACTGATGTCAGGCTAACCAGTCTATAATTACCCGTTTTCTCTCTCCCTCCTTTCTTAAAAAGTGGTGTTACTTTAGCTACCCTCCAGTCCATAGGAACCGATCCAGAGTCGATAAACTGTTGGAAAATGATCACCAATGCATCCACTATTTCTAGGCCATTTCCTTAAGTACTCTGGGATGCAGACTATCGGGCCCCGGGGATTTATCGGCCTTCAATCCCATCAATTTCCCTAACACCATTTCCCGAATAATAGGGATTTCCTTCAGTTAATCCTTCTCACTACACCCTCTGTCCCCTAGTATTTCCGGAAGGTTATTTGTGTCTTCCTTCGTGAAGACAGAACCAAAGTACTTGTTTAACTGGTCTGCCATTTCTTTGTTCCCCATTATAAATTCACCTGAATCTGACTGTAAGGGACCTACGTTTGTCTTCACTAATCTTTTTCTCTTCACATATCTATAGAAGCTTTTGCAGTCAGTTTTTAAGTTCCCAGCAAGCTTCCTCTCATACTCTATTTTCCACCTCCTAATTAAACCCTTTGTCCTCCTCTGCTGTATTACAAAATTCTCCCAGTCCTCAGGTTTGCTGCTTTTTCTGGCCAATTTATATGCCTCTTCCTTGGATTTAACACTATCCTTAATTTCCCTTGTGAGCCACCTTCCTCGTTTTATTTTTATTCCAGACAATTGTTGAAGTTCATCCGTGTGATCTTTAAATGTTTGCCATTGCCTATCCACCGTCAACCCTTTAAGTATCGCTCACCAGTCTATTCTAGCCAATTCACGTCTCATACCATCGAAGTTACCTTTCCTTAAGTTCAGGACCCTAGTCTGTGAATTAACCGTGTCACTCTCCATCTTAATAAAGAATTCTACCATATTACGGTCGCTCTTCCCTAAGGGGCTTCGCACAACAAGGTTGCTAATTAGTCCTTTCTCATTACACATCACCCAGTCTAGGATGGCCAGCCCTCTAGTTGGTTCCTCGACACACTGGTCTTGAAAACCATCCCTAATACACTCCAGGAACTCCTGCTCCATCGCATTGCTACCAGTTTGGTTAGCCCAATCAATATGTCAATTAAAGTTGGCCATGATAACTGCTGTACCTTTATTGCACGCATCCCTAATTTCTTGTTTGATGCTGTCCCCAACCTCACTATTACTGTTTGGTGGTCTGTACACAACTCCCACTAGCGTTTTCTGCCCTTTGGTATTCCGTAGCTCCACCCATACCGATTCCACATCATCCCTCCTTACTATTGCATTAATTTCCTCTTTAACCAGCAATGCCACCCCGCCTCCTTTTCCTCTCTGCATATCCTTCCTAAATGTTGAATACCCCTGGATGTTGAGTTACCAGCCTTGGTCACCCTGGAGCTACGTCTCCGTCATGCCAATTACATCATATCAGTTAACTGCTATCTGCGCAGTTAATTCGTCCACCTTATTCCGAATACTCCTCACTTTGAGGTACAGAGCCTTCAGGCTTGCCTTTTTAACACACTTTGCCGCTTTAGAGTTTTGCTGTAATGTGGCCTTTTTTGCTTTTTGCTTTGGGTTTCTCTGCCCTCCATTTTTATTTTTCTTCTTTCTATCTTTTGCTTCTGTCCCCATTCTACTTCTCTCTATCTCCCTGCATAGGTTCCCATCCCACTGCTATATTAGTTTAACTCATCCCCAACAGCACTAGCAAACACTCCCCCTAGGACATTGGTTCCGGTCCTGCCCAGGTGCAGACCGTCCGGTTTGTACTGGTCCCACCTCCCCCAGAACCGGTTCCAATGTCCCAGAAATTTGAATCCCTCCCTTCTGCACCACTCCTCAAGCCAAGTATTCATCTGAGCTATCCGCCGATTCCTACTCTGACTAGCACGTGGCACTGGCAGCAATCCTGAGATTACAACTTTTGAGGTCCTACTTTTTAATTTAGCTCATAGCTCTCTAAATTAGTCTTGTAGGACCTCATCCCGTTTTTTACCTATATCGTTGGTATCTATATGCACCACGACAACTGGCTGTTCACCCTCCCTCTTCAAAATGTTCTGCACCCGCTCCGAGACATCCTTGACCCTTGCACCAGGGAGGCAACATACCATCCTGGAGTCTCGGTTGTGGCCGCAGAAATATCTATCTATTCCCCTTACAATAGAATCCCCTATCACTATAGCTCTCCCACTCTTTTGCCTGCCCTCCTGTGCAGCAGAGCCACCCACGGTGCCATGAATTTGGCTGCTGCTGCCCTCCCCTGATGAGTCATCCCCCTCAACAGTACGCAAAGCGGTGTATCTGTTTTGCAGGGGGATAACCATAGGGGACCCCTACACTACCTTCCCTCCACTGCTCTTCCTGTTGGTCAACCATTCCCTATCTGGCTGTGTACCCTTTACCTGCGGTGTAGCCAACTCACTAAACGTGCTATTCACGTCATTCTCAGCATCGTGGATGCTCCAGAGTAAATCAACCCGCAGCTCTAGTGCCGCAACGCGGTCTGTCAGGTGCTGCAGACGGATGTGCTTCCTGCACATATAGTCGTCAGGAACACAGGAAGTGTCCCTGACTTCCCACATAGCACAGGAGGCTACATGCACTCCCAGGTTCCTTTGTTCCTCTGCACTTCTCAAAGTCCTACCATTTAATGTGTATTCCCTTTCCTTGTTAGCCCTCCCGAAATGCATTACCTCACACTTCTCTGAATTAAATTCCATTTGCCACTGTTCGGCCCACTCGACCAGTTGATTGATATCTTCCTGCAGTCCGCAACTTTTTTCTTCATTATCAACCACATTTTTGTATCATCTGCAAACTTCTTAATCATACTCCCTATATTCAAGTCTAGATCAATGATGTATAAAAGCGAGGGATCTAGCACTGAACCCTGCGGAACCCTACTAGAAACATCCTTTCAGTCACAAAAACACCCATCAACCATTACCCTTTGCTTCCTGCCTCGGAGCCAGTTTCGGATCAAACTTGCCATTTTGCCTTGGATCCCATGGGCTTTTACTTTCGTGACCAGTCTGCCATGTGGGACCTTATCGAAAGCTTTGCTAAAATTCATATATACTACATCATACGCACTGCCCTCATCGACCCTCCTGGTTACCTCCTTGAAAATTTCAATCAAATTAGTCAGACATAACCTTCCCTTAACAAATCCATGCTGACAGTCCCTGATTAACCCGTGTCTTTCTAAATGTAGATTATCCTGTCCTTCAGGATTTTTTCCAATAATTTTCCCATAACTGAGGTTAGGCTGACTGGCCTGTAATTACCCGGTCTATCCCTTTCTCCCTTCTTAAACAAAGGTGCCATGTTAGCAGTCCTCCAGTCCACTGGCACTACATCTTGAAGCCAGAGAGGATTGGAAAATGATGGTCAAAGCCTCTGCTATTTCCTCTTTTGCTTCGCTTAACAACCTGGGATACATTTCATCCGGGCCTGGGGACTTAGCCACTTTTAAAGCTGCTAAACCCTTTAATACCTCCTCTCTCAGTATGTTTATTTCAGCTAATATTTCACACTCCTCCTCGATAGCAGTGTCCGCATCGCCCCTCTCTTTTGTGAAAACAAATGCAAAGTATTCATTAAGAACCATACCCACATCTTCCGCCTCCACACACATTACCCTCATGGTCTCTAATAGGGATGTGATTGGGGCCCCAGAGGAGGCGTGAGTTCGGGGCCAGGGGCCCAGGGCAAGCACGGCCCAGCCCACGCTATGATATGTGTGCGCACTAGGTCCATGCAGCAGAGCAGGTCTCCAGTTGTCTTGGGGAAGCCTTACCATTGGACCAAGACCTAGCTCTGTCAAGCCCATGTGGTGGCTGGTGTGCAGTGGCCAACACACGTTAAAGAAATCCACGCACGGGCATCTTCCAGCCTTGAGGATGTAGTTCGGGTTCTTTATTCGAAACACCTGTGAACTCACCCTTTTTTTTGGCGTGGAAGCAAGTCATCCTCGTTCGAGGGACCGCCGATGATGATGATGATGATGATGATGATGATGAATAGGCCCTACCCTTTCTTTAGTTATTCTCTTGCTTTTAATATATTTATAAAACATCTTTTGGGGTTTCCTTGATTTTACTTGCCAAGAATTTTTCATGCTCTCTCTCTGCTTTTTTAATATCCCTTTTGATCTCACCCTAACTGTAGGACTGCACCCAGTTAGCATTGAATTTTGGATGCCCTAAGTGGGACCCAGTTTTAAAATAGGTACTCTTTTGCATCGGATCCTAAAGAGTTATTTACTGTTGAAGGCTGTCAACTGAGTTGCACCTTTTTGTAGCAAGTTTCTGACCTAAACTGCTATTTCTCTAGCAAAGCTATAAAACATTAACAAACCCAATTTCTCCTTCCTACATGTTAACATTTTTGAAGTAGAAAATGTTTGGCACTGCAGTACAGTCCATAGAGCTCTGATGAGCAATATTTTAGAATAATATGTTGTGGACATGTGCTCAAAATTCTCTAAGCAATGAGTTTGAATCGAAGATTTTTGCAGCACAGGGAGAGACCATTTGGATCATTGCACTGTGTCTGGCTTTGTTATTCATTTATCTCTTCCTTGTCACAAATATACCAGCAAATGAAAGCACTCGATAGAAACCATGTGCTTCCTGACAAGGAGGCAAAAGGCCCAGTCACCTCAGGCCACTTTCATTTTCTTGTAGTCATCTGTAGAATGGTATTGTCACAGGCCTGGGACCCAGTCTCCAGTCCATCCTCTCTGGTGCACAAATATACGGTGTAGGCAGGGAGGGGTCTAGGAGAAAAATAAATAATTTGCCCTTTGATAAAGAGCATGTGTAATTGTAATCAGTTACTGTTTCTCTACTACATTTATTGAATCGTCATGTGAACTTTGCTTCAAAAGCATTCTGTACTTTGTCTCTTGCACGCTGCCTGTCTCTTGCTCACTATCCATCTCTCAATTATCCGTTCTCCTTTTACAGAGATTTTCATGACTTGACTTATTTTTCCAGTCTATCTGATCTTTAACATTTTATTTACTGCTCTTTCTTAGCAAGGGCTTGGCATTCATTGTGTACTGTGAGTTCCAGAGCCTGTTCACTTCAGTGTTTTTTTTTCCCTCTTTTTTTATTTACACATTTCCACTCAAAATGATATGAATCTGTAGATACACTGGAATCCGCCTAATTGTGCTCACATCCATTGCAGTTAAATATACACCTTTCCTTGTCTCAAGTTCATGAAATAATTTAAACCTTTTCTCATTGCTGTGTGTGTGTCTGTCTGTGTGCGTGCGCGCCAAAAGCTAGGAGATACTACTGTAAGAACTGCTTACAACCAGATTCATCAGAGGATCATTTCATCCTCAAATAGAAATTAAGAGTTGTGATGGTTGGGAATCAAACCCAGGTCAACTGCTTGGAAGGCAACCATGTTTATCACTGCACCACCATCACACAACTGCAAAATGCTTAGAATCGTAATTGATTCATGTTCTCGCACTCGTACAGGTGTGGCATTATACAGCAATCATAAAGTAGACGCGACACATTGCAGGTCATTGTTAGTTGATAAGCCAGTGCTGCCATTGCAGCTCATTAGAGCAGCGTTGTGGCTGCTACCATTTTGAATGGAAGGTCACATAATAAAACTTCAGAAGGTCTACATTGCATGAATTCTGGAAGCTATATTATACTGGCCAGGAGCTCGAGAACAAAATGGGAGACTCCCAAGAAATCGCTGGTAAAAGTTTATATGAAAGCAATTCTTCGCTTTGCAATGTAAAAATGATGTGTCAGAAAAAAAATTCTGTTTCAAATTTTTTAAAGAGCGAATTGAGGACAGAAATCACGGAGATACTGGCCATAATATTCTAATCCTCCATAGATATGGTGGTGGTGCCAGAGGACTGGAGAGCTGAAAATTTTCCACCATTGTTCAAAAAAGGGTGTAAAAATAAATGCAGCAATTGCAGTCCAGTTTAACCTCAGTAGTGGGGAAGCTTTTAGAAACAATAATCAGGGACAAAATTAAGTCATTTGGATAGGAGTGGATTAATTAAGGAAAGCCAGCATGGATTTGTTAAAGGCAATCTTTGTTTAACAAACTTGGTCAAGTTTCTGGATGAGGTAACAGAGAGGGTTGATGAGGGTAATGCGGTTGACGTAGTGTACATGGATTTCCAAAAGGCGTTCGACATTAGGCTTACCAGCAAAATTGAAGCCCATGGAATAAAAGGGACAGTGGCAGCCTGCATACAAAATTGGCTAAGTGACAGGAAACAGAGAGTAGTGGTGAACGGTTGTTTTTCGGACAGGAGGAAGGTATACAGTGGTGTTCCCCAAGGGTCGGTTCTAGGATTATTGCTTTTCTTGATATATATTAATGACTTGGACGTGGGTGTTCAGGGCACAATTTCAAAATTTACAGATGACACAAAACTTGGAAGTATAATGAACAGTGAGGAGGAGAGTGATAGACTTCAGGAAGACATAGACAGGCTGGTGAAATGGACGGACACATGGCAGATGAAATGTAACCCAGAAAAATGTGAAGTGATATATTTTGGTAGAAAGAATGAGGAGAGGAAATCTAAATTAAATGGTACAATCCTCAGGGGATGCACGAACAGAGAGACCTGGGGGTATGTGTGCATAAATCATTGAAGGTGGCAGGGTAGGTTGAGAAAGCAGTTAAAAAGGTTTCATCATCATCATAGGCAATCCCTTGAAATCGAGGAAGACTTGTTCCACTCTGAGAGTTCTCAGGTGACTGTACAGTCTAATGCGGGAATTACGCACTCTAACAGGTGGGACAGACAGTAGTTGAAGGAAGGGGTGGGTGGGGAGTCTGGTTTGCTACATGCTTCTTCCAATGTCTGCTCTTGGTTTCTGCATGCTCTCAGCGACAAGACTTTGAAGTGCTCAACACCTTTCCGGATGCTCTTCCTCCACTTTGGGCAGTCTTGGGCCAGGGATTCCCAGGTGCCGGTGGGTGTGTTGCACTTTATCAAGGAGGCTTTGAGAGTGTCCTTGAAACCTGGGGTTCGCTTGCTGTGTAGGAGTTCTGAGGTAAAAAGGTTTACGGGATCCTGGGCTTCATAAATAGAGGTATAGAGTGCAAAAGTGTGGAAATGATGATGAACCTGTTGTTTTTTTTTAAAGCATGGTTCGGCCCCAACTGGAGTAATGTGTCCAGTTCTGGGCACCACACTTTAGGAAGGATGTGAAGGCCTTGGAGAAGATGCAGAAAAGATTTATGAGAATGATTCCAGGAATGAGGGGCCTAAATTACATTGATAGACTGGATAAGCTGGGATTGTTCTCCTTGGAGCAGAGAAGATTGAGAAGAGATTTGATAGAGCTGTTCAAAATCATGAGGGGTCTGGACAGAGTGGATAGAGAGAAACTGTTTCCATTGGCAGAAGGGTCGAGAACCAGAGGACACAGATTTAAGGTGATTGGCAAAAGAACCAAAGGCGAACATAAAAAACGTTTTTTTTCCTCAGTGAGTGGTTAAGATCTGGAACGCACTGCCTGAAAGGGTGATGGAGGCAGACTCAACTTTATCTTTCAAAAGGGAGTTGGATAAGTACCTGAAGGAAAAGAAATTGCAGGGCTACGGGGAAAGGGCGGTGGAGTGGGACTAGCTGAGGGTCGGCACAGGCTCAACGGGCCGAATGGCCGCCTTCCATGCTATAGCCATTATATAGAAGTCCCTCTGCTACGTTCATTTTTTTAAAGCATTGCAGTGGGGTGGGGTGAGCTCGGCTGCAGAAGATCTGATTTAGATCAAATTTGTTCAAGCCATGAAACTGCAACTTTTATTGGCATCTAATTTGAGTGCTGAGAATAGCTGGTAATAGACTCCTGATGATGAGCAGTATTCAGCTGGCTGTAGGATTATTTACTGCTGTACAACCTAAACTCTACACACCAGTTTGAAAAAAGGTGATAAGACTGTTAGTATGCAGGTTTGTTTGATGAACAGACCTGGACGAGAGCAAAGCCAATTTTAAAAAGTGCGATCTTCACAGGTTGTATCTTATTTTTGGGGGGCGAGGTGAGAGAGAGGACTTGGTAATCAAATCCTGGCTTCATTAAGGCCTCCTCCAATCAGAGTCCTCAGCATCATGTTTTTTTCTTAAAGATCCCTGTGAAGATAGTGTCAACATTGCTTCTTTCAAAAATATTGTCATATCTGCATCTGATGCAAGCCTGTAATAATGCTCATCATTCACTTGAAAATAAAGAAGCCTATTGATGAATCTCTATTGTTGCACTTGCTGTGGTCGGACCATTCTGGTGCAGCTGATCAATAAGCAGGAGGATGCTGTACAGACATGAGTTTTGACTTTTCCATAGCTTGCTTCTATAGCCGTCCACAACGAGAGGCAATCTCCTCATAACTGCGTTGAATATTAAAATGCAGTAGTGAGGCAAACAGTAACTGGAGATGGCGTGATCTGCTGATGTCTGTCATGGACTGCTGCTTCAGAGTAGGTTGCAAATAGGATGTCGGGCTTTTTGCTATTGCCTAAATAAACTGCCTTTGATTGTACGATACGATTACAATGATTTACAATGGTAAAAAGACACTATCAGCAGGTCACACTAAGAGTGGCTGCATTGACCTTGCCCTCAAGCCTTTAATAAATCACAAGGGACAAAAAAATCTTGCTAATGGGGATTGAGGCAGATGATGCATTGGAGATGGTGGAAAAAGCCGGAAGGATAGTATTACCCACAGTGCGTGGAGAGAATGAAGGTGGGAGATTGGGGTGGGGGCTGGGGGGGCTAAATTCACACTAATGACTTAATGGTAGCCTAAAGCTGCTGCCAGGTCAGATTCATTAGTTGCTGACGTGGATGTACAGACAGACTCGCTTTGTACTGGAACATCAACTTGCTCAGCTGCAGCATGACAAAAGCTGCTGTGTCATTGGCATGGAGGATGGGAACAGAGGGTGAAACTCATGTCATTTATGTTTAATATATTATGAAAATGTTTCTAATTTTAATAAGATAATTTAATTTTAAGGGGACTGTGATTTTTGACCATTACGCACACTAATGCTGTTTGGCTCACCCCTCCTCCCCCTCCCCAAAACCTCTGTTGAATTGAAGCCGAATGCTTTCTTTTTTATAAATGTCGCATTCAGCTCGCGTATGCTGACATACTTTAGTTGTGGAAAGGACAAGGAACTTCCTTGAAGCAACATTTTTCTGAAACGGTATCCTTCAGAGTATGTCCTTCTGCATCCTTTTTTCAAGTTCCCATTTGCAGCCCTCTGGCCTGTCTATACAGGGAGTCTGCGTTGCCCGAGTTAGTCACTTCCTCATCCTTCTCCTTATTGCAAACCAGGTTGTAGCGATGAAAGGACAGCACAGTAACCTATAAAACCCAGTCCCTTTCCCCTTCCCTCCCACCCCACTCCCTTAAGCTGAGGGATGCTAAGGCTAGTTGTAAAGATGGAGGGTAGGGATCTGATTTGTGTAGTTACATCCAATCAACTCCCGAAATTTCATAATTGCACATTTTGCTATAAAATCTATATATGATCAGACTTTTCTCTAATGGACTGTACAAACCTCTTAACTAAAATTAACTCCCATCCCCATCGCCATTAAAGTTGTGATAGTCTGGAGAGGAGCTCTATGACAATAGGATTTACTGCTCTTGCCACTCTCTCAATCTGTGATCGATATCAAGGCGAGTGATGTCAGGATGTGGGGAATAGGAATATTCTTTTTTGTATATCTAAAGTCAGCATCGAGCACTGATAAGTCAGAGACCTATAAGGCTTCCTCTATTCTGTCCAAATATGCCGAAGCAGAACTGCAGTGGACCATCTACTGTAGCAGTGACCTTTCTTACACCACACCATCTTCTGAAGGAGTGAGAAAGAATTATGGGCAATTTTCTGCCCACTTGAAACTTGATGGGTCGAGAGAGAAAGCTTTATTTCATTAATCTTGACTGGATTCAAACCAGATTTTAGTGATGAAAAAGCAGCATTAACTGATATCGCCTAGTCTCCTCCCCCTCCCCCAACCCCTGTAAATGTGAGGTATCCCAGTATTTATGGATTCTAAAACTGACATTTGTCCTGTAGCCTGTGGCTATGTAAAATATCTAAATGGCAAATGTTTAAAATAAAATTGAAGCTAATCCCATTTTGAAAAACAGTTTCCACATTTGGGATATTTAAAATGGTCGGCAGTACTGACCTGTCCTTGTGAATGGTCAGGAACAGCCATTTGTTACCCTGGAAATAAAAAAGTCAGACTTGAGATTCTCACAAGCCAAGATGACGATAACTCTTAAGCCATGTGCCTTTTTACACATTTAATGTATTGTAAATTATAACAATTGATGATGACTGGCTACAGAAATTCTGCTCTGATCTTCAAGTTTGCCTGTTGATTCTGGTAAAAGAATTTTGTGTCATTAGCACCGTACAATGACAACAGTATAGACTGGCTGGCTGGGATTGAATAATGAGGTTGTAATTTAAACCAAGGGTTCAGATGACGCCATAAATTTTGAGAGCAGCAAATGCTGTTTATTGATGCCATCTGAACCCTGAAATTAAGTTACTGTCTTGTGCTCCCTAAAACCAATCCTGTTGTGTTTCACAAGATATGCTGAACCTGCCTTTAGAAAAATAAAGCTATCATTCTAGCTGTGCTGTTGGTTTAGTGGGTGAGAAATTGCTGACATTGCTGCAGAATAATTGCACTGTGAGATTCACAGTATAATTCGGATTATTTTTACCATTGTGTTGTAAATTGATCTGGAATGAAAAGCTGTGCACAAGTTACAAGACTGCATCTTTTAAATTGCATCAGTTGGTCCAGTTTCTGTGAATAAAATGGGTTAATACAGCTCTGTCGTTTTCAGTATGACATTATGTATTATTTTTCTCCCCGATTAATTATTTTAATTTATGAGCATGGCATTCACCCATGTAGTAGTTCAGTGGTTAGAATAAATGTAATGTAAATTTAAAAACTTGGCTCTGAAGAAATGAACTCGTGCCATCGACCATATGCAGTGGTTAGTTGGAGAAAGTGCTTCACTCTGATCTGAATTGAATGAGTGCTGCTGTCTCTAGAAGTTTCTATGGCTTTCTGCAATTTGATGATGGTGCCATTGCCTGATTGTATAGCATAAACTGGCCTGATTCTAATCATTGAGAGTAACTCTCACTTTAGGGGCCCAAGTTTCCACACGATAAAAAACGGGTGCCCCTCCGAGCTGGGCGCCCGTTTTTCGCGCCTAAAACGGCGCCTAAAAAAAAAAATCGCGATTCTGGAGCGTTCTGCAGCTCCATGTCTGCCTGGTGCGGCGCCCAGGGAGGCGGAGCCTACACTCGCGCCGATTTTGTAAGTGGGAGGGTGCGGGTACTATTTAAATTAGTTTTTTTCCTGCCGGCAACGCTGCGCTTGCGCGTTGGAGCGTTCGCGCATGCTCAGTGTGAAAAAAACATTGGCACTCGGCCATTTTTGTAGTTCTTTGTAGCTGTTTAATTTTTGAACATTTTTTTAAATAAAAGCACATTGCCATCAGCACATCTCACTGCAGCCTTCTCACTGCCCCCCCCCCCCCCCCCGCGGGAAAGAACGGGCGCCTCCTACCCCCCCCCTGCCCCCCGTGGGAAGAACGGGCGCCTCCTCTCTCCCCCCCATCCCCTCCGCGGGAAAGAACGGGCGCCTCCTACCCCCCCGCCCCCCGTGGGAAGAACGGGCGCCTCCTCTCTCCCCCCCATCCCCTCCGCGGGAAAGAACGGGCGCCTCCTACCCCCCCGCCCCCCGTGGGAAGAACGGGCGCCTCCTCTCTTTTCCCCCCCCCCCCCCCCCCTCCCCTCCGCGGGAAATAACGGGCGCCTCCCCTCTCCTCCCCCCCCCCTCCCCCCCCCACACGGGCAGAACGGGTGCCTCTCTTCCCCCCGCCCCCCGGCGGGAAGAACGGGCGCCTCAGGCTGACTGCAGCATTCTCCGTGCCTGAAGCACTTTCACACAGGTAGGAAGATGGTTTATTTAATCTTTTCTTTGCTTCTAAATGTTTATTCAGGTTGGATTTATTTGTATAATATTTGTAGAAGTATAAATAAGGATTTATTGTAGAATTTAATTACTTCCCTTCCCCCCCCCCCCCACCTCGTTCTGGACGCCTAATTTGTAACCTGCGCCTGATTTTTTAATGTGTAGAACAGGTTTTTTCAGTTCTACAAAAATCTTCACTTGCTCCATTCTAAGTTAGTTTGGAGTACGTTTTCACTGTGGAAACTTTGAAATCAGGCGTCAGTGGCCGGACACGCCCCCTTTTGAAGAAAAAATTCTGTTCCAAAGTAGAACTGTTCTACCTCACTAGAACTGCAGAAAAAAAAATGTGGAGAATTGTGATTTCTAAGATAGTCCGTTCTCCACCAGTTGCTCCTAAAAAATCAGGCGCAAATCATGTGGAAACTTGGGCCCTAGGTCTTGTCACAGCAGCTTTACATCCAGATATAGCCCCTAGTCTGACCTGCGAGGCATTGTTATTTACCTTGCTGATACCATAATATCAGTACAGATTGAACCTCTCTTATCCATTATCCGGCACCACGCCTCGTCCGGAACCATTCCCGGCCGCCTGGTGGCGCATGTGCAGAACGCGGCCGGTCAAAATTCTACTCACCAATACAATCTTAACCCCCGCATCGAGGAGAATTATCGGCTGCCTCCTCCTCGTCGCCCTGCTGGAACTCCTGCAGCCACAGTCTTTGGGCCGGCCGCTCCTCGCAACAGCGTTCCCTCCGGGGGGTTTGAGCCAGCGGGCCGTGTCTTCGGGCCAGCCGCTCCTCCCCACAGAGCTCCCTCCGTGGGTGGTGTCAGGCCGGCGGGCTGCATCCTCGGGCTGACCGCTCCTCCCCACACCGCTCCCTCTGGAGAGTCGGGTCTGTGGGCTTCGCCGATTCCGGGCCCGCTCAGCCCCCCACCTCGGGCCAATGACCTCCCCTTATCTGGCAAAATCCCTCATTCGGCACGGGCCATCCCGAGGGTGCCGGATAAGGGAGGTTTAACTTGCACATGACAAATAGTCCAATAATGGGAAGCTGGGAAAGTCACAAAAGCTACACTGTCCGAACCTGAATTAGTTTGGGATGAGTATCACGCATGACTTAACACCTTTAATCATAAAATTCAAATGGATTACACATTTTAAATAGCACAATGTGTCATTGTTGACTGTGTAACATATGAGCTTCTTTAGTTTCATTATTAAGTAACCTGTGGATCTCCATTAAAGAAAAATCCTACTAATTTAGTTTATATTCCACTTTAATTTATAATCTACCTAAACTTTCTTATACCTACCTACTGTTTATTTTCAAATATCTGGTGCAATAATGCAGAACCATCCAGTCTTCTATGATATTGAAGGTTAATTTTTGAAATTTCAGCAGTATTACAAAGAAAGCCATTGTAAACGGAACACGAGAATGTACAGGATTATTTTTAATGCGGCGTACACTGCTGATTTTCAGGCTTGGAAAATGCAGATTGTAGCAAGAGAGCATAATCTAGTTCTCGTACAGCAACATGTCACTGCGTTCCATATTGTGCTCAAATGGGCAGTGACTATTAATTCTGCTGCATTTCTCATCTACGCTTGGCCAGCAGTTAGAAACGACACTTTGTGATATAGGTGCCTGCTTAAATGGCGGAAGCTGATCAGTCTTGCCGTTGGATAAAGGAAAGGAAAAAATGCTACATCTCTGCTGCATGCTTCATGACATATGCTAATAAAGGCTGCTAGCTTAAGAAAATAGCTTCACATCTGTGATTAAATTGTGCAGCTCCCAGTGTTTGATTCTGCAGCCGCATTTACCTCATTAACAAAACATGACAGCTAAAAGGATTATTAGCCTGATTTCAAGGCAGGATGTCGGAAGTCATCAAAAATTCCCATTATCATAAATTGCAGTGGGCCAAGGGAGAAAAAAAAAAGGTTGAATCATCTTTCCACCCTCTCCTCCCCCACCCTCTTTCACTCTTTCCTCCCCCCCGCCCCCCCCCACCCTCAAATTGATATGGTACAGTCCTTTAACAATAAAACAAATCCCTGTGTAACCCTAAAACCGTAGCACACATCAGAGCAGCCGGCTTCAGACTGCTGAGGTGGTTTTGGAATTCACATTTTGCAGTACTGTGGAATGGGTGAACTGCAGTGCATGCATTCGTGAAATAGACTCAGCTGATTGTCAGCTCCCCAGACACCGAGCTGCTTGTTAATTATGCTCCCGGACTGTTGACTGTATCAACAGTTCTGGGAATCTCGGTGCTTTTCTTGCTGTGGAGCTACAGCAACGAGATATACATTAGGCAGCATCAGAAACTGATCTGGAGCGTGAAGCTCCCCAGAAAGGCCTTGAAGCGCATTAGCTGTATTATTAAGTAGAGCATTGCCGTACATCTGACAGAGCGAACTCCATCAAGTGCGTCCGTTGAACCCGTATTAGTTTTTTTTTATCGAGGCGTATTCTCCAGGTAAGGAAACGTGATTTTAAAATGTATTTATTCATACCGTGGCCGTGTAGGAAGCAATGTTTAACAAATTTAGGGTGGGGTCATGCTGCGCCTTGTAGCCGAAAGCTTCGTGTTGCGTCGCTCTGCTTATCGGTTGCCATTTTCAATTGTTCTGTTTCAAGGAGTGTACCACGCAGTAAGTATAATGGACTGCTGTGTCTTTTAGTAATTTGAAATATGTTTTTTTTTAATTGCTTGGCTGGTGAAAGTATTCATTTGGTTGCATATATATAGTAAGTTCTTTAAATACCATTCTTTGTCCAGATTTTCTGATGACTGTGGAAATGGCAGCTGTACAGATGCTGGACCAGTAGCATTAACCCTGCTCCTTCATTCACTTCAGCTGATTTTCCTTAACCCTCTCCACTTTGCTCCTTTTTAAAAAAAAAATCTTCCCCCGATTGTTGCACATCGGTAAACTGTATTGATGACTCGGGCTGCTAATGCCATCTTTTCCCCCTTTATCTCAGTCTTTTGTTTCCTATTTTAGTACGGAACTGTTTTCTTTTGGTACAGTACATTAGAAAACCTGACCAGGATGACGATGCCTGGTATTAAATTGCCTATGCAATTCTACTGTTGTCTTTTTAAGTTCACCGGTGAAATTTCTAATATTAAAAAGACTTTTTGTGAAGGTGTAGCCTCATGAAATGCATCATCTTACTTTGGTTATCAAATTGCAGCAATACGGAACAGTTGAATTGATTCTAAATCTTTTAATTAAAAAGAATGCAAAATGTATTTTTTGTAATTATATTTAAAAGTACAATCACTTAAAAGTGATTATTATTCGTATCATTTAATCTTCTGCAAGAAATAATGACATTGAATCAGATAGCGCTTTTGGGTTAGCTGTTGATAAATGTGGATTGCTACGTGTTAACATTAGCACATGGTCATTAAAGCTTGTAATTAACAACTTTTATTTGGTCAGTATGATTGTGCATTGTGACTATCTTAAGTGTCTTGGCTACACTCCCTTTTTTATTTTATTTTTTTTAAAGTGTCCATTCAAAGATATTCTAATTATCCATTGTTTCAAAGGACTTCCTCTGAAGACATGGGTGTGTCAAGTAACTGCGTCATATACAGCCTGTTTGCAGTTTGAAGCCATTTCTACATTTTTGCTTCTAGTATATTTGGAAGATTAAGAAAATGCCTGTCTCCATCTGTGAAGAACTGGAATGGACAAGTTTCTGGAGAAATTGCAATCATTATTAACCCAATTCTGATTTTTATAGTTTCCTTATTGCGATATTATTTAGAAATGTACAGTACAATTGATAACACGTGGATTAACACACCAAAGTCATTTTAAAATTGTACTTAAAATGTTCTAAAATGCAAGAAATTGTGATTTAAAAAAAAATGTATATCACCATTTCCTGCACTATATAAAAACTTACAACTTTGTAGCATCATCCTTGCAATTGCTATGCCAAGGCATGAGTCATTGTCCATTAGACTTCTGAGATTGGGTGGGGTCATTTGAATGATTGCTGCACCATTGAACACATGCTGCACGGAGTAGGGGGCCAACTGAAGACAGCTCTACAGTTTGGGGGTGAGCGATGACAATGAAGAAGATGATAAAGAAGCTAATTAGCAATTTTTCCCACTTCTCATTTCCACTGATGTTCTCTATGCAGGTTAAGGAGCAGCGGAGATGCCTGCAGAGAGAGACTGGTGGGAAGCTGCCATTTCACCTCATATTTTTCCATAATTTTTTTTGTTCATGTCAGAATGGCAGCTGCTGGGTATTGCCCCAAATATGAAGCAGAGTAAATGAATGTGTTAAGCATCACTGGTTAAATGCGTAGGCGAAGGTAATTTTACGTTCCTATTGAGAATGCCTGGTAGTCGGCTGTGCTATAAGCTAATAGGTATTTAGCAGGATATAATTTTAGATTTTGCACAGTTGATGTCGTCTATATGTGTGACACAAATTACTCAAGGCATCTGTATATAACTGCTTTCAGTAGGTTGATAATATGCTATGGATTTTGTTTAGCACCGTTCTGTGGATTTACTAATTATGCAGACTGTGCAGTGATGTGCTGTTAGTTCATGTCGTGGTGAAGCCTGGTGTGACAGCATTTCAAGCTATGGCATGACACTGATGTGACTTCCTTTACCCTCTAGGGTTTTCTGAAGAATGAACGCGATAATGCACTGCTGTCGGCTATTGAAGAGTCCAGGAAGAGGGTAAGTGAAATTTTCCAATAGCATTTTAATAATGTTTTTTTAATGATATCAGGCTTCCAAATGCTACTTTGTTGGGATCCACCAACCACAGTCAAACTGAAACAAAATCTATGGTGCTACATACATGTTATACATGTACCCAATTTCTCTGTTTCCGATAAAATGGCACAATGTTTTGGCTTGCAGTGGAATGGCTGAGATCTTGGATATCTTTTTATAATGATAAAAGAAACTTGGTTTTGAATCAAGGTGCATTGTCAGTTTATTTTGCAGATTGAGCCATATTCTTGGTGTTGTGCATTGCGCAGTAATTTTGAGGATCTAAAACTGTATGGTGTGGCTGTATTCGCGGAACATTAATGGATATGCCCTACGCCACCAGAGTTGAAATTTTGAGTCCCTGCAGTTGATGGCGCACATAAGCTCACTGCCGAGAATGTGGGAGCAGCTTTGTCAGTTCTCTATCAAGTCGCTAGGTGGCTTATCTCATTGTACTGAAGAGCTGGCAGTTGAGCTCCCTTGCTGCATTATAAATTGGTATCAATTCAACACATCTGTCGAGCTGCACTGATGTTGAAATCCATGGAGAAGTCCATGGGACCAATTTGCGGGGCCTCTCCACCTATTGGCAAAGTTTTAATTGTATAAACATGAACGTGCGCACACGCACCTTGACGAATCTCTAGATAATTTAAAAGTTCCATTTCCTTTCAAAAAATAAGTAAATTGAGCATAAAAACCAATAGAAACATTCAAAAACACCTGGAATACTCTGCTTGGAAAGGTCAAAAGAATGGAGCATGAGGGTGTTTGAAAGAGAACATTACCAAAATGTTTTAAACTTAAAATTTCAATTTCCATTTGCAAAATTGTGAAAAAATTGTATCAGTTAAGGTTACAGTGCAGTTTAAGCAGTGAACAAAATGAATTACAATTTTTTATTCATTGATTTCTAAACATTTATTAATTCAACTACATTTAGTCCCATTGAAAGGAACTGAAAGAGGAAAATTTTATTTGTAATATATGATGCATAAATGGCAGATCTGAATTTCATTCTGCAATATTTTCATTTTCCAAAAGAGAAGACTGCAGGAAGTACGTTCAAAAATATCTTGAAATAATGGCCTCATTTGTTACCTGGAACTTGCCGTGCTAAAACAAATTATTTCCAATTCTCTCCTTTCCTCTCCTGTAGCTGGTTGGCTCATATTGATTTATACTTCGACCGGCGCTTGTCAGCCCTTTGGCACCTCGCCCAAGTCGCCATGCTTCACGTGTGAGTGCAGAGGAGACTGAGCAGTTGCGCGGCATCACGGCCGAGCCCAACGTTGTCCTTACCTGATGCACACACACAAGTGCACTTTCCAGCAGGGGTCACTGGAGAGCTATCAGAAACGGTTACCATGACTTGAGGTCTTTCTAGTTCTTAATCTCTGAACACTTGAGGCTAATTGTAGAACTATGGCTAAGTCAGACCTGAACAGAAATCATAGCTGGAAATCAAAGCTAGCTCAATGATTCACTGAGCAAAAGTGATGCCAAAAATTCATATATAAGAAAAAAATGTTTTTCCGTCTTTTTAACCTAAAGCTCATCTGTTTCATCTGACAATATTTCCTACCTTTGAAATGGCGACCTGTGTAAGTATATCAGTGATATTGAAGTTAATAACCTGCAATGGCTTTTCTTTCCATTCCCACATTGTTGCCTCTGGTGTCCGATCTATCCTTGGGCCTCTCTCCTATTTCTCATCTACATGCTGCCCCTCGGCATAATCATCCGAAAGCACATCAGTTTCCACATGTACACTGAAGACACCTCACCACCACTTCTCTTGACCTGCCACCCCTGCCTCCCACTGTCTCTAAATTGTCAGACTGCTTGTCCGACATCCATACTGGATGAGCAAAAATTTTCTATAATTAAATATTGGGAAAAACGAAGCCATTGTCTTCGGACATCGCCATAAATTTTGTTCCCTAGCCATCGGCTCCATTCCTGTCCCTAGCATCTGTCTGAGGCTGAACCAGACCATTCGCAACCTTGGTGTCATATTTGAATCTGAAATGAGCTTCTGACCACTTATTCACGCCATAACTAAGACCGCCTATTTCCACCTCTGGGACATTGCCTGTCTCCGCCCCTGCCTCAGCCCATCTTCTGCTGATACCCTCATCCATGCCTTTGTTATCTCTAGACTTGACAATTCAAATGCATTCCTGGCTGGCTACCACATTCTACCCTACGTAAACTTGAGCTCATCCAAAACTCGGCTGCTTGTGTCCTAAATCGCACCAAGTCCCGTTCACCCATCACCCTTGTGCTAGCTGACCTACATTGGCTCTCAGTAAAGCAACGCCTCAATTTTAAAATTTGCATTCTTATTTTCTAATCCCTCCATGGCCTCCCCCCGCCCCCGAGATATCTGTGCTCTTATTCTGGCCTCTTGAGCATCCCTGATTTTAATCATTTAAACATTGGTGGCAATGCCTTCAGCTACCGAGGCCCTAAGCTCTGGAATTCCTCCCCTACACCTCTCCGCCTCTCTTTCCTCCTTTAAGACGCTCCATAAAGCCTACCTCTCATCTGCCCTAATTTCTCATTATGTTGCTCAGTGTCGAACTTTGTTTTAGAACACTCCTGTGAAGTGCATTGGGGTGTTCTATTATGTTAAAGCCACTATATAAATACAAATTGATGTTAATCTGAGAAGCCACTAATTGTTCCATTCAAATCTAAATTCTAACAAACTGGTAAGTAAACATGCACATGTAGAATTACAGAGGAGATGATGCTCAGTAACCAGTGGCACGTGTTATTTGAAGCTTTGCTGGCGGAATTCAAAGTTTTCGCAACGGAAGTCAGTTAACAACAGCAACTTGCATTTATATAGTACCCTTAACGTAGTAAAACATTCCAAGGCCTTTCACAGGAGTGTTATCAAACAGAATTTGACACCGAGCCACATGAGATTAGAGCAGATGACTAAAAGCTTGGTTGAAGATATAGGTTTTAATGAGCGTCTTAGTTATTTGGTTCCATATTGATATTGTACTAGCATAACAACTCCATTTATCCTTCCTAAAACATTCTCAGCATGTTTTTCTGTGGCAATTCTCCCCACCCCGGTCCAAAAAACCCGTGAAACCTCTTTCTTTTATCTGATGATTTTTAACTAATTTTGAAAACATTTTTTTAAGTCAAAATAGTCCACTGCAGCACTACATGGCAGTTGTCAACAACAACTTGTATTTATATAGCACTTTTAACGTAGTAAAATATCCCAAGGTGCTTCACAGGACAAAACAAACAAATTTGACACCAGGCCACATAAGAAATTATGGCACATGACCAAAAGCTTGATCAGAGGTAAGTTTTAAGGAGCATCTTAAATGAGGAGAAGGGCAGAGAAGTTTAGGGTGGGAGTTCCAGAGCTTGGGCCCTAGGCAGTTGAAGGCATAGCCACCAACAGAGGGGGAGTAGTCAAGTCTAGAGGTAACAAAGGCATGGATGAGAGTTTCAGCAGCAGATGAACTGAGGCACGACTGGAGACGGGTGATGTTATGGAGGTGGAAAAAGCAGTCTTAGTTATGCAGTGGCTATGTGGTCGGAAGCTCATTTCAGGGTCCAATATTGCACCACGGTTGCGAACAGTCTGGTTTAGTTTCAAACAAATGCTAGGGAGAGGGATGGAGTCGGTGGATAGGGAACGCAGTTTGCGGCAGGGACCAAAGACAATGGCTTCGGTCTTAAGAGAAGTAGTGGCAGGGATTGTGGATGCATTGGTTGTAATTTACCAAAATTCCCTGGATTTTGGGGAGGTCCCAACAGATTGGAAAACTGCAAATATAACCCCCCCCCCCCAATTAAAAAAGGAGGCAGACAAAAAGCAGGAAACTATAGACCAGTTAGCCTAACATCTGTGGTTGGGAAAATGTTGGAGTCCATTTTTAAAGAAGCAGTAGCAGGAGATTTGGAAAAGCAAAATTCAGTCAGGCAGAGACGGCATGGATTTATGAAGGGGAAGTCATGTTTGACAAATTTGCTGGAATTCTTTGATAATGTAACGAACAGGGTGGATAAAGTGGATGGTGGTGTATTTAGATTTCCAGAAGGCATTTAACAAGGTGCCACATAAAAGGTTACTGTACAAGATAAAAGTTCACATGTTTGGGGGTAATATATTAGCATGGATAGAGGATTGGCTAACTAACAGAAAAGAGAGTCGGGATAAATGGTTCATTCTCGGGTTGGCAACCAGTAACTAGTGGGGTGCCGAAGGGGTCAGTGCTGGGACCCCAACTATTTGCAATCTATATTAACGACTTGGAAGAAGAGACTGAGTGTAACGTAGCCAAGTTTGCTGACGATACAAAGTTGGGAGGAAAAGCAACATGTGAGGAGGACACAAAAAATCTGCAAAAGGACATAGGCTAAGTGAGTGGGCAAAAATTTAGCAGATGGAGTATAATGTTGGAAAGTGTGAGGTCATGCACTTTGGCAGAAAAAAAATCAAAGAGCAAGTTATTATTTAAATGGAGAAAGATTGCAAAGTGCTGCAGTACAGCAGGACCTGGGGGTACTTGTGCATGAAATATAAAAGGATAATATGCAGGTACAGCAAGTGGTCAGGAAGGCCAATGGAATCTTGGCCTTTATGGCAAAGGGGATGGAGTATAAAAGCAGGGAAGTCTTGCTGCAGCTATACAGGGTATTGGTGAGGCCACACCTGGAATACTGTGTGCAGTTTTGGTTTCCATATTTACGAAAGGGTATACTTGCTATGGAGGCAGTTCAGAGAAGGTTCACTAGGTTGATTCCGGAGATGAGGGGGTTGACTTATGAGGAAAGGTTGAGTAGGTTGTGCCTCTACTCATTGGAATTCAGAAGAATGAGACTTATCAAATTATGAGGGGGCTTGACAAGGTGGATGCAGAGAGGATGTTTCCACTGATGGGGGAGACTAGAACTAGAGTGCATGATCTTAGAATAAGGGGCCGCCCATTTAAAACTGAGATGAGGAGAAATTTCTTCTGAGGGTTGTAAATCTGTGGAATTCGCTGCCTCAGAGAGCTGTGGAAGCTGGGACATTGAATAAATTTAAGACAGAAATAGACAGTTTCTTAAAGGATAAGGGTATAAGAGGTTATGGAGAGCGGACAGAGAAGTGGAGCTGAGTCCATGATCAGATCAGCCATGATCTTATTGAATGGCAGAACAGGCTCGAGAGGCTGTATGGCCTACTCCTGTTCCTATTTCTTATGTTCTTATGTTCCTAATATTTAATTGGAGAAAATTTCTGCTCATGTAGTACAGGATGTCGGATAAGCAGTCTAACAATTTAGAGACCATGGACGGGCCGCGAGAAGTGTTGGTGAGGTAGAGCTGGGTGTCATCAGCATACATGTGGAAACAAACACTGTTTTCGGATGATGTCGCCAAGGGGCAGCATATAGATAAAAAAATAGAAGGGGGCCAAAGATAGATCCTTGGGGGACACCAGAGGTAATGATGTGGGGGCGGGAAGAGCAGCCCTTGCAGGTGATTTTCTGGTTACAATTAGATAGATAAGAATGGACTCAGGTGAGTGCAGTCCCATCCAGTTGAATGGTAGTGGAGAGGTGTTGGAGGAGGATGGAATGGTCAACCATGTCAAGGCTACAGACAGGCCGAAGAGGGATGGTTTATCTTTGTCACAGTCACAAAGGATGTCATTTAGGGTGAGAGCCATTTCAGTATTGTGGCAAGGGCGGAAACCAGATTGAAGCAATTCAGACACGGAGTTCCGGGAAAGATGGGCACAGATTTGGGAGGCTACAACACATTCAAAGACTTTGGAGAAGAAAGGGAGGTTGGAGATGGGGCGGTAGCTTGCAAGCATAGTGGGGTCAAGGGTTGTTTTTTTTGAGGAGAGGGGTGATGACGGCAGATTTGAAGGCGAGGGGAACAGTACCTAAGGAGAGAGAACCATTAACAATGTCAGCTAACATGGGAGCCAGAAAAGAAAGTTGGGTGGTCAGTAGCTTAGTGGGAATAGGGTCCAAGGAGCAGGAAGTGGGTCTCATGGACAAGATGAGCGTGGCGAGGTCAAGAGGGGAGATCAGAGAAATTAGTGAAAAATGTGAGTTATGAGTTAGGGCAGGTGGGAGCCTCAGAGGATGTTTGACCCGGTGGACTAGACGAAGGAAGGGAACTGGCAGAGGCAGCCGATCGGATGGTCTCAATCTTTGAGACACAGAAGTCCATGAGCTCCTTGCACTTGTTGGAGGTGAGTGCGATGGAGAAAGGGGAGAGGGGTTTAAGAAAATGGCGAACAGTAGAGAATAGTAGTTGGGGGTTATCTTTGCATTCCAGAATGATCCTGGAGTAATGAGCATTGGGGGATGTGGGTGGAGAGCGATACAAGGTAATGGTCAGAGATGGCCTTATCTGCAATTGAAACAGTAGGAATAGCGAGGCCACGAGATATGGCAAGGTCAAGGGGGTGGCCGTGTAAATGGGTTGGGGAGTTCACATGGAGTGAGAGATTAAGGGAGGATAGGAGTGTAGTTAACTCAGGAGAGAGCGCATGATGAATTGAGATGGAGGCTGAAATCACCGAGGATGAGAAGTTGCTTGTGCAGAGGCTGAGGGAGAAAAGCAGTGATGATATCTGTGAAGATTTTTATGGTACTTGAGTGGGCGATAGAAACAGAAATTTACAGCGCAGAAGGAGGCCATTTTGGCACATCGTGTGCGCGCTGGCCGACAAAGAGCCGCAAGGCCCTTGGTCAGCAGCCCTGAAGGTTACATATAAACCATTGAACAAAGGCGTAACGGTCAAGAGCACCCAGCCCAACCAGTCCGCCCCACACAACTGCGACACCCCTACACTGAAACATTCTACACTATACCACAACCGGAGCCATGTGATCTCCTGGAAGAGGCAAAAACCAGATTAAAAACCCAGGCCAATTTGGGGGGAAAAATCTGGGGAAATTCCTCTCCGACCCACCCAGGCGATCGAAACTCGTCCAGGAGATCACCTTGGCCATAATCGATTCCCTGCAGTCCTTACCATCATATCTGCGCTGGCCAACAAGAGGCTATCCAGTCTAATCCCAATTACCAGCTCTAGGTCCGTAACCCTGCAGGTTAATGCAATTTAAGTGCCCATCCAACCATCTTAAATGTGGTGAGGGTTTCTGCATCCACCACCCTTCCAGGCAGTGAGTTCCAGATCCCCACAACCCTCTGTGTAAAGAAGCTTCCCCTCAAATCACCTCTAAACCTTCCACCAACCACCTTAAAACTATGTCCCCTCATAATAGACCCCCCCCCCCCCCCCCCCCAGCAATGGAAATAGGCCCTTGCTATCCACTTTATCCAAGCCCCTCAATATTTTGGACATCTGAGGTTTTCTCTCAACCTCCTGTTCCAATGAGAACAAACCCAGCCTATCCAATCTTTCCTCATAACTAAGATTCTCCATTCCAGGCAGCATCCTCGTAAATCTCCTCTGCACCCTCTCTAGTGCAATCATGTCCTTCCTATAATACAGCGACCAGAACTGCACGCAGTACTCCAGCTGTGGCCTAACCAAAGTATTATACAATTTAAGCGTAACCTCCCTGCTCTTATATTCTATGCCTCGGCCAATAAAGGCAAGCATTCTGTATGCCTTCTTAACCACCTTATCCACCTGGCCTGCTACTTTCAGGGATCTGTGGACAAGCACTCCAAGGTCCCTTTGTTCATCTACACTATTAAGTGGTCTACTGCTTAATGTGTATACCCTTTCCTTATTAACCCTCCCAAAGTGCATTACCTCATACTTGTCCGAATTAAATTCCATTTGCCACTGCTCTGCCCACCTGACCAGTTGATTGATATCCTCCTGCAACCCATGACTTTCCTCTTCATTATCAACCACACTGCCAATTTTAGTGTTGTCTGCAAACTTAATCATACTCCCTATATTCAAATCTAAATCGCTGATATATACCACAAAAAGCAAGGGACCCAGAGAACGAGAATTTTAAATGAGGTGAGAGGGGTGGAATAAGGTGAGATGTTCAAAGGAGGAGTAGGGGGACAGACCAAGGTGTGATTTGCTGATGAGAGCCACACAGCCACCACGGCGGTCTGGGCAGGGTAAGTGGTGAAGGGTATCGCCAGGCGGAGAAGCTTTGTTTAAAGGTAAGGTGTCATCACCCCTCAGCCAAGTTTCCGTCATGGCAATGATGTCGATGCAATCATCCACGATAAACTCATTGATGGTAAGAGCCTTGTTCGCAAGTGAATGGACGTTCTGGAGGAAGATGCGGAGAGGGTCTGTGATGGCTGATCCACTGCCAGCATCCACAGGGTCAGCGCTTGGAGGGATGAGTTGGACGGGGAGGAGATTGGCAAGGATAGCCCCCCGCGGGCAAGGTAGGGAGAGAGTAGGATGGGACAATTGGGATTACTACTCGTGAAGAGACAGCAGCAAGTGCCTCGGTGGGTCCTTTGGAGGATGCCAGGGGAGCACAGAGGAAAGGTGTAGACCTATCTAAGAGGGAGTTGAGCCTGGGACAGAGGCAGGAGAGTAGGAAAGTTGTAGAGTAATGAAGGATTAGAAACATAGAAACATAGAAAATAGGTGCAGGAGTAGGCCATTCAGCCCTTCTAGCCTGCACCGCCATTCAATAAGTTCATGGCTGAACATGAAACTCCAGTACCCCCTTCCTGCTTTCTCGCCATAACCCTTGATCCCCCGAGTAGTAAGGACTTCATCTAACTCCCTTTTGAATATATTTAGTGAATTGGCCTCAACTACTTTCTGTGGTAGAGAATTCCACAGGTTCACCACTCTCTGGGTGAAGAAGTTTCTCCTCATCTCGGTCCTAAATGGCTTACCCCTTATCCTCAGACTGTGACCCCTGGTTCTGGACTTCCCCAACATTGGGAACATTCTTCCTGCATCTAACCTGTCTAAACCCGTCAGAATTTTAAACGTTTCTATGAGGTCCCCTCTCATTCTTCTGAACTCCAGTGAATACAAGCCCAGTTGATCCAGTCTTTCTTGATAGGTCAGTCCCGCCATCCCGGGAATCAGTCTGGTGAATCTTCGCTGCACTCCCTCAATAGCAAGAATGTCCTTCCTCAAGTTAGGAGACCAAAACTGTACACAATACTCCAGGTGTGGCCTCACCAAGGCCCTGTACAACTGTAGCAACACCTCCCTGCCCCTATACTCAAATCCCCTCGCTATGAAGGCCAACATGCCATTTGCTTTCTTAACCGCCTGCTGTACCTGCATGCTAACCTTCAATGACTGATGTACCATGACACCCAGGTCTCGTTGCACCTTCCCTTTTCCTAATCTGTCACCATTCAGATAATAGTCTGTCTCTCTGTTTTTACCACCAAAGTGGATAACCTCACATTTATCCACATTATACTTCATCTGCCATGCATTTGCCCACTCACCTAACCTATCCAAGTCACTCTGCAGCCTAATAGCATCCTCCTCGCAGCTCACACTGCCACCCAACTTAGTGTCATCCGCAAATTTGGAGATACTGCATTTAATCCCCTCGTCTAAATCATTAATGTACAATGTAAACAGCTGGGGCCCCAGCACAGAACCTTGCGGCACCCCACTAGTCACTGCCTGCCATTCTGAAAAGTACCCGTTTACTCCTACTCTTTGCTTCCTGTCTGACAACCAGTTTTCAATCCACGTCAGCACACTACCCCCAATCCCATGTGCTTTAACTTTGCACATTAATCTCTTGTGTGGGACCTTGTCGAAAGCCTTCTGAAAGTCCAAATATACCACATCAACTGGTTCTCCTTTGTCCACTTTACTGGAAACATCCTCAAAAAATTCCAGAAGATTTGTCAAACATGATTTCCCTTTCACAAATCCATGCTGACTTGGACCTATCATGTCACCATTTTCCAGATGCATTGCTATGACATCCTTAATAATTGATTCCATCATTTTACCCACTACTGAGGTCAGGCGGACCGGTCTATAATTCCCTGTTTTCTCTCTCCCTCCTTTTTTAAAAAGTGGGGTTACATTGGCTACCCTCCACTCCATAGGAACTGATCCAGAGTCAATGGAATGTTGGAAAATGACTGTCAATGCATCTGCTATTTCCAAGGCCACCTCCTTAAATACTCTGGGATGCAGTCCATCAGGCCCTGGGGATTTATCGGCCTTCAATCCCATCAATTTCCCCAACACAATTTCCCGACTAATAAAGATTTCCCTCAGTTCCCCCTCCTTACTAGACCCTCTGACCCCTTTTATATCCGGAAGGTTGTTTGTATCCTCCTTGGTGAATACCGAACCAAAGTACTTGTTCAATTGGTCTGCCATTTCTTTGTTCCCCGTTATGACTTCCCCTGATTCTGACTGCAGGGGACCTACGTTTGTCTTTACTAACCTTTTTCTCTTTACATACCTATAGAAACTTTTGCAATCCACCTTAATGTTCCCTGCAAGCTTCTTCTCGTACTCCATTTTCCCTGCCCTAATCAAACCCTTTGTCCTCCTCTGCTGAGTTCTAAATTTCTCCCAGTCCCCAGGTTCGCTGCTATTTCTGGCCAATTTGTATGCCACTTCCTTGGCTTTAATACTATCCCTGATTTCCCTTGATAGCCACGGTTGAGCCACCTTCCCTTTTTTATTTTTACGCCAGACAGGAATGTACAATTGTTGTAATTCATCCATGCGGTCTCTAAATGTCTGCCATTGCCCATCCACAGTCAACCCCCTAAGTATCATTCGCCAATCTATCCTAGCCAATTCACGCCTCATACCTTCAAAGTTACCCTTCTTTAAGTTCTGGACCATGGTCTCTGGATTTACTGTTTCATTCTCCATCCTAATGCAGAATTCCACCATATTATGGTCACTCTTCCCCAAGGGGCCTCGCACAATGAGATTGCTAATTAATCCTCTCTCATTACACAACACCCAGTCTAAGATGGCCTCCCCCCTAGTTGGTTCCTCAACATATTGGTCTAGAAAACCATCCCTTATGCACTCCAGGAAATCCTCCTCCACCGTATTGCTTCCAGTTTGGCTAGCCCAATCTATGTGCATATTAAAGTCACCCATTATAACTGCTACATCTTTATTGCATGCACCCCTAATTTCCTGTTTGATGCCCTCCCCAACATCCCTATTACTGTTTGGATTGGTGTAGGGATTTGGGAGGTCAAGATATAGATTGTAGTAAAATAAGTTACTGTATAGAAATAACCTGGTATAGAGCCCTGACACAGGGTTTTGAGTAACTTATGCAAGTTTACTATATTTAAAATAGTTGTGTTTGCCTTAGCATACAAGATGTTTAAATAAAAGTACCTACAAAAAGTGTTTGAACAGTGACACTCAGGATTTTTTGGAATGAAATAACGAATCCCTCTCTTTCTCTTCACACTTCCTCGTCATATATACTACCACTGACAGCCAGTGGCCTGTACTCGACTAAAGTCTTTTTTCTTTCACCCACCTGGGGTATCTGATGCTTTGTCACCCACCTGGGGTATCTAGAAACATAGAAAATAGGTGCAGGAGTAGTCCATTCAGCCCTTCGAGCCTGCATCACCATTCCATAAGATCATGGCTGATCATTCCCACAGTACCCCTTTCCTGCTTTCTCTCCATACCCCTTGATCCCCTTAGCTGTAAGAGCCATATCTAACTCCCTCTTGAATATATCCAATGAACTGGCATCAACAACTCTCTATGGCAGGGAATTCCACAGGTTAACAACTGAAGAAGTTTCTCCTCATTTCAGTCCTAAATGGCCTACCCCTTATCCTAAGACTGTGTCCCCTGATTTTGGACTTCCCCAACATCGGGAACATTCTACCCGCATCTTACCTGTCTCGTCCCGTCAGAATCTTTTATGTTTCTATGAGATCCCCTCTCATCCTTCTAAACTCCAATGTATAAAGACCCATTTGATCCAGTCTCTCCTCATATGTCAGTCCAGCCATCCCGGGAATCAGTCTGGTGAACCTTCGCTGCACTCCCTCAATAGTAAGAAGGTCCTTCCTCAAATTAAGAGACCAAAACTGAACATACTATTCCAGGTGAGGCCTCACCAAGGCCCTGTACAACTGCAGTAAGACCTCCCTGCTCCTATACTCATATCCCCTAGCAATGAAGGCCAACATACCATTTGCCTTCTTCACCGCCTGTTGTACCTGTATGCCAACTTTCAATGGCTGATGAACCATGACACCCAGGTCTCGTTGCACCTCCCCTTTTCCTAATCTGCCATTCAGATAATAATCTGCCTTCGTGTTTTTGCCCCCAAAGTGGATAACCTCACATTTATCCACATTATACTGCATCTGCCATGCATTTGCCCATTCGCCTAACCTGTCCAAGTCACCCTACAGTCTCTTAGCGTCCCCCTCACAGCTCACACCGCCACCCAGTTTAGTGTCATCTGCAAACTTGGAGATATTACACTCAATTCCTTTATCTAAGGTGCTTTGCTTACCTACCTGGGGTATCTGATGATATGTCCGCCCATTTGAGGAGTTTGGGGTATCATGCTTTACTCACCACTTGGATTTTTTAAACATTTAGATTTTTGGGATGTGGGCAAGGCTGACATTTATGCCCATCCCCAGTTGAGGCGTGTTTATTACATGCTGAAAGTGCAGAAATTCTCAGGTTATGCAGTAATTTCTCATTGTATAAGGTGTAATGTTTCATATTAAGTAAGTAGAATAAAAATAGTTAAATTTAATTGCATAACTAACTTTTGTACGGAAAATATACTTGTGTTGTGTTACAGGGAGTCGATGGAATTTTTGCTCACACATCTGGGGTATCTGGTGCTTTGCTCACCCACCTGGGGTATCTGATGCTTTGTCACCCACCTGGGGTATCTAGAAACATAGAAAATAGGTGCAGGAGCAAAAAGGTTGAGAACCCCTGATGTGTTAGACTATTGAAAAGTATCAATCATCGACCTTTATTAAAAAAAACTAAAAGCTTGTTACTGTTGCACATTACAACCAATCTGAGGAGCACTTTCTGGTTATGCACAGCCGGTTTGAACATGGCCCTGTCTCCTTTCCTGTGGGCATGACCAGAGGCAAAAAAAAATAAACAAATCTTTGAGACGGCAGGAATCTGCTTTGAAATATAGAAGCTGCCCAGGGTCTTTGGACCAGTCTGGAGTCACACCACATGCTGGGAGTTTAAATTGATGTGGATCTGGGGACTTTACTGTGAAATCAAGCCAGCTGATGTTGCTTATCTGCAAAGGGAAGGGCAGTTAGCCTTCCGTGTGAGGCCCTTGGCCAGGACTTCGCAGTACTTGGAAGCTTCCTGAGTTAGGCCGCTACTATCTGTTGCGATGCATCTAAAATTGCTCAGCACTGATAGGATACAGGCACATTGTAACTGAAACCATAGAGAGGGGCAGGTGTGCTCCGGTGTATAACTGGGCGGCTCAGTGTCTCTCCAGAGAGCGGTTATCTACAGATCCTGGTTGCACGGCTCTGCTCATCCTCCCGTCTTCACAGCACTGGATATCTGGCTTGAAATGGACCCCCCCCCAAAAAAAAAGATGCTGGAAACACTCAGTGGATCAAACAACTTTCTATGGAGAAACAGGGTGGAACTTTGTCGTAAGCTCATCGACCTGAAACATTAACCCTACGTTTCCCTCTCCACTGAGGCCATCTGGCCTGATTCTGGCACTTCCTGTTTTTAATTCAGATTTCCAGTATCTTCAGTATTTTCCTTTTTTAGGGTTTGAAATGGGCTATCTAGAAAATTTCTATAATGTAAATCCACACTAAAAGACCTCTACTACAATCATGGCATACGTGGTCCTGGCACCACATTGTGATCCAGAAGATAATGAAGCCCCTTCTGATCACCTGACATTTAGTATTGGCATAGTCCTTGCAGGTTGGGGCCGCCACGCTGCTCCTTTGAAGACCCCCACTTGTAAGTCGGGGCCACCGAGGGAGAGGCGTGAGTTCGGGGTCCAGAAGAGGTGAGGGCCCAGGGGGCAGCACAGACCAGCCCACACTGCAATATGTGTGCACACTAGGTCTGTGCAGCAGAGCTGGTCTCCAGTCGTCTTGGTTAATCCTTAGCTCTGTCAAGCCCATGTGGTGGCTGGTGTGCAACGGGCTTGACACGAGACTCCCAAGGCCAGCGCTCTACTTGGAACTCCTTCACGGCAAACGAACCAAAGGTGGGCAGCGGAAATATTACAAGGACTCCCTGATAAAGTGCATCCGGGAGGGCGCTGAGTCTCGTCACTGAGAGCCTGCAGAAATCAAGCACAGGCAGCAGAAAGAGCGTGCGGCAAACCAGTCCCACCCACCCCTTCCCTCAGCGACTATTTGTCCTACCTGTGACAGAGACTGTGGTTCTCGTATTGGACTGTACAGCCACCTAAGAACTCATGTTAAGAGTGGAAGCACATCTTTCTTGATTCCGAGGGACTGCCTATGATGATGATGATGATGATGACAATGGAAAACAGGCTTTTTACGTCGTTCAATTAGCATACAATATTTTGACATTTAAGTGGCACATGAACATATACTTGAATGGAGTTGCAATAAATTGTCAAATGAATCCAGCAGATCTAATATGGTTTGCTTAGTGGGTGCTATATCTTTCACTTGTAGAAAATCTCTACCATTGATCTGTGATCCAACCGTATTCCCATTTCAGGTGATTTTGCTGACAACTTTGGTGTATAAATTTAAGGCTGTATGACATTTGAGAATATCTGGCAAAAACCTCAGTGGCCACCCAGTGACTTGTCCTGTGTTGTTTCTTCATGAAATCAAAATAAATCATTTCTAAGTTAATGCATGATGACTTGAGGATTGAGGATTTTGTCTGAAGAAGCCCATTACATCATCCAGTAGATAACCTAATGCCCCTCAGTTTTATATGCTTACAAATAATTGGGGGTGAGGGGAGCCGGGAGGAACACATTTTTGTCTTGGTCCAGAAAGGTGTGAAAGAAAACTTTGACTGTCAATCAAATAAAACTCCAGCGCCCAGGTTTCCAAATAACTGAAAGGAAAGCCCTATATCTGACAGATGGAAGTTGCATGACGATCCAAAAGAAAGCTAAACTTTTGGCTTGAAAGTTCAAGAAGACATGGGTGTCCTGTGATTGGCTGAATGCCTTCAGTGGCTGTGTGCTTGTCACCGGTTTCTGCCACCATCCATGAAATGGATGGAATAAACCACTCATCTATGCTCAACTCCGATACTCATAACCTTATTTTCTCATCCATGAATTTCCTAAAGTGCTTGCAGCTCACTGCTTTGTAAGAACTGGAACGGACCATACAGTCTTTGAAGTTGACTCCAACAGGGAATATTTGTGTCGCTTGTTGGATGCCAAGTGTGAATGCCCCAAAGCTAACCTCAACTTAGCAACTGTGCTCAGTGATACAACTGCGACAATCCCTGCAGAATTTCATGCCCAGGCAACCACAAAATCTAATCTTGCCCAAAAATGGTAATACTAGATATTGCCTATCCTAGACCTTCAGAACTCCATTTCCTCTGAAAATGATTTGAAATGAACAATCTTCCATTTTGTAGTTTAACAGACATTTAAATTTTGGCCACTGTTTAGTTGGTTAATGTCTTTCTCTCTAGTGTAGTGAGCTAACGCACAAGGAGACATGCTGATGAAAGGCTATGCTAGCGCTGATTAGGTATCTCCCAAATAAGCATCTGCCACTTTCTGCAATTTTTTTGTACATTTATGACTCATTGTAAAGATAAACAGAATATTACTGCTTCTCGTATATTTTTGCAGGTGTTACCAATCTTTCACCTTGTTTTCAATGCATCCCAAAGGATATGTGATTAAATGTATGTTCTCTCTGATACTTGTAAAGGGTCAAAAAACAAAATGATTTTTGGTAGCCTGAGTATTACCCGGGGGATGTGACCCTACAACAAAGGGTCATTCTCTGTTCCAAGAGAATCTGGGTGTAATATCAACTGGAATAGAGGTGTAGGGTGTGTTCTGGAGGCTTTTGCACATTTAATACTTCATTGAAGGTTTGTTTACATCTATAATGTACTGCGCGTAGTCTATACACAGGTAGTATTTGAGAACAGTGCTAAATAAAATGTGACTATTCTTTGATTATTAAAATGATTAAATATTTATAATGGATCATAGGAGAATTGTGCTGTCTCCTTATGAATTCCCTGCCTCACATAGTAAATATGGTGCCATTGTACCGAGCATGACCCAACTTGTTCAAATCATCATTTTCCCCTGGCTACACAGCTTATCAACTTAAAAACTCAAATTATATTTTAATATTCAGCTTGCTATAAGAAAAATTAGCTTCTATTGGTCAGGGATTTTTGTTAGGGGAGGGGTGAATTATCAGGTTGTTGCTGAGATTAGTTGAATATTTAGATTTTGATAGAATTTTCAGTCGATCAGTGGATTGCTATTTCCATGGGGAGATGAACAGAGTAATTTGGGGCTTAATTCTAATGATTCATTCTCTAACTCCAGGAACACTAAACTTATTCCACTATTGTCTTGGCAAATACATCCATGACCTAATTTAAAATCTTCATTTGCACGTCAGTGTAATGCTGCACACTCTGGTCTGTCTCACCCAGAGCTAAGGTTTGTAGGCGCCAAGTTGAAATTTGGGCACCAGTTGAAGAACCAGTCACCATCTCAGTACTACAATGCATGCTAATTTGAGCTCCGATTTTGATTTTAATATAAAGTCCAGTGTCTTAAAGTTTTAGCTACCGTTGTAAAGTGCACCGACTTTAGGTATTTAGAATGAGGGACATTGAGTCTTTAATGGATCCTATAATTAAAGGGTGCTTCCCAACACCAGTCACAGGAGTGCTAATTGGCTTCTGGTATCAGTCCAAAATCTGCGCTGATGGAAGCATATTATATTGTAAAAAAATTATTGATTCTTTCCAAAACTCTGACCGTAACGGTGCTTGGACTGTGGAAGTAAACTGAATCAATGTGACATGTGAATTGAAGCTTGAATGCATCCTGGAATAATTAGTCAGTAAACTGCAAAGATCAATTTATTGATCACACAAATGAGAATTTGAATTGTAGATTGATTTGCAGGTGGGTCAAATTATGCTGACTCCACAGCTTTCTAATCTTAATAAATCACATCAATGAAGATACTTAAAATGGCACAGCTCAAGTTGATGCCTGACTCTGTTTGATAAAGAAAGCTTTTCCTGTACACTTTACAGTATTATTTTTACCATTCGATCAGCATGCCATTGCTGAAAATATAATAGCTTCTAAATTCACATTGTATATGAATTGTTGTTGAGTGCCTTTAGAGAGCAAACTATGGAAATTTGATTTGCAAATCAAGGACAAATTTGTGACCTGTGAAAAATTCTTCCTTTATCAAGCCGAGTCGGGCATCAACTTGTGCTGCGCCATTTTAGACATCCTTATTGCTGATAGGATCTATGCAGAATTGGCTACATAACATAACTGGAACCTGTGAGAACATTCGGCATAAGAAAGTGACTAATAACAGGACTAAATTGTCTGTTCATATTGGAGGAAAACACAGAAGCGGATAGCAGTTAGCCAGTAAGAATTGCCTAGTTAATTAAGGTAGAGTGGCAGTCCCCATGGTTGTGATTTGTATTTTTGCAGATCGTAATAGCGAGCCAAGTGTGGTAAATTAAAAAAACACACAACCTTTTGAGCATTATAATGGTGTAATGCTCTTTTTCTTCAATTAACTCATTACTCCTTTTGAGATAAAAATATTGAGAGGAAATATTATGTCAAAACTCATTGGAATAGTTAAGCAAAATACTTGTATTTTGAAGACTAGTTTGAAAATATTTTTTGTTTTTGAAATAAGCTTAATAAACAGCTAGCCCACCTAACTCATCCTTCCATGTGAATCTACAGTCCTTGCCTCTCACAGCATCCAACTGCCTCTTGAATGACTCCAGTGTTTTGATCTCCACTACCCTCCCCTGAAAACCATTCCGGGTATTAATCACTTTGTGAAGATGTGCTTCCTAAGAGCATAGGATCAGGCATAGGCCATTCAGCCCCTCGAGCCTGTTCCACCATTCAATTACATCATGACTGATCTCAACTCCATTTATCCTACAGATCTGTGGCTTTTTTCTGTTATTCCAGTAAGGTGACTAAACTACTGATGAAAGTTACATGTGTCTCATTGAGGTGGTTATTAAAAAGAAATGTGTTTGAAACCAGTTTTTGTTTTGAAATGTAGAGTTGAATTTTGATACTGCATTGATGCTGGTTTTGTATCCAACTGGCTCTTTAATATTGTAATATGACAGTGGTTATTTGCTTTTTAAGAACCAGGCAACAGTTGGTCCATGTTTTTTCTCCATTCCAGAAGTGTAATTTCTAATTGCAAGATAGTGGTGTTCATATAGATTTCAAATTTAGATCATTTGAGGTAAGGGGTACGAGTTTCTAACTGTGAAGCTCTGATCTGTCATAAACTCAGATATATTGTGCATCACTATTAAAGACATCATAAGGGGAACAAAAATTGAGCAAGTGTATCCATACTATAATCTTCTTGCATGGCTTTGCTGATTGATGGGATTTAATACAAGACCACAACTATAGTTTTACCATTTTGTATTAGATGTTCCATTTCCTTTATATCCAGTTCGTGATTCAGAAAGATTTCTTAATTCCCTGTGTATGTTTTGACAGACATTTGCAATGGCAGAGAGGTATCACTGGGAGTCCATGCTGGTGGAATGGGAACATGAGAAGCAGAAGATCCTCCATACACTTCTGGCATCAGGGGAGGACGCTCTCGACTTCACCCAGGAGACTGAAGTAAGTCGCAATGGGACGAGAAATTGAGGGTATAGAATAAGAGAATGCCACTAATTTCATACTTTGATTCAGTTTTAGCACAAATAGTTCAAGTGTGATGATCAGTCTTTTATTCATCTAAATTGTTAAAAATCTTCAGATTTAAAATCTATTAAACAATTTATCTTTTAATATATTTTTGCTACTAAAGCTTGTAGCTTTATAAGCAATATAATAAACTCGATTTTTGTATTCAAACGCAAGATAGGTGTGAAAATGTACAGTATCATTTACCATAATGTGAATTTGCTAAGCATTTTTCTATTGTCATGCAAGGAATGTAACTGTTTACAGACCTTGTGATGCAATTGTGCTGATAGTTAATGTATTCATATGAAATACCTTTATCTGTTATTTTAACAAAAGCATTGACCCGTTTATTTTAACTTTTGAATTTTGCTTAAACAGCTAAAAGCACTTTTATTAAAGAAAGCTTTTCTGATGGGCTCGTGGGCAAAGATGGTACTGAGCCATATAAGCTAGAAAGTCCTCTGATCACTTGCCAGTGTGAGCTGGGTCAGCTAATATCACCTGAGGCCACCATTGAACTGCTGCAGTGGACATCAGTGGCTTTGGCCATGAAGGCGGAAAAAAAATCAGCCAGCATTCATGCTCCTGTTGTCGATCCAGTGACTCTTGCTAAAAAGTGCATGTATATGTGGTCATTGGGTGAGGTATTGGACTAAGCTGTGATCTCCTTCATGGCTGAGCAGCCTGCCAATTCTTACTGTCTGTGTAAACCTATGAAAATGGGTTAATTACCATGGACTTGCTGATTCCTTTGGAATTGTACCTCAACAAGTGCCTGTTCCTCCAGGAAAGGAGCAGAGAAAATTTGCAAAAATTAAAAGACTGAGGGCTAGAATTTCCACTCCATCGCCGCCCGGCTTCTCGGCGGTATTGGTTGTTTTGGGCGAGAACCGAGTCGGCGAAAACTTCCACAACTGAGTTCCGCCGGCGATTTCGAAGTACCGCTGGGGAGCAGACCGCCGGCATGCACCGTCCATAGACCGCCATCGCCCGATTTTTGACTCAGCGGTGACCCGTAGGTAAGTTGGGAAAAAAACATCCACGAGAAGCAGCGGTGCTGGGCGGTAGGTAAGTAGCCCTGCAAGAAAAGGTAAGTTAATGGGTTTTTACTAATTATTTTAAAATTCTCTTACAATGATTAAGGTGAAAAGGGTCCTGAGAGTGTTTTTCTGATTTTTTTTTTAAATTATTTTACGTTTTGTGAAAAAATATTTTGTGTTTTTCCCCTCCTAGGCCCAACCTGCAGCCTCGGTATAAATTTAGTAATTATTGCCCATTTTTTTTAAAGAACCACCCAAAAGATTCCATTTTCTGCCGAGTATCGGGGTGTAAGGTTCATTTTTTGTCGGCAGGCGGATTTTCCCCTTTTTTTCATGGAATTTTTCGCTGGTGATGATTTGAGAATCTTAGCAGTATTTTGGGCGGCAATCTGGTGCTGGTGGATTTTTTGGAAATTCTAGCCCTATGACATGCACATACTAGGGCACTGTAGTGGTACATACTTGCTGATCTCTCAAATGGCTATCAAAAACTAGCTAAAAGAAGACAGGGAACTTTTCATGTATATCTTTGTCTTTAATCAGTAAATTTTTCTGGCTTGGAGTTCAATAAATTGATGTAAAGCATTTTTCTTACTAAAACTGGATGTCTACTCTTCCTTATAAACAGCCAAGTTTTGTCAGTGAAATGGGGCCGCCAGGACGTAGTACAATGGACAGTGTGGAAGTGGCTTATGCTCGACAGGTGTGTAAATGCGGATTTGTACCTGCAGGTTTTAGATTTTTAGATGCAGGAAACGTTTTCAGTAATGAAGATTCTCACTAAACCTAGCAGAAAGGAAGATTACAATTCAATGAGTCATTTTCACTTACTAAAATCTGCCATTAGCGATATTTGCAGATTCTTTCTTGAGGGTTTGTTGTAGAGCCACTAGATGTGGCGAGATATGTACTAAACCTTTAACGAAAAAGCATATTTTCTAGTATATATTTATAAAACGAGACAGTACAACTGATGGAGTTCTGGGATTAGTTTGCCTTCCTGCCCTTTGATGAGATGGCCGAAGGTATGAGCGACCAAACAAAGTGCAAAAAATACACTGAAGAGGGAAGGCCAATAAAATAAAATTAGAGGTGCAATACTAATGACCTATATAGTGGGACAGTCTGTATCTGACTCTCGTATCCAAGTCAACACATGTATAGTGTGCTCATTTAATACAGGACTGCATATTTAAACATAATAACACTTGATTGTATGTTGACATACCGTATATACTCGCGTATCATGCGACTTTTGAAGACCTAAATTGTAACCTAAATTTGGGGGGTCGCATGATACGCGAGATACAAAGTTTGCGGGTGTGAAGTGCTGGCCAAGATTAGGCTGTTAGGCTGTTAAGCAGACCGTATCCACGCTGAATCTCGGCATGCTCCAACAATCCTCTATGTAAAGACATTTCTCTTGGTTTCTCCTCTCACTCTCCATGATGGTTGTAAATCGAATATCCCTGGTTGATATTAGTTCCTCGATACTCATGACCAAATCATTAGTTTATGTGGAAAACAAGCCAAGTTCCTGCAGCACACCACTAACTGCATCCTCCCAATGCAAAAAAAAATCCATTTGACTCCTGCTGAAATTCTTCTCTTCAGGGGGAGAGAGAGTCGCAGAGGTCGGGGGGGGAGAGAGAGTCGCGGAGGTCGGGGGGGGGGGGAGAGAGAGTCGCGGAGGTCGGGGGGGGAGAGAGAGTCGTGGAGGTCGGGGGGGGAGAGAGAGTCGTGGAGGTCGGGGGGGGAGAGTCGCGGAGGTCGGGGGGGGAGAGAGAGTCGCGGAGGTCGGGGGGGGAGAGAGAGTCGCGGAGGTCGGGGGGGGAGAGAGAGTCGCGGAGGTCGGGGGGGGAGAGAGAGTCGCGGAGGTCGGGGGGGGAGAGAGAGTCGCGGAGGTCGGGGGGGGAGAGAGAGTCGCGGAGGTCGGGGGGGGGAGAGAGAGTCGCAGAGGTCGGGGGGGGGAGAGAGAGTCGCGGAGGTCGGGGGGGGGAGAGAGAGTCGCGGGAGTCGGGTGGGGGAGAGAGAGTCGCGGAGGTCGGGGGGGGAGAGAGAGTCGTGGAGGTCGGGGGGGGGAAGAGAGAGAGTCGTGGAGGTCGGGTGGGGGAGAGAGAGTCGTGGAGGTCGGGGGGGAGAGAGAGAGTCGCGGAGGTCGGGGGGAGAGAGAGAGTCGCGGAGGTCGGGGGGGGAGAGAGAGTCGCGGAGGTCGGGGGAGAGAGAGCACTGAGAGAGAGCAGAATCCACTCGATGTTTCATGTTAAGGTCTGTATTCGATCTCAAAAAAGTGACTCGCATGATACATGAGATATATGGTAAAATCATGTTTTGGGGACGAAAATTTAGGGGTCGCATGATACGCGAGATCGCAGGATACGCGAGTATATACGGTATCTATATCTTCCTAGTGCAGTTGTATGCCATGCCCGCTGTGCATATATAGTGCTCACTTAGTGTTGGTTTTTATTTTGCTTCACGCTGTTGCACACACTATGAGCGACTGATGCAGTTATGTACTTTGTGCACTTTCGTTTCTTCCCCAAATATTCAGGCAAAATCCCTCACCCATAAAACTTGAGATTTGACACGTTATCTATTCTTTTTTCTCATCACAGATCTATGTATATAATGAGAAGGTAGTGAATGGGCATCTGCAACCAAATCTAGGGGACCTTTGCAGTACTGTAGCTGAGTCTTTGGATGACAAGGTAACCAGATATAAAAATCTCCACTGTTGCATTCATTTGTGCTCAGAGATTTAGTGTTAAATGTTAACACAGTCTTGATTTACGTGCTTTTTATTTTGTTGTACTGCATAATCCGTCCTAGATTTTTATTATACTTTAATGTTAGTACCCTCAAAGGTTATTTTTGCTGATATGTTTTATGATACTATACTTGAACTGTTATTTAATTGAACATAATCCGTGCATTTCTTTGACATTAGACATTTTGCTTGACAGCTAAAGAAATACAATAGCTTAATTGCACTTCCTCTTACATTTATTATTGCTTTGCTTCCATAATGGTTCACCTTCATCTCTCCCGCTCCTGTACCACCCCATAAAACTAAAACGTTTCTAATGAATTTGCAATGTGGCGATAACTCATCCACCAATCAGCCATTCGGTGCAACCTAGAAATCTTACAAGCTTCAGAAACTGCTCGATTTGGCCTACAGTTATTCTGTTCAAGTCAAACAATTTCTTTGCATTGCTGAAGTAGGCTGTAGATCATTGAAGCGTTAGTTTGTATTTTGGTTATCATTAGAAACAATTTCCCCCCCCCCCCAGCGACCATTCATGGATCTGCGCCTTTCCTAGTTGTTGACTTGAGAACGGCATTGGAAGAAGGTTGCTATTCTTCCCTCTTTGGCTAGGGAATTGTAACTAGTGTTATGGAAAAGCTATGAAAAGTAATAAAAATAGATTTTTTTAAAAATGGGACAGAGAGGAAAAGATGATTTTAAAAACATAAGCAATAGGAACAGGAGTAGGCCATTTGGCCCCATGAGCCTGCTCTGCCATTCAATAAGATCATGGCTGATCTGATCTTGGCCTCAACTCTCCTTTCCTGCCTGCTCCCCATAACCCTTGACTCGACTATCTTTCAAAAATCTGTCTATCTCCACTAAGTATATTCAATGACCCAGCCTCCACAGCTCTCTGGGGTAGAGAATTCCAAAGAGTCACAATCCTTGAGAGAAGAAATTCCTCCTCACCTCCGTTTTAAATGGGCGACCCCCTTATTCTGAAACTGTGGCCCCTAGTTCTAGATTCCCCCACGAGGGGAAACATCCTCTCTGCATCTACCCTGTTAAGCCCCCTCAGAATCTTATACGTTTCAATAAGATCATCTCTCATTCTTCTAAACTCCAATGAGTACAGGCCCAACGTGCTCAGCCTTTCTTAAGACAACCCCTTAATCTCAAGCATCAACCCCATGAACCTTCACTGAACTACGTCCAATGCAAATATATCCCTCCTTAAATAAGGGGACCAAAACTGTACACAGTACTCCAGCTGTGGTCTCACCAATGCTCTGTACAGTTGTAGAAGGACGTCCCTACTTTTATATTCCATCCCCCCTTGCAATAAAGGCCAACATTCCATTTGCCTTCCTGATTACTTGCTGTACCTGCATGATAACTTTTTGTGTTTCATGTTCAAGGACCCCCAGATGCCTCTGTACCGCAGCATTTTGTAATCTCTCCTCATTTAAATAATAATTTGCTTTTTTATTTTTCCTACCAAAGCGGATAACCACACATTGTCCCACATTATACTCAATCTGCCAAATTTTTGCCCACTCTCTTAGACTATCTATATCCCTTTGCAGATACTTTGTGTCCTCATAACTTGCTTTCCCACCTTTCTCTGAATCATCAAATTTGGCTACATTACACTCAGTCCCTTCATTCAAGTCATTGCAATAGATTGTAAATAGTTGAGGCCCCAGCACTGATCCCTGTGGCACCCCACTAGTTACAGTTTGCCAACCTGAAAATGACCCATTTATCCCGATTTTCTGTTAGTTAGCCAATCCTCTATCCATGCTAATATATTACCCCCAACCCTGTGAGCTTTTATCTTGTGCAGTAACCTTTTATGTGACACGTTAACGAATGCCTTCTGGAAATCCAAATACTGGATCCCCTTTATTCACATGCTTGTTACATCCTCAAAGAATTGCAACAAATTTGTCAAACGTGATTTCCTTTTCATAAAACCATGCTGACTCTGCTTGACTACTATGATTTTCTAAATTCTTTAATAATAGACTCCGGCATTTTCCCAACGACAGATGTTAGGCTAACTGGTCTATAGTTTCCTGCTTTCTGTCGCCCTCCTTTTTTTAAATAGGGGCGTTACATTTGCAGTTTTCCAATCCGCTGGGACCTTTCCAGAATCCAGGGAATATTTGTAGATTACAACCAATGCATCCACCATCTCTGCAGCCACTTCTTTTATGACCCTAGGATGCAGGCCATCAGGTCCAGGGGACTTGACCACCTTTAGTCCCATTAGTTTGTCTAGTACTTTCTCTAGTGATTGTTTTAAGTCCCCCCCCCCTCCCAATAGCCCCTTGATTATCAATTATTGGGATGCTTTTAGTGTCTTCTACTGTGAAGACCGATTCAAAATATTTATTCAAAGTTTCTGCCACTTTTATCTACCCATTAAATTAATTTTTACTGGAAATGTGCAATGTTACAAAAATCCTGTGTTACAATGGAAGAATCTTTTGTATGTGGTATGTGTCATTCAGTACAAGTACCTACTATAATGCAAAGTTTCCAGGAAGAGGAGTAGTAAACATTATTTTTCAAGAGTGCATCTATCTCAAGGACATTTTTTATGAAATACTAGAAAGCTGTTGTACTCATTTGACTGATTTTTTGCTTGTAGAATGTCTCTGAACTGTGGGCAATGGTGAAGCAGATGACTGATGTCATGCTGGTACCTGCCACAGATACACTGAAGAGCCGGACCAGTTTGGAGATGCAGATGGCCTTTGTAAGACAGGCCTTATATTTTCTGGAGCAGAGGTGAGAGATGGCCTATTGAGGAACGGTTAACATCCTGTTGATGCTAATTTGTTAATCATCTTCATGCTTTCGGGATATAATCGGAAAAATATGCAAAATAATATTGATGCTTCTGAGAACTGTTTCATAGCTGATGATTATTTATTCAGGGCAAACAGGGTTCTTTTTAACACAAAAGCAAAATACTGTGGATGGTGGAAACTGAAATAAAAACAGAGTGCTGGAAATCTGAGCGTGTCAGGCAGCATCTGTGGAGAGAAAAACAGAGTTACCGTTTCAGATCGATGGCCCTTCGTCAGAACTGCCAAATGTTCGAAAAGAGCACATTTGGGAGGGGGAGAAAGAACAAACGGGAAGGTCCATGATAGGGTGAAAGGCAGGAGAGACCAGAGAGACAAAAGGGATTATGGCCGAATTGAAATAGTAATGACAGAAGTCAGAAAAAGATTAATCTAGATCGGGTGTGAATGGCATAGTAATGACCACCTGCTATTTTAATACTGTTTGCTCAGGGTCATAATGTTAGAGTTGTAGCTGAAGTTTCAGTGCCAACCATCAAGTGACTTTTTCCTTTTATATTCTCATTCATAGCTACAAGAACTATGTCATGGCGACAGTCTATGGAAATCTGCACCATGCTCATCTAGGTGGTGTACCTGGGACTTACCAATTAGTCCGTAGCTTTCTTAACATTAAACTGCCAGCTCCTTTGCAAGGACTTCAGGTATTTGGGCTCAAAATACTGGTGATGCTTTCTGTATTTTCTTCAATATTAAAATATACGCAAACGTTTTTAAGATTCAGGATTTTCAAAAATCCCCAAGTCTCCCATTTAGTTGCTGGTGTCTGCTTGGTTGTTTTTAACAAAAACAAAAGTTAAAATGCGATAAAAGATCTCTGGAATAATTTGTCGTCTTCCAAAATAAGCATATTGAAACCAAAGTGGCATAGACTCAATAGCCAAGGTAAAGAGATTGCTACTGGCAGAAAGTTTAAAAGACAAACTCCATGATTATCGTACTGGTTATTACCACTTCTAGTTAGGCTTGTGGACTACTATCCATTAGAAATCAAGGTGACTTTTCCTGCATCACTATTTTGGGGTTAATTCAGTATGTGTATTTAATTTGTTTGCAGGCATTCCCAAAGGAACATGAAGACAGTTACATGGTAAAGAATGGGCACTTGAAAATTAGGGACTTCTAATCACCATTTCTTTGGATTCCTTTTGATAGTTGTATTACACACCAAAATTTTAAAGCGTAGGCGATTAGTTACATGTATTCAGATTTTAGTCTGAAAGCTAATTGTACCCTTATCAAATGATTGCTTGTGCCACACTGTTTTGTGGCAGTATCAATGTTAACTCTAGAATGATGGTTGGGTTGGACTGGGTTTTCAATCTGGTGTGTGTAACACCAGTCTGAGAGTTTTGTAACCCTGACCTGTAAGAAGCTTTGAGGGCCCAGATAGTCATCAGGAACCTGGAGGCTGTTTTGCAACCTACAACTTGTTCTAAACAACACACCTGGATTTTATAGTGGTCTGGAATTTCCCTGAAACGATGTAACTAACAATTTAAGCCAAAATTTACAGCAATCTTGCCATTGGCAACATATGCTGAAATCTGCGGAGAATCTAATTAGCATATGCCAGGATGTAAAAATTGGCGTAAAACAAGCTGAAATCAGCATAAACGCTTGGGCACAAAGAGAGCGCAAAACTTTTATGTATGAAAATTAAGTTTGATGTCATCAAACCATCCTTTAAACACGTTGAAGAAAATGCAATCGTGGAGGCTTTTCAATTTTTAATGTAACTAATTTTGATGCGGTGGAAAGCCATTCAAAGATCTAGAAAATACAGTGTAGGTCTGAGGAGAAATATATTTTTAAATAATCACTTTGGGTCCATCTGCGCCTAAAATTTAAGAGGGGAGAAATTTGGGTCATTTGCACCTTCTGCGGGCGCAAACGACTTTGCAACCGGGTGTGGCTCCACTAACGACTCCCGCTAAATTCAGTGGGAGTTTGGTGGCGGCAGTAACGCATAGCGGCCTGCTCTGCTGCACCAGTGATGCTGACGTCATCACCGTACGTAGCGCCCTAGACCCTAAATTGGATATCTTCCCCCTGAAGCTCGCCGGGTGATGACAGCGACAGCTTCTGGGAACGTGTTCCGGGCAGCCAGCGGCTAGCTGGGCGTAAGCTAAAGGGGAGGTGTGCTGATGTTCATTTTTTTTTTTAAATGGCCGACATTATTGTGCTCTTTAGCTGCGGAGTCCACTTAGCGCTCCATTTCCTATCTGGTACGGTAATCCCAATTTCTCGTCAGAGGCGAGTGCTACTGAATTTTTAGCTCTAGGTGTACATTTATGCCCTTTCGGAAACTTGAATTCTCTGCTCCTTTACAAAGGACCAGAGTTATGTTAATGAGCTGTGGGCGCTTCACTGAATCAGCGCAAAAGATCGAGGCAGTTCAGGCATAGCATAAAAATGGGTGCAAGTCACACGCATTTCCTCAATCTATTGTGCAGAAAATTGGTGCAAATTTTCAGGAAATTCTGGGTCATAATTTATGTAGGATATGTACAGTATACTCTAGTTAATTTGGAGATGCTTAATTCAAATTTCTAGATAATGAGTTTTTTTTAAAGGCACAAAAATCAACTTCTAATTAGACTGAAATTGTGTAGTTGAGTTAATTTTTGTTTTGAAGAGGGGTTGAGTCTACATTGTTGGTCTTTTGAAGATAGTAATTTTGAAGTCCAGTAGCTGATGGGGTATAGGAGCTTCTTTATCTTGTATCATGCGATAAGTGTGGCCGGTAACATAGGAAGTAGAGATGGAAATATACATGATATACTGAATAATTTTAATTTTTTTTAAAATTGTCCATGGTTTGCAGATTATTGTATAGATACAGAAACTCCATGAACTGCTTAATAACATTTGTTTATAATTACTAGTGAACAAAAATTGAAGTGGATAATGTTGTAAGAGTGGTTTTTTCAATCTTTTTGATTGGTCTAGGATGGTGAGGTTGAAGGTCAGCCCGTCTGGGCCCTCATCTACTATTGTTTGCGTTGTGGAGATTTAATGGCAGCGATGCAGGTGGTGAATCGCGCACAACATCAGCTGGGGGAATTTAACAATTGGTTCCAGGAGTACGTTCAGGGTGATGACAGAAGGTGAGTGCCATATTCAGTTTGAAATGCTTGAAAAGTAGTTAGAGTAGGAGATGAGTCTTGCTATCAACATATTGAGAATGTGAGGAGCAGAGCGATATTTCAAAGTACATTTTTGGTATATAACTGGCAAAGATGCATTTACCCTTGAAATGACTGCACTTCAAAAGTAATCCGTTGGTTGTAAAGCACCTTGAGCTGTTCTGAGGATGTGATATGGTGTTATATAAATGCAAATGCGTTCATTCTTTCAGAATGAAAACAGAGAAAAAGGTTTGCAGTCAAATTTCCTTTATCCTTGAAGGAAATTAGACATGATGAGTAGCAAAACAATCCTGTGCGGGCACTTCATATGAGCCTAAAGGGGCTAAAAACCAGGATGGAGAGTGACCCATTGTAGACTAACATTGGCTTGGATGGAAACAGTTTGCTTATCTACATTTCAGCTGAAAATAGTAATGGCAGAAAGTAAGAGGGAAAATACAATATAACTCAGCTAAAATGAGTTGAGTAGGAATGGGATGGCAGAAAGTTCTTGTGTGTGTTTATTTATACGTATTCAAAATGATTGCCCGGCCTCTTTGCTTTACTTTCTATTTGAACTTGTTTGGTCTTTCTTAGGTTACCTCCTACTGCAGAAAACAAACTTCGCCTACATTACCGGCGTGCTCTACGGAACAGCACAGACCCATATAAGAGAGCAGTCTACTGCCTGATTGGTCGATGTGATGTTGCTGACAACCATAGTGAAATTGCTGATAAGACAGACGACTATCTCTGGCTAAAGGTATATGCACTCACTTAATTATTTCCCTACTTAGTATTTTGCATGTGTTGGCAAACTCGATCACCTTTCCCACCTGAGTATTGATGTGATCAGTGACCCTCCTTCCCAAGGTTTGTGACCATGGCCCATAATGAACTGCTCAGTTCAGAATTGTTGGATTAATACCGTATTTCTATTTTCAGTACATCATTGTAAAGTATTGGTAAATGTAGTGTTGAAATACTAACAATAGTCATCAAGAATGTAACTCCTGATTACAATGTGCGCTTATTTCAGTTAAATTATTTGTCAAAGGTCTCTGCCAATGGCAATTTGGACTAACTCATTACCGCATTCAGCACTAAACAGTAGAAAGCTTCATTAGACACTGCCAATCAATTTGTTATAGGGCAAGCAAGTAATCTGTAATATTAATAACCTGGATCGAGAAACTGCATTGGAACTATAGGCTTGTCTGCACTAAGTTTTTTTTTTAAAGCATTGCTTTTGATTCATTTAAATAGTGAAAAGAAAAACCTGAAGTAATGCACAGAATAATTTAAAAAGTGACGCTTTCAGTAAATACAGGATTTGTAAGACACTGGGTGGTATAAATATGTTAGAACACAGTTCTTTACTCGGCAGCCTAAACTTAATTCCAGCATAGACTGACTAGATAAAAGCCGTGGATGCTGCCTGACCTGCTGAGTATTTCCTGCATTCTCTGTAGATACAAGTTGTTTTTGTGCTGGCTGCAAGCATCATAAGTGCTGGGAGCTTGTGCTGTCTCTATCTAGTTCTTCATGAGCACAAACTGCATAATTTAACACCAAATTGGCCATTTAACACAGAGACTACAAGGATGAATAATATGTGAAATGGAAACATCAGATCAGTAGCAAGGGATGCTGTCATGGGTTTGGTATTGAGGTATTGGGCCATTGAGTGTTAGCCTGCAGCTAACCGGTGCTATCCAATGTGTGAAATGCCCTTTTCTGCTGAAACTGTGCATGTTGTACTAAATGTGCTCTTGTGTTATATTTTCAGCTGAATCAAGTGTGTTTTGAAGATGATGGCAGCAACTCGCCTCAGGACAGGCAAACACTGCCGCAGCTGCAGAGCCAGCTGCTGGAGGAATATGGTAAGCTTCCTGTGCTAAACACTTCACTTGACAGGCCCAGCTGTCTGCTAGCACTTAACAACCCTGGTGATTTGTGCTTTAAAGTCTCAATGCTGGTCAGTACTCCGGCCCACCAAGCTCTCGGTGGACTGCACCTTGATGGTTCAGTTGGATGATCCCAGGTGGATTCCCACACAATATAAACACTTGGCTTGGTGCTGTAGGTTATACCTCAATAGCAGAATCTATACAATGTGTAAATTGTGCAAGTAGTTAGTACATTTTGAAAGAACTTTAGGCAAACCATTTATTCTAGAAAATCTGTCTGCAGCTATAACTTGTCAGTTAATGTCTTGTCACACCTACAGGGAAGGTATGTTGAGTGCATCTTCCACAGCAAAATTGCTTTGTTTGATAAGTGGAAAACCACAGTGTTTATGTATGATAGTTGTGACATTTGTAAGGAGTTCAGGCCTTCCAACAGTTCATCTAATTTTCATATATAGAAAGTTTCATTCATGCCTTCTCTCAATTATAACTTTATTCAATGTTTCTATCCAGGGCAATTGATTATTACATTAATTCCGATAAGTGGATCATAGAAATAAAGACATCCTTCAACTTCTGTAACACTTAGTTTTGAATATTCTAGAAGTTGTTGATCTACAAAGCTGCAGTCAAGTCTTTCATTGTTACCGTGTGGCTGAATATTTTTTCCCTCCTCAGGTGAATCCCACTTTGCAGCCAACCAGCATCCTTTCCTGTACTTCCAAGTGCTTTTCCTTACAGCCCAATTTGAAGCCGCTATCGCCTTCCTCTTCCGTGTAGAGCGACTGCGTTGCCATGCAGTGCATGTGGCATTGGTCCTTTATGAGTTAAAACTTCTTCTGAAATCATCTGCTCAAAGTGCACAGCTGTGTAAGTACAATGTTAGAACTGTCCTGTACAGGTCCTTTACCTCATTTGAAATAGATAGTTTTAAAATACAATTCTTCAATTAATGGTTCAGACATATTCCCAGTCACTGCCGATCTTCCTTTTGCAAGGAAAAAAGTGCTTCTAAATTGATTTTCACCGGGAAATTATAGATGCGAATGACTATATAATCTGTTAATTGTGCAGAAGTGAGGTCATAATTTTGCTCAATATACCACAACCTCTGAGGAAACATACAGCACAGAAGGAAGCCATTTGGCCCATCGTGCCTGTGAAAGAGCTATCAAATTAGTCCCACTTCCATGCTCTTTCCCCATAGACCAGCAATTTATTTTACTTTCAAGTACACATCCAATTCCCTTTTGAAAGTTGCTATTGAATTTGCTTCCGCCACCCTTTCAGGCAGTGCATTCCAATCTTCCCATATAACGAAAGTCCCTCAACCCTGGTATCTTTCTTGTAAATCTCCTGTGCAACTCTCCAAGGTCTGTATGTAATTAGCAGAGTTCTACCTGTAACACACTGCTTTCAAATATTTTTTTTGTATATTTGATGACAGCAGTGCAATAGAGGAACAAAGGAACAGATGTAGGCCAATGAGACACTGCAGGCTATACCTCAACTCCATTTCCTGCCTTTACTCCATATCCATTGATACTCTGGCCTAACACAAGTTTATCAATCTCAATCTTGAAAGCTCCAGTTGACCCAGCAACTACAGCCTTTTGGGAAACAGAGTTCCAGATTTCCACTACCCTTTTGTGTGGAAAAAGTGCTTCCTGATTTCACTCCTGAATGGTTTAGGTCTAGTTTTATGATGGCCTCCTTGATCTAGATTTCTACATCTGAGAAAATTGTTTCTTTGTATCCATCCTATCAAATCCTTTTATCATTTTAAAGACCTTGATTAGATCACCCCTCAACTTTATAAACTCCAGGCACTACAAACCAGGTTTACGCAATGTATCCTCATCATTTAACCTTTTAAGCTATGGTGAATCTGCAGTGTACCCCGACCAAGGCCACTGTATCTTTCTTGAGGTTCGACACTCAAAATTAACACACTACTACAGATAGGACTGACCTGAGCTCTACAACTGAAGCATAGAGGATTTACTGTATCAAGTAAACTTTGGCTCAGAGTATTTGGGCACAGGCCTTCGTTCTAATCAATATGTCATTCTTTTCCTGTCGGTACTCTTCGTCCTCACATGGGGTATGGTACTCCAAGCACCCTTGGGTATCTTGTTCAATTGGCCGTTGTTAGCCTAGACGGTGAATATTGGTAGTAGTTTGATTGTAGGGGTGCTTCCAACCAAATCCATTCCCTTCACCTGATATTCACATATGCTCTAGCTTGGGGGCTGCTGGATTTGAGTTCAGGAATGCTTGCCCATTTATCCCATCCCACACTTGGGCGCTGAGGCTAATTGTATCGGTTGTATTAAGAGCTGCACAGACCAGGCATTGAACATGGGTTCTTCATGGTTTGTGTGGCTCAGCTGGTTACTGTCAGTACTGCTACAACTTTATAGGGTATTGGTGAGGCCACACCTAGTGTACTGTGTACAGTTTTGATTTCCTTATTTAAAGAGGGATATACTTACATTGGAGGCAGTTCAGAGAAAGTTCACTCAGTTGATTCCTGAGATGAAAGGATTGACTTAAAAAGAAAGGTTGAGCCTGTACTCATTGGAGTTGAGAAGAATAAGAGGTGATCTTATTGAGACATATAAGATAATGAGGGGGCTCAACAAGGTAGATGCAGAAAGGATGTTTCCGCTCATAGGGGAATCTAGAACTAGGGGGTATAGTTTTAGAATAAAGGGTCACCCATTTAAAACTGAGATGAGGAGGAATTTCTTCTCTGAGGGTTGTAATCTCCGAGGGAGGGAATTCTCTGTCACAGAGAGCTGTGGAGGCTGGGTCATTGAATGTATTTAAGACGGAGATAGACAGATTTTTGAGCAATAAGGGAGTTAAAGGGTTATGTGGAGCTGGCGGGGAAGTGGAGCTGAGTCCATGATCAGATTAGCCACGATCTTATTGAATGGCGGAGCTGGCTCGAGGAGCTAAATGGCCTACTCCTGCTCCTATTTCTTATGTTCTTATGTTAACCATTTGATTCACCTGGGGGAGTTCTTGGTAGGCATTTATATTCCCATCAAGGGGAAGAACTCTCTCTGGGAATCATAAACTACTTAAATACAGTCAAAAGGGTTTAACCTAAACATACTTAACAGAAATAACAGAGATGTTCCAACTCAAGTTTCTGTGTGAGACTTGGTCTGAGGAAACAATTTCAGGTTGACTAATAGTTTGCATAATTTTATAAGTAATCTAGATAGATATCTGTTTAGAGTGGAAAATTACTTGGTAACTAAAGAAACCATGAACCAATTTTAATCTTTGTATAATTAGCCTTGTTTGTTCAAGTCATTGAGTATGTTTCAATTGTTCACAAGCCCAGTCATGGAATTTTCCACATTATTGGTCCTTTGCTCAAAAGTTTTTCCTCTTGTCACCATGTTTGAAGTTGAAGGTAGATCAGTCTTGTTTTCAGACTTCTCCAAGGCTATCAATACTAACATGAGGCATGCTGATTGTTGCAACATTTCTCTTTCCCCAGTTGCTTCCAAAAACAAACAATCTTTGTTACCATGATCCATCTAGTAGCCTGACCAGGACTCCAGTGCAGAGTATAATGTTTTGTAGCAGGAGCTACTGAACTATCATCTCAATCTACTTTTATCTTAATGTCTTGGTTCTCTTAAATATATCATTTATGATGTGCAGAAGGTCTCAATCTCCCATATTAATTCTCAAGAAAACTACACTGGTGTATCTTGAATTTGATTTCCCAAGATCCAGAAGTAAACGCTGCTTTGTAGCTCATTTTCACATTTCTTGAGGTTTGCCTGACCTGGCAAGCTTTTTGAGAGGAAATATCCAATTTCAATATTTTGACTCTGTGTTTCTATGTTGCTGTTCTTTTGTAATTGAGTTTTGTAATCTCCTAACAGTAAGTCAAGACAATGTGGATCCCCGACCAATACGACGCCTTAATTTCATCCGTCTGCTAATGCTGTACACTAGGAAATTTGAACCCACTGATCCCAGAGAGGCACTTCAATATTTCTATTTCCTCAGGTAACGTTCCTTAATATCCATCACAATCTGGGCAGCTTCAGATGCAGCCTTTAAGCTTTAATATAGTGTATTTCCTTTTAGCAAATTATGAAATGCATAAATAACAAAACATTTTTCTCAAGTGCACTACAAGCCAGCCCATTGCACAAATTTTATTCTGATGGGGACATTGTAAATGTGAATCGATAAGCTGGGTCAATGCAGAAAGTAGTGGGAATCCAAGTGTGTATAACAACAACAACTTTTATTTATAAGCGCCTTTAACGTAGTGAAACGTCCCAAGGTGCTTCACAGAAGTATTGGAGTATTATGAGATAAAAAATTTGACACCAAGCCACATAAGTAGAAATTAGAAAAGCTTGGTCAAAGAGGTATGTTTTAAGGAGCGTCTTGAAAGAGAGGTGGAGATGTTTAGGCAGGGAGTTCCAGAGCTTGGGATCTAAGCAACAGAAGGCACGGCCACCAATGGTTGAGCGATTATAATCAGGGATGCTCAAGAGGGAAGAATTAGAGGAGCGCAGACATCTCGGTGTGGGGGGGGTTGTGGGGCTGGAGGAAATTACAGATAGGGAGGGGCGAGGCCATGGAGGGATTTGAAAATAAGGATGAGAATTTTGAAATCATGGCGTTGCTTAACCTGAAGCCAATGTAGGTCGGCAAGCATAGGGGTGATGGGTGAGCGGGATGGTGCGAGTTGGGACACGGGCTGCCGAGTTTTGGATCACCTCTAGTTTACAAGGCAATAATCTAATCAGAGGGGTAAATTGAGGGCAAGGCTTTAGGAATTGCAAACCACCATTAAGATGACTTCTTAACCTTGAAAGCATTGGCCCAGAAATTCTGGCCTCCCGGGGTCCATGCGGAGTCTGAGCGGACCCAGGAAGGCATTGCAAAAGCCGGTTTTCAGTGCGCATGCTGGAGTTTGACAGAGCCAATGCATCTCAGGAGCGAGGACATTTGCATAGGCAAGGTTGCGGGATTTACCCATATCTTGCCCAGCGGATGTCCTGAAAACTCTTGCGCCTAATAAAAGCAGGCACTTACAGTACTTTTACAGGTGTAAGAGTTTTAAATCACACTTAAAACATAAAAAATAAAATGTAAAAAACTCATTTTTTTTAAACCCTGCCCACTAAATTTATTTAAAAACATATTTTTAAAAACTTTTTTAAAAATTGGAAAAATATATTTTTTAATAATACATAAGTAACTAATTTAAATTAATGTTAAATATTTAGTGTATATTTTGTGTGTTTGGAGGTGGGGGGCGACGCCAACTTACGGAGTTCCCATTAAAATGAATGAGAACATACTTTACCTTGATTGGCTGCTCAGAGCCATGTGACTGCAGCTCCAGCCCTGCGCACGTTCTGACGTGCACGTGCTGCGACGTGCAGTCAGTGGAGGCCTCAGGACCGGGAACTCGCATGGGCACAGCAGGTTCAGGTTAAGTGCACATCTTTTTCTAGAATCCAATCGAACGTCTGCAGGAAGGAGAAACTGGGATTTCTGGTCCATTATCTTGTATCTGTTTAGAATATATACTTTCAGTTTTATAAGGCAGTTTCTTTAAGTACTAGGTGCAGTATTCATTATTTGAGCTTCATGTCCTTGATGTGAGCTGATGATCACTGAAGAGGTTTATTAATGGTGCCAATACTGCTAGGTTATAGGAAAATGACCTCCAGTTGCTCACTGGAAATTCCCTGTCGAGTAAATATTAGTGTTTAATGTGGATATGAAGTTATTTAGTGACTTATCAATCGGCACATACTTCTCCAGTATGCAGGTTTCTAAATTTCCAACATGTTCTCATACACATTTGTACATAATTTGACCAATGACTGACATAATGAGAAGCAGCATCTCCACAGTCATGTAAATGAATGATGCATGTTCAGTTGCTGAAGCAGGGTGCTCGAGTTCAACCGGCTGCACGCCACTATTAATAGAAGGATTTCACTCAGAATAAATTGCGAGGTACTGAAGAGAAAAGGAGAGCACAACTAGAAAATGGCTTTCCAACCTGCACAACATGTTCTGGAACTCAACTGTCACATCAGATTGAGGCTTATTTCACTGTGTCTCACTTTCTGCAGAAATGAGAGTGACAGTCAAGGAGAAAACATGTTCATGCGATGTGTCAGTGAGCTTGTCATTGAAAGCCGAGAGGTAAGCAGTGCATCAGCTGAGACATACTGCAAAACCTGTCACATGGTACGTTCCGTTTTTATTTTTAAATAATTTTTTCATTCCTTGTTTCTAGTTTGACATGTTACTTGGACGATTAGAGAAAGATGGCAGTCGAAAGGTGAGATGAGATTTGCTATGACACTAGATTTTTTTTTTCCCTTTCTCTTCAAAAACCTTATTTTGAAGAGCGCTTCCTACTAACATTTAATGACGTGTAGGCTCAAGTTTGAGTAAACAGTTTTGTTGCATCCAAATGTGTAATATGGTTCCACCACGACTTCAAGCGAGACTGTGTCTCAGTTATGTTGTATTTCTCTTCCTTCCCGTTTTCTCCCTTTACTGCTTCTCTAGACTAATGCTGGGATACAGGTCTATGGATACTAGCAGCATTCAAACTGCATGCCCAAGTAATCATGTGAGCCTGGTCAGTGAGTGTTAACAGGTTGTTTGGCCACAGTGGACATTGTTGCCAAGTCTGATTCCGGCCCTGACACTTTCACATGCAGTGGTGGTCACTCTACTGATCAGGACTATGGACCCTGGCTTACCACTGTATAAACTGGAGTCAGTATGATTTAATTTGGAGTTATTTCCCTTTAAGAATGCCATTGTGTGGGTATGTGTAAAGTTCACCCATGCCTGGTAAGCTGTGCACTTTTAGTATTAGCAGAGGGTATTGGCCAAGCAGAAACTCAACCTGTGTAGAATTCTCTGTGGTTTGATTTGGAGATTCCTCAGCAAGTTGATGTGTTTGTACCTGGCTGACCAAAACAAAATGCTTAACGGGTTTATTTTTGAGAATTCCCTGACCATGACTTTTGCAATGTATGCCACACAACCCTAAATGCTTACTTAGGCATTGGAGCTAAACTGACTTTGTTTTTTTAAGCAATGGTATTATCAATAGTAATTGTAAGTAACGTTTCAGATATTAATTTATTTTCTGCAAAAATCCATAGTTTTTGCACTCATTGAGGATGTCTTTGCTGGGGATTAATTGTCTTGTGTTTAGCACCTGGTGATCACATCAAATAATATCTGATCAGGTTTAGCAAGGGTTAGACATAGAGCAAAGCACACTCTATTCTCAATGGACTATATTCCTTAACCCCAGTCTCAGAAGATCACTCCCTGCTGCACTGTTTACGATATTTCCATTTCCTGTACTAGCCATTCTATTGACATTCTGAACACTGTTTTCCAATAAGCTTTGCTACCTAGTTGCCCATGGAAAATTTCAGCGGAATTATGTAACTATCTGAAGCTAATTACACAATATCATTTATTTTACTGCAACTGTTTTTTTTTCTGATCAGCCTGGTGTAATCGACAAGTTTGCTGGAGACACGAGAGCTGTTATCAGTAAGGTCGCATCAGTCGCTGAAAATAAGGGCCTTTTTGAAGAGGCCGTGAAGCTTTACGACCTGGCCAAGGTAGGCAGCTAACTTCAAAGTATCTCTGTAGATGTATGTTAATGAGGATGATTAGGTTTCCTCCAAACTGCATTTAAATTATGCCTTCATGGTATAGATTTTTTTATTATTTGTTTAAAATTATTTGAATAAATTTTGGACAAGTGCTGTGTATTACATTGTAATATTTTTGTAAAATGTATTATCATCTTCCTTTCCCATCCAGAATCACAGGGGAATTTTTTTTTTTAAAGACTCTTTCTGTTCTTTGCATGTGCCACGTAATATTTCTCAGCTTGAGGGGGGAATAAATGGGTAAATTCCCAAGTCTCTGCCACTCTAACTCTGCAGTAGTTGCAGTCTGAGTTGCTTTAATTGTCTCGTCTTCCTTGGATTTCCCCTAATAGTCCAATTAAGACCAGGAACTCATGGTGTGGGGAATCATGGAAGGGTTCCTACCATTCTGTAGTCGCCTTGTTGGCTGTGCCAGTATTAATTATATTAATCTCTTCATTTCAAAACCAGTGAGTGAGGAATTGTAACATGTCTTCTGTTCATTTTTATACAAAGGTGCTGAGAATTACTGAAGTATTCTAGTTTATAGTGTACTGGTACAATGAGTTGTATGTGACCAGTTTGTTGTCCATCTGATGCCAGTCATCCTGTGTGTTATATTGGAGTGATCTTGTGAGTTGAGAATACTGAAAGCATTCTCACAAGATGAACAATTCTGGAAATAGATGGAACACGTGCCAAATTATGACTGGCTGATCACAGTTCTCATCAATCAGTCATCGCTGTGCTTATGTGAAGCTCTGCCTTTGTCTGTTTTCATTTTTTATGGAAAAGGACTCCTCGGCTCTCTGAAAGGCTTTCCTTGACATTTATTCGGGTGCTTGACCTTGTTAGGATCATTATCACTGGTTTTTAACATTAAAAAAAAACAATGGAAACACAGGCATAATTTAGTGGTGACTCCCAGATCTATTCATTTCAGCAGCGCAGTCTGTAAGCTTTGCTGACATCGATTTTCACAGTCTTTAATTTTCACAGACTTAACGGTCCAAATCCAGCAGGTCATCAATCTGCCTTTGGAAGAGCTGACTCAGATGTTGTCTGCCTGACCCTTGGTGTGGAATGTAATGGTGTTCAAAGGGCCTTTCAGTTCCTTGGATTAGTATAGCTACACATTTATTACATGAGCTTTCACCAAGAAGGATCCTACAGCTTCAACGAATAAAGTATTAAAGTGATGAGCCAGCTGTTTCAGTTAATTGAAGTTGGTGCAGGTTGCTATAATGAGGGCTTTTTAAATTGGGTAGAGGTGTCTGCAATCCTTCTTTGTGACCTGACATATGCTGAAAGCATGTTTTACACTTACAGTAGGACCCATAAGGATGTTAAGCATATGCCAGTCCTACTAGCGCAGCAGTGTCTTTTGGAACCCCAATGCACTGTGTCAAAGGATTGTGGAATGCAGCTTTGTGCCTGCAGTCCTCCACACACCCAGTTCCCAATCTTGCACTTGCTGTTGTGGGACAGTAGAGCGGAGGCCAGGTATTCCACCAAGGTGGGAGAATTACCACTTTTGCACCTCCTTCTGCCTGATGTCAAAGTGGTACTGGAAGAAATCTCAGGCCAGTTTGCTCACTCCCACTTTCTCCTCCCTCCCCCCTTTAACACATGTCGAAGGATGGCAACGATTGAGGAGACCAAGAAAAGGGAAACGGTGAAATAGAAAATAAAAGCAAAAATCAGCATTCTGAAACGGTTTGGTTGTTTAGCCACTGAAGAATGTCTCGGTTTCTGGGGTCACTTTATACATCAATGCCAGCAGTTTACATCCACATCCTTCTTCTGCATTCTGCTATTGTAAGGGATGTGCATGTGCACCCTGCGGGGCTTCCATACCGATGAGCTATGACTGATGGGGTAGAATTTTCACTTAACGCCGACTAGAAAACCAGCAGCAGCGGATGGTCCGCCCGATTTTCGAGGGAAACTAAAATAGGCGGCCGATCTCCTGCCTCTGTTTTCTGCTGGGCGGAAAAAGTGAAAATACACCCACGCAATCGTAAGTTCCAGTGAAAGTTGCGTGGTGCAATTGTGCAAACCATTGAGGCCCGTGGCTGGTATCTTAAGATTAAGAAGTATTCTACATCTCCACAATGCCACAGAGCCATTGACTGTCATTTTCTCTGCAAATAAGGGAATATGGCGATACTTGTCAACTGTGCTGGATGTAGCTTGGAGAGCCAGATCAGCCATCTGTTGATGCAGAATCATGCGCCAAGATTTTGTATGTTCAGAATATATTAATCAGTAGATTAACACTTCAATAACATTCTACCTCCAGAATCCAGACAAGGTCCTGGAGCTGATGAACAAACTGTTGAGTCCTGTGATACCACAAATCAGTGCACCCCAGTCTAACAAAGAGCGATTGAAAAACATGGCACTTTCAGTAGCTGAGAGGTAGGAGCTGCAGGTTCTGCTAAACGTTTTGTCTTTAACTTAACCCTGTATAAAGGTAATGGAAAATGCCTTATTTAAAAACGGACTGTTAATTATTTATCCATGCATCATAACTGTGCTCTTTGTAGTCTCATTGAAATTGCATTGCATGCTAGTTCACTTGGGTTTAATTATCTCCAGCAGCTCGTAAACATAATTTGAACTGAATTTTCAGTGCTATGAAACTTATCTGATTAAAACCATTAAGAAGGAATATATATTTTTTAAACTAGATGACTTGAAGCAAATGCCACATTGTTCAGATAGATACATGACTCTCAATATAGATATCTTTAGAGCAAGTGAAGCAGTCAATAAAATATACAGGCTTTTGGGGCAGTGAAGACTAATCCTCAAGCTATGCCCCAACTAATCTTCCAAAGTTGACTTGATTCAGGAATTGTTCCTTTAGATTGGAAAATTGCAGAGAATTATAGACCAGCTAGCCTAACACATGTTGTAGGGAATTTACTACAGTTAATAAAAAGAACAAATTTGCATTTATATAGCGTCTTTCACAACCTCAGGACATCCCAAAGCGCTTTATAGCCAACTAAGTACTTTTTGAAGCGTATTCCCTGTTGTAATGTAGGAAACACGGCAGCCAATCGGGCACAACAAGCTCCCACATACAGCTATGTGAATAATAGATTCCTCATCTCTGGAATTGTCTCCCAAACCCACTTTCTGCTCTGACTCACAAAGCAGTTGGAGATGTTTTTCTTTCTTTATGCAATGAACGCTTTAGAAATGGAAGTTATCTTCTGAAAAATAAATGGACTATTTTCTGTATGTCATAGAAATCCCTAACAGTCACTGGCATGAACTGTTTGAAAATGATTGCAATTACAAGGGTCGTTTACTGGTATCTTTCAGAATCCAGAATTGTTTATAGGAACAGGCATAGGCCATTTAGCCTCTCGAGCTTGTTCTGTCATTCAATGAGATCATGGCTGATCTGTGGCCTAGCTCCATATCCTTTGTCTTTGCCCCATATCCCTTAATACCTTTGGTTAACACAAATCTATCAATCTCAGATATGTAATTAACAATTGGCTTAGCACCAATTGTCATTTGCAGAAGAAAGTTCCAAACTTCTACCACCCTTTGTGTGTAGCAGTGTTTCAACAATTGTACATTCCTGTCTGGAGTAAAAATAAAACGGGGAAGGTGACTAACGAGGGAAATCAAGGATAGTGTTAAATCCAAGGAAGAAGCATATAAATTGGTCAGAAAAAGCAGCAAACCTGAGGACTGGGAGAAATTTAAAATTCAGCAAAGGAGGACAAAAGGTTTCATTAGGTGGGGGAAAATAGAGTATGAGAGGAAACTTGCCGGAAACACACAAACTGACTGCAAAAGCTTCTATAGATATGTGAAGAGAAAAAGATTAGTGAAGACAAACATAGGTCCCTTGCAGTCAGATTCAGATGAATTTATAATGGGGAATAAAGAAATGGCAGACCAGTTGAACAAATACTTCGGTTCTGTCTTCACGAAGGAAGACACAAATAACCTTCCGGAAGTACTAGGGGACTGAGGGTCTAGTGAGAAGGAGGAACTGAAGGATATCCTTATTGGGCGGGAAATTGTGTTAGGGAAATTGATGGGATTGAAGGCCGATAAATCCCCAAGGCCTAATAGTCTGCATCCCAGAGTACTTAAGGAAGTGGCCGTAGAAATAATGAATGCATTGGTGATCATTTTCCAACAGTCTATCGACTCTGGATCACTTTCTATGGACTGGAGGGTAGCTAATGTAACACCACTTTTTTTAAAAAGGAGGGAGAGAGAAAATGGGTAATTATAGACCGGTTAGCCTGACATCAGTAGTGGGGAAAATGTTGGAATCAATTATTACAGATGAAATAGCAGCGCAATTGGAAAGCAGTGACAGGATCGGTCCAAGTCAGCATGGATTTATGAAAGGGAAATCATGCTTGACAAATCTTCTGGAATTTTTTGAGGATGTAACTAGTAGAGTGGACAAGGGAGAACCAGTGGATGTGGTGTATTTGGACTATCAAAAGGCTTTTGACAAGGTCCCACACAAGAGATTGGTGTGCAAAATCAAAGCACATGGTATTGGGGGTAATGTACTGACAAAGATAGAGAACTGGTTGGCTGATAGGAAGCAGAGAGTCGGGATAAACGGGTCCTTTTCAGAATGGCAGGCAGTGACTAGTGGGGTGCCGCAGGGCTCAGTGCTGGGACCCTAGCTCTTTACAATATACATTAATGATTTAGATGAAGGAATTGAGTGTAATATCTCCAAGTTTGCAGATGTCACTAAACGGGGTGGCGGTGTGAGCTGTGAGGAGGACGCTAAGAGGCTGCAGGGCGACTTGGACAGGTTAGGTGAGTGGGCAAATGCATGGCAGATGCAGTATAATGTGGATAAATGTGAGGTTATCCACTTTGGTGGCAAAAACACTAAGGTAGAATATTATCTGAATGGCTGCATATTAGGAAAAGGGGAGGTGCAATGAGACCTGGGTGTCATGGTTCATCAGTCATTGAATGTTGGCATGCAGATACAGCAGGCGGTGAAGGAGGCAAATGGTATGTTGGCGTTCATAGCTAGGGGATTTGAGTATAGGCGCAGGGAGGTCTTACTGCAGTTGTACAGGGCCTTGGTGAGGCCTCACCTGGAATATTGTGTTCAGTTTTGGTCTCCTAATCTGAGGAAGGACATTCTTGCTATTGAGGGAGTGCAGCGAAGGTTCACCAGACTGATTCCCGGGATGGCTGGACTGACATAGGAGAGACTGGATCAACTGGGCCTTTATACACTGGAGTTTAAAAGGATGAGAGGGGATCTCATAGAAACATATAAAATTCTGATGGGACTGGACAGGTTAGATGCGGGAAGAATGTTCCCGATGTTGGGGAAGTCCAGAACCAGGGGAACACAGTCTTAGGATAAGGGGTGGGCCATTTAGGACTGAGATGAGGAGAAACTTCTTCACTCAGCATTGTTAACCTGTGGAATTCCCTACCGCAGAGAGTTGTTGATGCCAGTTCATTGGATATATTCAAGAGGGAGTTAGATATGGCCCTTACGGCTAAAGGGATCAAGGGGTATGGAGAGAAAGCAGGAAAGGGGAACTGAGGGAATGATCAGCCATGATCTTATTGAATGGTGGTGCAGGCATGAAGGGCCGGATGTCCAACTCCTTCACCTATTTTCTATGTTTCTAATTTTTCCTAATTTCACTTTGAAAGGTCTGGCTCTAATTTTTAGACTCCCCAACCAGCAGAAATAGTTTCTCTCTCTCTCTCTCTCTCTCTACCTTATCAGTTCCCCTTAATATCTTAAAAACTTTGATCAAATCACTCCTTAATCTTCAAAATTCCAGGGAATTCAAGCCTAGTTTGCGTAATCTCTCCTCGTAATTTAACTCTTGGAGTCCAGGTATCAATAGGGTAAATCTACGCTGCACTTCCTCCAAAGCCAATATATATATCCTTCCTATGGTGTGCTGCCCAGAACTGCACAGTATTCCAGGTGTGATCTAACCAGGGCATTGTATAGCTGTAGAGTAACAAATGTTTTCTTAGGATATCCTTTTTCTTTTTTGATAGGTATCGCAATCGGGGAGTCGCTGCGGAAAAGTCAGTTGACAGCACTTTCTACCTTCTACTGGACCTAATTACCTTCTTTGATGAGTACCATTCTGGGAATATTGACAGAGCAATCGATGTGAGTTATTACATGTTCATTTCATTAAAATATAGTAAACTTTATTCCCCTTCACTTAACCAATGAAGTTCCAGTCAGAAACAAAGGATTATCTCGAAGCTGTTTATTTTTATCAATGTCAGCTATGGCTCAATGGGTAGCACTCGCGCCTCTGAATTAGAAGGTTGTGGGTTTGAGTCCCACTGCACACATTTGAGCACATAAATCTAGGCTGACACTCTAGTGCAGTGCTGAGGGAGGGCTGCACTGTCGGAGGAGCCATCTTTCAGATGAGACATTAAACCGAGGCCCCGTCTGTTCTCTCAAGTGGACGCAAAAGATCCCATGGCACTATTTCAAAGAAGAGCAGGGGAGTTATCCACTGTGTCCTAGCCAATATTTATCCCTCAATCAAAATAACAAAAAAACAGATTATCTGGTCATTATCACATTGCTGTTTGTGGAAGCTTGCTGTGTGCAAATTGGCTGCCATGTTGCCTACATTGCAACAGTGACTACACTCCAAAAGTACATAATTGGCTGTAAAGCACTTTGAGACGTCCGTTAGTCGTGACAGGTGCTATATTAATGCAAGTCTTTCTATGTCCAAGACTGTGATCCACTCTTACAGTGGGTGGAACCATTGGCTGGAGTGTAGTTTCAACAGCAGCCTGAGGAGGGCAGCAATAACCTGCTCTTCTGCTTCTCCAGGCACTGATCAATGCAACAAACACTCATGTAGAGTTAAAGTTACTATTTACTTTGTTGTAATGTTGATCAGAATAACTCTTTGGTAGGTATATTTTTGTTTTAAATCATTGCAGGAACTCCTACTTTCCTTAGTCTTCCTTTTCTCTTACCAGGTGTTTAAAATTCAAGCTTAGCATCACTTAACCACTGCTTGATTTATCTGCTCTTCTCACATACTGTTTCCTGTTACTGTCCTGTACTGTGGGCCTTCCTCCAAGTTTCTCAACTAATAATACAAGACCCACTTTATTATATATTTATAGTTCTTAGTGGTCTGTCTAACTGTACGGCTACTTTTTCCCATGTAGGTCATGGAGAGACTGAAACTCGTGCCTCTCAGTCAGGAGAGTGTCGAGGAGAGAGTAGCAGCTTTCCGAAATTTCAGCGACGAGGTAAGAAGCTTTTGCTGAGAATGGCTTGCTTTAATACTATTGTGTATGGATCCTTCAAAGGTGTGAAATTTCAGGCCTGTCATTGGGCTGTAGAATTGCAGAGGTCTGGCTGTCTGGGATGCAGTAAATTCTGAGACTGAATTCCTGTACTTCTCTGGTCTGGATGCTACTTTAAAAAGATGCAAAGTTTAACATAGGATAGCACTTAATTATATTCCTTTCTGCCTGAGAGGCTCCAGCTTACTTCTGTAAAAAGTGGCAATATTTTCGACAGGTTAGCATAAGAAATAGGAACAGGAGTAAGCCATACGGCCCTTCGAGCCTGCTCAGCCATTCAATAAGATCGTGACTGATCTGATCATGGACTCAGCTCCACCTCCCTACCCGCTCCCCATAACCCCTTATCTCTTTATCGTTTAAGAAATTGCCTATTTCTGTCTTAAATTTATTCAATGTCCCAGCTTTCACAGCTCTCTGAGGCAGCGAATTCCACAGATTTACAACCCTCAGAAGAAATTTCTCCTCATAGTTTTAAATGGGCGATCCCCTTATTCTAAGATCAAGTTCTAGTCTCCCCCATCAGTGGAAACTCTCTGCATCCACCTTGTCAATCCCCCTCATAATCTTACACGTTTCGATAAGATCACCTCTCAATCTTCTGAATTCCAACGAGTAGAGGCACAACCTACTCAACCTTTCCTCATAAGTCAACCCCCTCATCTCTGGAATCAACCTAGTGAACCTGCTCTGAACTGTCTCCAAAGCAAGTATATCCTTTCGTAAATATGGAAATCAAAACTGCACGCAGTATTCCAGGTGTGGCCTCACCAATACCCTGTATAGCTGTAGCAAGACTTCCCTGCTTTTATACTCCATCCCCTTTGCAATAAAGGCCAAGATTCCATTGGCCTTCCTGATCACTTGCTGTACCTGCATACTATCCTTTTGTGTTTCATGCACAACTACCCCCAGGTCCCGCTGTACTGCAGCACTTTGCAATCTTTCTCCATTTAAATAATAACTTGCTCTTTGATTTTTTTCTGCCAAAGTGCATGACCTCGCCCTTTCCAACATTATACTCCATCTGCCAAATTTTTGCCCTCTCACTTACCCTGTCTGTCCTTTTGCAGATTTTTTGTGTAGGTTAACAACAACAACTTGTATTTATATAGCGCCACAACGTAGTGAAGTGTCCCAAGGCACTTCACAGGAGTATTATAAGACAAAATATATGACACTAAGCCACGTGAGGAGAAATTAGGGCAGGTAACCAAAAGCTTGGTCTACGAGGTAGTTTTAAGGAGCGTCTTGAAGGAGAAAAGCGAGGTAGAGAGGTGAAGAGGAGGGGGGAAATAGAGTATGAGAGGAAGCTTGCTGGGAACATAAAAACTGACTGCAAAAGCTTCTATAGATATGTGAAGAGAAAAAGCTTAGTGAAGACAAAAGTAGGTCCCTTGCAGTCAGAATCAGATGAATTTATAATGGGGAACAAAGAAATGGCAGACCAATTGAACAAATACTTTGGATCTGTCTTCACGAAGGAAGACACAAATAACCTTCCGGAAATACTAGGGGACCGAGGATCTCATGAGAAGGAGGAACTGAAGGAAATCCTTATTAGTCAGGAAATTTTGTTTGGGAAATTGATGGGATTGAAGGCCAATAAAGCCCCAGGGCCTGATGGTCTGCATCCCTGAGTACTTAGGGAAGTGGCCCTAGAAATAGTGGATGCATTGGTGATCATTTTGCAGCAGTCTATCGACTCTGGATCAGTTCCTATGGACTGGAGGGTAGCTAATGTCGCATTACTTTTTAAGAAAGGAGGGAGAGAGAAAACGGGGAATTATATTCCGGTTAGCCTGACACCAGTAGTGGGGAAAATGTTGGAATCAATTATTAAAGATGAAATAACAGCGCATTTGGAAAGCAGTGACAGGATCGGTCCAAGTCAGCATGGATTTATGAAAGAGAAATCATGCTTGACAAATCTTCTAGAATTTTTTGAGGATGCAACTAGTAGAATGGACAAGGGAGAACCAGTGGATGTGGTGTATTTGGACTTTCAAAAGGCTTTTGACAAGGTCCCACATAAGAGATTGGTGTGCAAAATTAAAGCACATGGTATTGGGGGGTAATGGTATAGAGAACTGGTTGGCAGACAGGAAGCAGAGTCGGGATAAGCTGGTCCTTTTCAGAATGGCAGGCAGTGACTAGTGGGATGCCGCAGGGCTCAGTGCTGGGATCCCAGCTATTTACAATATACATCAATGAATTAGCTGAAGGAATTGAGTGTAATATCTCCAAGTTTGCAGATGACACTAAGCTGTGTGGCGGTGTGAGCTGTGAGGAGGACGCTAAGAGGCTGCAGGATGACTTGGACAGGTTTGGTGAGTGGGCAAATGCATGGCAGATGCAGCATAATGTGGATAAATGTGAGGTTATTCACTTTGGTGGCAAAAACACGAAGGCAGAATATTATCTGAATGGCGGCAGATTCGGAAAAGGGGAAGTGCAACGAGACCTGGGTGTCATGGTACATCAGTCATTGAAAGTTGGCATGCAGGTACAGCAGGCGGTGAAGAAGGCAAATGGCATGTTGGCCTTCATAGCTAGGGGACTTGAGTATAGAGCAGGGAGGTCTTACTGCAGTTGTACAGGGCCTTGGTGAGGCCCCACCTGGAATATTGTGTTCAGTTTTGGTCTCCTAATCTGAGGAAGGACATTCTTGCTGTTGAGGGAGTGCAGCGAAGGTTCATCAGACTGATTCCTGGGATGGCAGGACTGACATATGAGGAGAGACTGGATCAACTGGGCTTATATTCACGAGTTTAGAAGGATGAGAGGGATCTCATAGAAACATATAAAATTCTGACGGGATTGGACAGGTTAGACGCAAGAAGAATGTTCCTGTTGCTGTGGAATTCCCGAACCAGGGGTCACAGTCTAAGAATAAGGGGTAAGCCATTTAGGACCGAGATAAGGAGAAACTTCTTCACTCAGAGTGGTTAACCTGTGGAATTCTCTACCGCAGAAAGTTGTTGAGGCCAATTCGTTAGATATATTCAAAAGGGAGTTAGATATGGTCCTTACGACCAAAGGAATCAAGGGGTATGGAGAGAAAGCAGGAAAGGGGTACTGAGGTTGAATGATCAGCCATGATCTTATTGAATGGTGGTGCAGGCTCGAAGGGCCGAATGACCTGCTCCTGCACCTAATTTATATGTTTCTATGAAGTGGTCAGAGATAGCCTTATTTGCGATTGACAGGATAGAGGTAGTGGAGCCACGAGTGATGGCAAGGTCGAAGGGATGGCCGTGAATATGGATTGAGGAGATTAAGGGAAGATAGGAGGCTAGTGAACTCAGAAGCGAGAGCATGACGAATTAAGATGGGGGGTTGAAATCACCAAGGATGAGAAGTCGCTGAGGGAGGAAAGTAGTGAAAAAATATCGGTAATATTTTTATGGTACTTGGGTGGGCAGTGGAATAAGGTGATATGCTCAAACGAGGAGAACGTGCTGGAGGAGTAGGGGATCCAAGGTATAACTTGGCGATGAGAGCCGCACTGCCATCACGGCGCTTTGGGTGGGGCAAGTAGTGGAAAGTATGGCCAGGCAGGGAAGCTGCATTTAAGGGTAAGGTGTCAACAAAATTTCCATCAGGGCCATGATGTCGATGCCATCATTGATGATAAGCTCATGGATGGCAAGGGCCTTGTTCACCAGTGACCAGGCATTCTGGAGGGAGATGTGGAGAGGGTCGGTGATGGCTGCCCCACTGCCTGCGTCCACAGGGTCAGTGCTAGTGGGCGGGGGGTGAGTTGGACGGGGAGGAGATTGGCAAGATTAGCCCCCAGTGGGTGCACAGGGTGGGAAGGTCGGTGAGAGTCGGGTGGGACAACTGGGGTTGCTGCTCTTAAGGAGGCAGCGACGAGTGCCTCGGCGGGCCCATTGTAGGATGCCAAGAGAAGCACAGAGGGAAGCTGTAGGCTTATCGAATAGGGAGTCAAGGCTGGGAGGGCGGCAGGAAAGTCGAAGAATAATGAAGGATTGGGATAGGGATTTGGGAAGGCAGAGTATCCGAGAGAGGAGAGATGAAAGGAGGCATGACGACAGGAGAGAGCGGTCAGGGAGGGATAAAGAGAAAAGGAAAGAGGTGGGGGGCAAAGTGGAAAGTATTAAATGGCTCGGGTCCGGAGCGGCAGCTAAAGCACACATGGGAAAAGCTCAGTTTACATAGGCCTGTTTAAACTGTAGTAGTTAATGGGATACAGTATTAGGGAGACCAGGGTCAAAGTCAGAGGTCCCATGGAAGGACAAGTTGACATGAACGGGATGGGGCCAGCATGGAGCATCAACGAACCACTGTCCAAAGCGGGCGAATGAAGTCCTGAAGCTATTTGAAGTGTAGAGAGTTTGAGGATGTGCTGTAGGAAGGAGAGTCGGTAGCGGTGCAGAAAGATGATGGCGACGTTGATGCAAGTTTGTAGATTGCGGTAAAACCACAGCCAGCGACCAGCAAAGTTACAAATCGGTAGAATGAGTGAACTGGAAGCAGTTAGCTAGAAGCCAGCAGAGCTGAGAAAACAGTAGAACCAGTTCAGCAGAGACACAGCCGCAGTTAAAAGGAAAAATAAACTTTAGCAGTGGAGATGGAGAAACAGCAGGTAGGCTTACAGTATAATCCAGTGCAGAAACGTAGCGGTGTAATCCAGTGTAGTTCAAAGCAGAAACATAGTCTAGCGATGTCTTTCGGTGATCGGAAACCAATTTGATAAGAATTCAGAGCAAAGGTTTGAAGCGACTGAAAGAAGAGCAAAGCCACAGCCAATGAGTCAAACAGTGTAGTCCGTAGAGCAACGAGGTCCTGTTTGCGAGTGAAGGAAATCAAGTTTCTTCAGAGATCGAGTCGTTGCAAAGCTCAGTGAGAGAAAGAACAAAGGCACGCCAGGGGATGGGCAGTGGGCTCTGCGGGCTTTGAATCTGTAGCTTTAAACTTGCAGTTTGGGTTGAAATGCCTTCAATATCAGTGGCAGAGTAATTAAGCAGTGGAAGAAAGGAGATTTGGGGTAAAAGGGCAAAGGAGCTTCCACCCCAGGAGCTATCTTGAACCCACTGTCCATTGTCTTCTGGGACATGGATCTAAATCCAGGGTGAAAACCTTCGGTCTGCTATCTGTAAGAGCTCCATACAAAATAAATTTGGACTTTCCTCTCTGGCAAAGGTCCACAAATTTACCTACTGTTTGGGACAAAATTGTCATTCTTTCTCGGACAATTGTGGGAAATGGGGAAAAACAAATTGTTACAGCAGGGAGTTCTCTTCAAAGGTTAGAGCAGAGCAGGAGATATTTAATATAATCAAAATATAACAGTTTTAATTTTTTTTTTTAAAAAGCACTTTGATCCTGTTTGGTGGAATGCACTGCCTGAAAGGGTGGTGGAAGCAGATTCAATAATAACTTTCAAAGGAGAATTAGATAAAGACTTGAAGCTGAAAAATTAGCCAGGCTGTGGGGAAAGGGCAGGGAGTGGGATTAATTGGATAGCTCTTTCACTGCACAGGCACAATGGGCCAAATTGCATCTGTGCTGCAGTATTTGTTTTTATGGGGTAGAGCTTCATAGCTCGCTCTTTGTCTATCTTATTTTGTTCATCCTCTATACATCTAATGTTACAACAAGCTCTCAAACAAGGTTGGTCATTAAGACAGTCTGTGATGGTATTACAGTTTTTACTATTTTAATATACAGTATTATTTCCATTCTGGAAAACAGGTTGTTGCTTGCAGCAAAATCTGGATTGTCTGCCACTTGCACCTCTCTCGTCTATTTTCCCATTTGGGCATGAGGTAAGAGGAGATTGCGCAGTGACCAGTGGCAATACTAATGACCAAATCTTTTCTATATACAGATTAGACACAACTTGTCTGAAGTGCTGCTTGCCACCATGAATATTCTGTTTACCCAGTATAAAAGATTGAAGGGCACAAATCCAGCCACCCCTGCCAGACCTCAGCGAGTGATGGAGGACAGAGACTCGGTGAGATTACATTAAGCAACCCGTTGTTATTGGATGACTTTAATGTCTTCTAGCTGTTGAAAAAGGCTAAATTGCATTAACTCATCATTGGGAAACCTTAAGTAATGCATTGGAAATCTGTCAAACCTTGAGGTTTCATAAGGGGGTTATACAATTTGCTTTCATAAACTTAATGATTCACAAAAAAATGGAGAGATGCTGAATTTTTGGGGTGAAAAGAAATAAAAATTGAACCAGAAATTGCAGATCCAAGTCTTAAAACAGGAATAAAATTAACTTTAGGCATTCCAGGAGAGAAACTATCTCTCTTGGTCTGTATATTTGGATATTTAATAGACAATACAATTTTGAATTTTGCCAGTATTGTGAAGAAATTTTAAACAATATTTTTAAAGCACAACAATTGTGAAATCTGCTGTCATTCTGTGCGTGGAATTTTTGCCAGATGTCTGATTCATATAAAACTTCACCTGGCTATAGTGTTACCACTAATATTTGTCCAAACAGGAAAAAAACATACTAAGGGTTTTGTTTTTGAAGTTTAATGTGCTATTCTATCTCCCTCCCCAAAACCATGCACCATTCCCTTAGAGAGGGTGAGCAATCAGCTTTTTCCAGGCCTCCATCACGCTTTGGCAGACAATGCATGATAGTAATTTTGACCTTCATGTGAGTAGGTACAGGTTGAACCTCTCTTATCCGGGACTCCCTTATCTGGCACCACCGCTTGTCCGGCACCATTCCCGGGTGGCACATGCGCAGATCATTTTTCTTCATACTCTCTGCTCTCCTGAAGACGGAGACTCCTTCCTCAGTCCAATTCTGAAGGCACTGATTGCCTAAGTGGCCTTGAAGGTGGGTATTCAAGTCGGTGTGGGGTGGGGTGGGGGGGCAGGCGGTAGTGGTGGAAAGAGAGGTTCAACCTGTACTTACTAATAATTATATTTTGAATTAAATTATAAATAAAAGCTTGATAAGCTATTTTATTCCCTGCTGCCGTCGGCACTCCCTCGGGTCGGGCTATGTCCTCGGGCTAACCACTCCTCCCCTCCCCTCCCCGCTGCCCTCGGCGCTCTGCCAAACAAAAAGAAAATACCCCTTCATTACTTTAAATTAGTCTTGGGGATCATGGTTGGGGGAGCGGGCACGTGATCGCGGGGGCGGGGATATCTGTATTGGGGCTTGGGGCTGGCCGTTGTAAAAGACGGTAGAAGAAGTGATCTCCCCTCGTCTGGCAAAATCCCTTATCCAGCATAGGCCAGGTCCCGAGGGTGCCGGATAAAGGAGCTTCAACTTGTACCTCTGCTTAGTAACTTTCCCCAGCTAAGATTGGGAACTCTGGAAGCATGCGCCACAAACCCAGCAGCACATTGATTTTTATGCATCAATACGGGGAAGGGGGCAGTGGAGTGTAATTTTAAGAGAACTCGTGAAATAATGGCTTACATGAACTCTGCTGTGGTGCTGCAGGCAACGTTTAATTGAACCTGTTAATTGTTTGCATTTGCAATAGCAGTTTCTTCAGAGTCCATCTTATAACATCAGCTGCTTGTTTCAGTTGGAAACCTTTTTGTTTGATGCCATGAAGGAGTGTCTCTAACGAGTTTTTTTTTCTTTTTTTCTGTTTTCTTTCTCCATAGCAACTCCGAAGCCAGGCACGTGCCTTGATAACGTTTGCTGGAATTATACCGTACAGGATGGCTGGTGACACTAATGCGCGCCTGGTACAGATGGAGGTCCTGATGAACTGACACAGCTGTGGGGAGTTTCCACACTGGAGCAGTAATCCAGTGGTGCAGTAATACATTTTTATATCCAGAATTCTTTTTGTATTTTTCAAATTGGAAATAAAATTCTCTTTCCTGCTTAACTTTTGGTTTTTGAAAAATCTTGTCTTTGTTCATTTGAATCCCTAAATTAAAATAAGGGCAACATTCCAAACCTGTTCTTGTAAACCACTTTGTGATTGTGTTACACACAATGCACTGAGGAAATATTCCCTCAAAATTGTCCAATTTTTTTTAAGAGGGGTTCTTTTATTGGAATTATTTGTGTAATATTTTCTGAATTGATTCAGAAACTGAAATAAATTCAGGATATTGCACCCCAAGGTGTTGGTTCCTTACATGTGTCATGATCTTCTCTGTGAGTAGAATTTGTAAACATTATCGAATGCTTTGGTGTTCTGCCTTTGTTTGCTCTTGGATGTGTGGACCTTCTAATTGTTTTGTGGGAAAGGAGGGGAGCAGTATTTGTGTCAGCAAACCAGCACCCATGGTGTCACAATAAGGTAAACAGAGAGGCTGTGATTCATTTTATTGAATTGCACACAAGGCCACAAAAATGCATCCCAAAGATGTCCTCTTCTGTTGTAATACAAGTTCTTCAATCAATACACCACGAATGCTGTTGGTTTTTCAGTTTACTGTGGCCCATTGCTAGGAGGAAGAAATGGGATTATCTACCCAAGAATGTGTTCACAGAAATTGGTCACTGCAGTTTTAGCAGTTTAAAAAAAAAATGGCCTCTTGGGTAAGTTGGTCATGAAATGACATTGCTATTAAACTGACTCACTGATATTTCTCTACGCCATGGTTTCACTTATGCATTAATAATCTGGAAGTTGATTTTCTTTAAGAATTACAGCTCAACAAATTGATGTAAACTTCAACTGAGCTGTTCTGGGATATCATTCCTGCTCATAGAATCTCCTTACCTAAGAAAGGATATACTTGCCATAGAGGGAGTGCAGTGAAGGTTCACCAGACTGATTCCTGGGATGGCAGGACTATCGTATGAGGAGAGATTGGGTCGACTAGGCCTGTATTCACTAGAGTTTAGAAGAATGAGAGGGGATCTCATTGAAACGTATAAAATTCTGACTGGGTTGGATAGACTGTATGCGGGAGGATATTTCCCCTGGCTAGGAAGTCTAGAACAGTCTCAGGATACGGGATAGGAAATTTAGGACCAAGATGAGGAGAAATTGTTTCACTGAGGATGGTGAACCTGTGGAATTCTCTACCACAGAAGGCTGTGGAGGCCAAGTCACTGAATATATTGAAGAGGGAAATAGATAGATTTCTAGAAACAAAAGGCATCAAGGGGTATGGGGAATAAGCGGGAATATGGTGTTGAGAGGATCAACCATGATCATATTGAATGGCGGTGCAGACTCGAAGGACCGAATGGCCTACTGCTCCTATTTTCCATGTTTCTAATCTTACAGTACGGAAGGAGGCCATTCAGCCTGTCCTGTCTGTCCAGGTAGTTGAAAGAGCTGTCCAATTAGTCCCCATTCCCTCTTTCCCCATGACACTGCTAATATTTTTTTTCAAGTCAATATCCACTTCCCTTTTTGAAAGTTACTGTTGAATCTGTTTTCAGCAGTGCATTCCAGATCATCATAAATCGCTACAAAAAAGATTTCTCTTCATCTCCCCTCAGGTTGGGGAAGGAAATGTCTTAATGCCATTATTTATGTTTAGATGCAAGCTGCACAAGAGTGGCTACAGGAGCTTGGTCATTCATTCCCCTCTATCTTTGGTAAAGTGCTTTTCCTTTGCTGGGGTTCTAATAAAGATTGAGGAATCACAGCAAGTAATCCATCTTCTAAATGTGGTACAAGGTGTGAGACAATAACCCCAACCCCAATGTGTCGAGCGTTCTACTGTTTCTATGCCAGCTTTCGAACAGTTTTTACTCCTTCCTCTCCTGAAGGCATTGATTTCTTGCTGACATGATTCCATGCAGTGCTGAGCCTTGACTCCCTCCCCCTCCCCCCCCCCCCACAATCCATCCACCCTCTGGTACCTCGCTCACATGGTCAGGTTAATTATTCTTTGAGGGTAAACGTTGTCTGGCTATTTGATGTGAGGGCATCACAGCCAAGCCTGATGCTGTCTTCACCTGATGTCCTTGCAGCAGGAATCGCTGGATAGGCAATACAAGCATAAACCGTAGCCGAACACGAACTCTGGGGGTACGGAGGGCAATCTTGTGCCTTCCACAGCTCCACTTGAATTCCAATAAGTCAAGGACTGGAGATCAAACCCAGGAGTTTCTTGATCTGTACAACTCAGCTAATCGTTGAATAAACTTCCGAGTTATCCGGGGAGGAGATCTTTCTATTTAATATTATTAGAAAAGAGGAAAACCTACATAAAACTGACCAGTACTGGAGACCATTAAATCCAGCTTTGAGCTGGGTCTGCTAAATGAACACTGCTTTTATCGTTCGTTCTGCTGGTGCATTTTAGATTATTTACCGAAAAGTGCTTGATTGTAAAGTTGAATGTTTAGAGAAAATTCTTTGCTTTTTTATTTTCTAAATGTGCAGATAAATTTTGATTGCATAAAGATACATTAGATAACTCGGGTTTTATAACCACCATGGATACGATTCACAGAAGAACCAGATTGATTGACGTGCCACTATCAATGAGAACTCGGTATTGGTGCAGCAGCTGGTGTTGTGAATCAGGCCGGCAAAAAGCAACTGCTACGATCCGGCTATTTCACAACACCAGGGTTGCATCATACTACTGTCTTCACTACAAGATCTGTCGCTTTGAAAATATCCTTGTACCACTCGACAAATGGGTAAGTGAAAATCACTATATCCTCTTTAGGTAATTGAATGATTTCTTTTTCAAAGAAAAATCAGTAGCATATTTACCGATTGTAAGGTGACACATTGCACCCCCGCTCTAGGGCACAATTTCTAGGCTATGATGACCCATCTCAATTTTATTAAAGGGCAAGTGTTGAGCAGAAGCCAGGTGTTTCCCTACACAGCGCGAGGAGCAATGGGAGAGCGTGTTGTGGAGTATTTATTGACCTTTCAGCCTGGTGGAAAGCTACAGAACTAAAGTGGACAAGCTGGGGAGAGGCCAGCAGCATCTGATCAGCTAAAGTATAATGGACAGTAGATGGAAATCATACAATGACAACCATTTGGACCAGTATTTTGAGATCTGTAGCAAGGGTCTGCAACTTTGACCTGAGGATTTTCAGGAATACAGGATCTTCATTGGATCAAGTAAATGATGTGTCTGCAATTAATAATTGTGCCATGTATTTGATATTTTGGTTGTCTGTTTCTTTCTGCGCCATCTCCTCCTTCCCCCTCCTGTAAAAATGAAAATCTATTGCATTCAATTTTATGCAAAATAATGTGGGAATTGAATTTGTAACTTCTGACTAGCTAACTAAAAGTAACAGATTAACTGTCCTCTCTTTTCTTGTTCAATAGCATTTGCATTGTTAAAAGTTGCAATCCCTCCTCTGCTAGGGGAAATGTTTCCTTTATGCTCTAGTCTCCTCTTCCCCCATGTCTCTCTGGTGAGAGAAATGTTTCTATATACTGTAATCCCTGTGCATTCACATAGCACATCCCCCATAATGTATACAAAATCTAGAGTGTCAGCTCTGGCTAGGTAGCACACTCACCTCTGAGTCGGAAGGTTGTGGGTTCAAGACCAGGGACTTGAGCACATATATCTAGGCTGATACTCCAGTGTAGTGCTGAGGAAGTGCTGCACTGTCGGAGGCCCTGTCCATCTCTCAGGTAGACGTAAAAGATCCCATGGCACTATTTCGAAGAGAAGCAGGGGAGCACCTGGCCAATATTTATCCCTCAATCAACATAATAAAAACAGATTATCACATTACCGTTTGTGGGAGCTTGCTGTATGCAAATTGGCTGCCGCGTTTCCTACATTACAACAGTACACTCCAAAAATACTTCATTGGCTGTAAAGAGCTTTGGGACATCCAGGGATCATGAAAGGCGCTATATAAATGCAAGTCTTTCATTTACCTTCATCTCTAGGTTTATTTGGATCGAAATATTCAACTTATAAGCTTGATATGACTGTTTTAATTGTTTTAAAGTAGATTGTGATAACTGCATTGTACCTGCTTTTGAAAACTGATGGTCCTTGCTAGTTTAAACATATTTGTATAGAATCGAAAGCATTTTTAGGAAATGCCAAATATTACCAGACAGAAAAAATGTGTACCAAAAATGTGAAATTTAACTTTTTATAAGAAATGAAAATGAGCCAATTATTTTTATTATATTTATAATGTCATATTTTAATCAAACTGTACTAATAAACTCTTGGTATATGAATCCTGAATGATGTGTATGTTAAAGTATAGAGATGTGAATTGGAGACAGCACTGTAACAGAAGAACTGATTAGTTTCATGCTGCTATACAATCTAAAAACAACATTGTCTTGTATAAATTGTAATTTTTTTGAATAATTATCAAATAAAATTGAATATATTCTGAGTGTTGTCAAGTAATTTTTAGGAGGTGCATAATTTAAATTTAAATGTTTAATAGGTATTTTAAAGATTTTTTAGTTTTACTAGAGCCAGTTGAGGAAAAAAACAGACTGCATTTTTAATGTGAAATGCCATGATTATTGACTTGACATAGTGACGCAGAACATAAAGGAAATAAATGCCTATGTAACCAGTTTACTGGAAATATTACCACTGCTTCTTTACTTAATTACTATAACCCTTGAATATGAAATTTAAAACACCTGCAGCATTGAATGCACAAAATCAATGAACCAAGCTTCCCAAAGGCAAACGGCACAGGGTTTTGTTTTCACTTTGTTCTTATGTAAATGTAGTTAGTACTCGGGTTATTATGTTCATCTCTTCCAACTGGAGAAAAAGTAAAACTGGCCACAAAGAAATAAAGTTACGCATTTAGAAGAGTAATACCCAGGAATAATTTCAATATAGCAATCCACCCAAGATCAAACACAGGTTTGGATTCACATTTACTATCTTCACAATCAACCTGAACTTCAAAATTAAATCTCTTTCTTCCCTCTTTACACACTTAAAACAAAATTGCAAAGGCTGTGCCTAATGTTCATTCAGTTTGATATGATGAAACATGAATGAAATACATTTCATATTACCTGGTATTTTAACACTTCTAAATGACTGGGTTACTTTGAGAGGTGGAGTAGATTTTCTTTTAAACTCATTGGGATAGTGTTCCACAGTCACAGGTCCTTTTGGTACTTGGCCTTGAGTGTTACTAAAGGTGAATATAGGTGACACTGATTCTTACATAATGTCCACCGTGCACAATTTCCAGCAGAAGTTGTTGAATGGCCATCAGGAGCATAAACTCTAGCTTTGACCTCTCCAGTCAAGGCCAATTGTACAACCCCCGTCACTGTTCAGTCTGAGATCTGCTAACTCTGTGCCGATATAGGATCAAATTTGGCATTTTCCTGGAGAGACAGCTTCATGATGATGCATTTCTTCTGAAGCCCCTTCTGTGAACATTGCATTAAGCATGGTACAAAGCATTGAAGCTGGATGTCTAGAATATCAAGGCTGATGCGTGGCAACCTATCCAACATAGCAGCTTCCACCATGTTGAAGGCAAATAGTGTCATATAGCTGGCGTGGAACTTTGTCAAGGCAGGCTTGAAGGTGTTACCTGGAGGCTGGCTATGAGCATACACCAATTGTGGGTTTTGGTGCTTGGCATAGTTTGGGTTGTAGAGATGCAGTTAATTGAGCCACTGTTGGATGTGATACGGTGTGAGAAGGTTGTCAATGCACTGGCACACTTTATGTTGAGTTGTGAGGAGTTCCTGCTATCCTATTGGAGTGGTTCCAGCTAAACAAGCGCAGGATCCGGCTGTAAACCCCTGCACATACTTGGGGCACTTTAAGTCCTGGCTCTTAACATCCTGCAACTAAGCTCTCTGTACACGTGTTCCTAAAGGAAAAGCAGGTGCACCTCATGTTAGGAAAACAGAGTGTAGTGTGCGGATTTCGTTGTAGCTTGGGTTGGAGATTCTTCAGGTTGGTGGTGGGTTTTGACGAATGTCCTTCAGACCAAAAGAAAACGAAACTGGATAATACGTTTACCAACGGCGCCCGGTACTTCATTGGCTGTGAAGTGCTTTGAGGCGACCTGAAGTTGTGAAAGGCGCTATATCAATGCAAGTTCTTTCTTTGGGGAGCTTATTTGAAACCATTTTTTTTTGGTCCACTTTGAGAAAGCATTGCCCACCCACCCACCAGCGGTTCCTTCCAGTTGTACTTGAGGTCTGGCTTACCTCTGCCTCCTTAAACAAGTTGTATGGAAAGGAGTCGGGGAGGTCACCTCTGGCTTTCTCCCAAGACTGGTTTCATATCCCTCGCTGATGTATGTAAATGATCCCACTTCGAAGTAGTTTGGACAAAACACCAATCGCCATTTAATGGTTCTCTTACCGATGTAAAAATGTTTATCAGATCAATGATCGAAGATTATTGCTGACCTTTGTAATAAACTTCCTTCCTTGTGGCTTTGTTTAGCCACCATTGCCCTACAGGGTTTGTTTAATGCATTGGTGCTGTTACATCGCCATCTCCGTCCACTGTAGGTCCCCACCAGTTCCTCGGGTATAAAAACCCTCGCGGTTTAGCTTCAGGTGGGACTCCTTCCGATCCCTTCATCCCGCCCCACCACACTGAGAGTCGGCTCTATGGCGGATCCCGCAATCTCCGAGAGCTCGGTGGTGGTTCCTAACTCGGGAACCGGAGGCCTTTCCCACGGCAGGTTCCGCATCAGCAATGATGAGGACACCAAGAACATCTACTGCCAGCCCGAGCCCATCTACGACAGCCTGGGCGCCAACAACCTGACCCAAAACAGCACCTTCTACCTAAGAACCTTCGGCTACAACACCCTCGACGTGGTGCCCAGTTACGAGCATTATGCCAACTCCCAGCTGCCCGGGGAGGAGAAGAAAAACAGACCCACCCTGGAAGATCTGCGCTGCTACATGATGGTAAGGGGCTGCACCGCCGAGCAACTGTGTGCCTCCCAAGAACCTGTCCATAAACTTCATTTTCTCCAGACTTGGGTCCAATTCCAGTTCTAGTCAATGTAGATTATCCAAACACCCAGCTGCCGGGTGTTTCTTCAAGACTCAACATCTAACTCTTAACGTTCATTCTAATTTGCTCCCCCCCCCCCCCATAACATTTCGAAATGCATATTTTAGTATAGTTTTCTAACTTTTCAGGAGTTCATCTGTAATTCACCTGCTTCAGATTTTTTTCCACTTTCTTAAAATGCATCTTTATATTGAATTCTATTTCAAGTCTTTTTTTCCTCTTTGGGATCCTTTAACCCACCCCCCTTTTTAAATATATAATTGTTGTATAAATCTTGACCCATCAAAAGTTCGTCTTCCAAGCATCATTAACTTAATTCAGATCCCTGGGGCCATTCATAGTCGGTTGAAAAGTTCTATTTCGAATGAAGTGCTGATGTCTGAGTTTCACGGGCCAAGTTGTCCACTCTTGTCTGACCATGCTGAGGTACATGGGCACTGACACTAGACTGTAATTCAGTGATGGTTTTTGCTTTAAATATAGTTTAGAATAGTTTTCATTGCTGTGGAAATGTTTTAAAAAATCTGTAATCCTAGTTCTATTCTGATCTCTCCTCTTGCCTCATCTCCACTCCATTACCATCTGCTGCTCAAATGGATTCACAGATTCACACTAACTCAGCCCAAATCCCCTCTCTTAACTCTTAACTTTCATACATGATCTGTTTTTAGCCAACTAAATTAAAAACAAAAAAACACGCTGAATAAGGAAGTAACGTTTAATTGATGCCAAACTGATGTTTTTATAGTTTGAATATTGTTGGGGAGGAAAGACCGAGCAAGGATGATGAGTTTATTCTTGTGTCCTGTCTAGGAGTGCAGAAGAGGTGCCAGAATAACCTCCCCATGGGAATCGTATTCAGGCTATGGATAAGATTGGGCTTTATAGAGAGTTGAGTTGTTGAGAGGGGAAGAAGTCTTTGGCACTAAAGAGGAAACTAAGTTTCCTGGAAGTAGCTTTACCAATTGGGAAAACATGAGAACTCCATTTGAGAAGATAAAAAGGCTAGGAATGCTGGTAGATGAAGAATGACTATGGGTGAAGCTATCCAAAATAAGGGTATGGGCTTGATTTGTAAGTGGCCAGAAGAAGCATGAACTGAGAGAGGATGGAGTACGTTTGATCGGAAGGAAATTGATGATAGTGGAATGAAATAATCAACAAGAATAGATAAGTTTGGGTAACTAGCGGAGAAGTTTGTAGATATGAAGAAAGAACAGAGAGGGAGGTGGGACCGATCCCTAGGAAACGTTTAAATTAGTTAGAGGATGAGTCATTAACCACAGCCCAGAAAGAGCAAGTTGAGGAAAGCCATGGACACAACCTTGGCAGGAGGCCATCTTTTGATATCTTGCTTAGAAGTGGACAGTGTGTAGTTTTAAATAGTTACCATCATGTGAGTGACGAGTATTTTTGTACAGTGAAGTTGTATAAATGAGAGTGAACTAAAGACACAAAATGCTGGAAATACATGACAGGTTCAGGAGCATTTGAAAAGAGAAACAGGTTAATGTTTTGGGTAATGGCCCTCTGTCAGAAGAGCATTTTCTGGTCATATTTCAGATTTTGAGCCTTTGCAGCTTTATTTTATACAGTGAATGGGGAGTGATTTTGTTCAGCAGAGGTCTGCTTAGACCTCACTCCTCTACCAGATGTGCATTGATAAAAACTGGATAATTCATGTTACTACATTATTGAAGTTATTGTATGACCTTCCAGGATAGGGGACAAAATCCACCCCCATTGTATGAGAATCGAACTGATGGTGAACGTGGAAAAGGGGAGATACAATTAAGCGGCAATAAGCTTCCAGAAGAACCTGTCCGATTTGGCTGGATAAAAGGTGTAATGGTATGTCTAATTTATTCCCCAAACTACTGCCCTACATAAAAAGTGAATTGGTCTGTTATGTGCTAGAATGTTTTTTTCCTTCTTGACTGCCAATTAGTTTCTAGTGGGCAATATTCCATAGCAAGTAATATTACAGACACTGGAACAATCCTTTACTGTCTTGGTGACATATTAACAGTTTAATACAGGTGATGCATTATATGATGGAATGATCAGTCATTGCCTAGCAATACTGCTAAACAGCTGCATCCAGTGTCCAATAAGAGGAGAAACATTCAGTTATCTCTGATAAACTGTAAAAGAAGATGGCAATTAAAAAAATATTTTTGATCTATGCCTGTTTAAGGATTTACTTGCCGCGCATCATTCCCAAGTCTTTGCCTTTCCAGATGTATTTGCAGGGATGTGTGAGGACACTTCAGGATGTGTTGCTCTCTGATGTTCCCTCCCTATGGTGAGGAGCCAGGTGTCATCTTGGTGCATTCCCCCCTAACAGTGTGCCATTGGGGGACTAATATCAGGACAGGCCTCCTCCACAGTTGTGAGCAGACTGGAATTATGGGTATTCTCAGCGAGCACATCTGAAAAATGGACACTAGCATATCTGTTCCTGGTGTCAGATCAGTCTTTTCATGTTGACAGAAACCCAACAAATACATTCACCTGGTATTGTTTGGCAGCTCTCAATCAACAAGTGTTAGAGATGTCTGCCCTACATGATGACTACACTCACTGAGCAAATCCACTCCCGTTAAATTGCTGTCTGTTTAGGATTGTGGAGAAACCTTTCACAGAGTCAAGCTCCCTGCTAAGATTTAATAAAGGAATCAAGTCTTTGGGAAACATAAGAGAACAAGAGCTTTTCACTAAGCTCAGTTACCCACTAAGAATTCATGTTCTACCGAGATTTGAACTCGGATGGCTGGATTCAAAGCCCAGAGTGCTCACCATTACACCATAGAACAAACGATCCAGTTACCCACTAAAGGCAGCTCCTCCTTCAACAGGTGGCATTAATGTTGCACTTCACTGTGCACCTGAAGCTGAGTGAAAAATGCTGCCAGTCAGGGCCTCCTCATGGATTAGCTGGTTAAGGTCGTGAGTAGCTGAGCTTTCTGGACTAGAACTATCTTAAGATTCAATCCCTGATCTATGCGGAGCTAAAGCGGTTTAATTGGAATAGCACCACCATTGGGCACCGATTTTTTTGGCGCCCAGTGATTTCTTTGGCGTAAGTCGTCAGTTTTAATATTTACCAAAGTCTTGGCACCAGCGCCGACTATCAGCACCAGAGATTTTGGCACTGGTGTACGTAAAAAAGTGAATCTGCGCCGTTTCTGGCCATTAAGGCCATTTTCCCCTTCACTTTTTTTTTAAACGGCGCACAGAGACATTGGAGCCCGTTTGGAAAAAGCCGACCTCAACTTAATGAAATCAGTGCTGACCCACTTCTATCCCTGGCCAAAGGTCCTCCACATTTATCTGAACAAATAACTGCAGATAAAAATAAACCAGGCGAAATGAATCTTACAGATGAGCCTTTTCCATGGATGAGGCAAATTTCAAAAAAATCTTCCAGAACAGCCTTTTCCCTCGAAGTCCCAACTCCAGGCAAATTTCAAAAGATACTTCCAGGCACATCAAAACATTCAGAAGCCCTCTTAGACAAAACTCCAGGTACATTGCGACATTCGGAAGAGTCTTTTCCACGCACCCGACCCGAACCGCTGCTCTCACTGGCTGAAGGTCCCCCACGCAAGACTGCAACAAATTCCAGGCACATTGGAAAGGATCACTGCATTATATTAAAGACTGGATATTGATTTTTGTTTTTAAATAGTCTCCCTTACAGTTGCAATGTTTATCTCAGTTTGCATTTGAAGACAGTGTTGCAATGCATAGGTTGACCTGAATAAACAATATATTTTAAGGGATATTTTATTAGTGTAAAAATGTTGTTATCCACTAGAATAGGGTCTGATCAACCATTTGAGTATGTTTACTACCTTGTATTGAAGCCTGCCTAATGACAACTTGATTCCCAATCAGATGTTCTTACCGATTAAAATTAATAATTGATTAATTGGTGTAGATCTTATTAGAAACTCTAAAATATCTGGACTCTCTGCAGTAGTTACTGCAAAGAGCCTGGTCATACATGAATTGAGCATTCAATTTGGGTGAAAAATTGAATCCCGCCAAAATGTGTCTGTTTGTTTGTGCCACTAGGCTCCTACCATTCATTAACTGCCTCAAATTGGGCTACATTTGAAAATCCTGGCTTTACAAGATTATATACTAGTACTAAGGTGTTCATGGATCTTGACTTGTTCTGGGTCACTGATACATATACCATAGTCCTGTATTGTTGGAATGAGGTACATGTATCAATGACCCAGAACAAGTCAGGATCCATGAACACCTTAGTACTAGTACAGTTTATAGAACGTACCCCTGTTTCATTTAAACATATTGGTTACAACACAGAGGCCATTTGACCTCTAGAATCCGTGACATAATCTAGAAAGATTTTTTAGTGCTGGATTTAAAAAAATAATGTACAGGATTCTGGTTAAATGTCAAAAATAAATATGTTTTATTACACATTTCTCCAGTACAGTTGTACTTGCATTAACTTAAATTATCTTTTAACTTTAATAACTTTAATAAATTTTTTGTCAAACATTTCAATGAACAAACAAACAAGCCATCTCTCTTCCCTCTTAGCGCTGTGTGCCACTCCTGCCCCTGTTGCTGCTTCTATGCTTAGCTGTGCCCATTATTGCAGACTTCTGCTTCCTCGCCCCCCCACTCCAAGGTTTTTTCTGTTTTTTTCCCGACTGCGTTTGTTATTGGTGGGGTGCAATAGGGATAGAGCTCGCAGACGTCATTGTGGAAGCCCGGGTTCCTCTTCGGAATCTTCCTCAGCCTGTGGATCAACTCCCAACTTTGGTCTGGGGTTAGAATGTTAGTGGCAGCAATGACAGCCTGGGTGTGCCCCCTAATTCTGCTACTACCTCTGACATTCCCTCCCTCATTTGTCCCGACCATGTTGCCACCTGTAGTGACAATCCTGCAATTTCTTCCCTCACCTCACCCATTCCTCCAGCCAGTGTTGTTACTTTATGTTTCAGACCCGCTAATTCTACTCTCAGCCCACCGAAGGTTTCCAGGAGCAATCTCTCCCACTCATCCCCATGAGCTGTCCTATGTTCCCTGCATTTTATGTTTCTGGTTCCGCTCTCCCTTCCACCCTCCTCTGCTGTCTCGCAGGTGTGGCTTGCTGCGACACACTGGGACGCTCAGATGGTACACCTTGAAATGTCGCGTCGGTTGATTCGCTCAGGAAAGGGCTTGGAATCCTTGAGTGGTTCACCATCTCCAATTCCAGCGTAACCATCTTGGTATCGGAGTCTTCCTGCTGTCCTTCATTCTCCTAATGTAGAATATCTGGACTGACGGCTTCTTGAACATGCTCTTCTTCTACTTCAGTTGCATCTTCTGTCTCCTCTTGATGCACAACATCTGCAAAACATATCAGGGATGCTTGGTTAGTAGCAGGGAGGAAAGGGAAGCATAGCCAGCACACACAGTACTTAACATTTAGCCAACCCAGACTGAAATTTTGAAGGCTTACCCTCTCTTGGTTAACTGGGCCCAGCTTCCACCTTGGTGACTGACCTTCTCCTGTGAGATTTAATCATATCAGCGATCCTCTCTTCCATGGCTATTAGTTGCAACCTACTTGCCGGACCTTCTCCAGTTTTTGACCATTCTTGTTTGATCTGTGACACCATCTTCTGCAAAAACGAAAACAGAACTTCTGCAGACACACACACATGAATCACATTTACAGATGTTATTGCAGTGCATAAATATAAATGTAAATAAATTTAAATAAAAATATTACTTAGTCACTGCTTGTCCGAGGTCCTGCCACTTCTTTTTGAGCTGAGCACCGCTTCTCGGGGTAATGGACAATGCATTAAACTCTACTGCAACCTGGTCCCAAACATTTGCAAGTATAGAGGGCTTAAGTTTCTTTTGGTCGAATCTCCCTGTTAGATCTCTTAATTTCCAATGAAATACGAACTCCGATGGTAGTTTTAACTTTTTAATACTGGCAGAGAGCAACAAACTGCTGGCTGATTGCCAGTTTCTTTGTCTTACTGAGACACATGCTCAAAATGGCTGTACTTTATACCTGGATCAATTTACAGAAAAGAACTCGCCTTCTTTGACCTTATTGGCTCAATTGAAAATCTTTTAACGTTTTATTGGCTCGCTACCCAAGGTCCGAAAATGTCAAGTTGATTGATGAGTTAATGCAACATGTTGAGCAGCACGTAGCAGCTTTGATTTGGGGGTCTGTGAATTTTCACAGTCTGTCTAAATGAGCCTGTTTGAATACTCTATCAATCCCCCCTTTGATTCTTTCACAAACTGAATCATAAAACTTCAGGTATCACTGATTAAACATTCTACAAAATAATGTTAATAGAGTTTCCTTCTAAAATTTGTTGATGTGTTTCGCCACATGTCCGGACTAGTAGCTTCCACACAAATTTACACCAACCCGAGTTCCATCGTGGCCACAATGGAAGTCTGGTTTTAGTAGGTTAATTAACCTTATTCCAATTTAATCCAAATCAATATCTTAATTCAACTAGTAAACAACCTTTCCTTAAGCATAACATAAACAAGCAATATAAAAGTAAAAGGTATTTACATGTAATTCCCTTGCTACCCTACTATTTCCCTTTGGTGCAGAGGGTCGGCTAGTAAGAAGTAGGCCTATGCCTAGAATACCGACAATCAATACTACAGTAAATTTATACATTTTCGCAAAAAGTAATTGTCTTTATTAGATTTCAGCTTCAGTTACGGGTGCTCGTTTAACGTGTGAAGCGTGGATCCAGGCTTTCTTTCCTTGGACTTTAACAGCTGCCTGGGTGGTCAATAACACTTGATAAGGTCCCTCCCACTTGGCACCCAAAGGTTCTTTATGCAACTTTTTCACATAGACCCAGACTCCTGGGATGATGTCGTGTCCTCCTTTGGGTGGATTACCCCAAGCTGCCAAAACCTGTCGGGAAACAGAACTAATAGCATTGGTTAAGTTCTGACAGTATGATAACAAAGTGTCACTCATTAAGTGAACATCAGCTTTCCGTAAATCGATAGTTCCTGGCAGCGACATGGGTCTTCCTGTTATAATTTCAAATGGGCTTAGACCAGTAGTTCTGTTCGGGGTTGCCCTAATGCTACATAGCACTATTGGTAGTGCCTGGGGCCATGGTGTTCCTTCTTGGTGATATTTGGCAAGCCGTTGTTTCAGAGTTCGATTCATTTGCTCTACTTGTCCTGATGATTGTGGATGATAAGGACAGTGTAAATCCCATGTAATGTTCAGTAACCTACAGACTTCTTGGCAGACAGCACCTGTGAAGTGTGTTCCCTGATCTGAGTCAATGCTACTCGGAACTCCCCATCGGGGAATGTAATCCTTACACAAGACCTTTGCAGTGTGATTGGCTGTAGCTCTTTTAGTTGGGACAGCTTCTACCCATCTAGAGAATCTGTCGACCATGACAAGAATGTTAGTGTATCCTTGGCATGAAGGAAGAGATATATAATCAACCTGCAGATGCTGGAATGGTCCGACAGGGGCAGGGGGCCTCAGTTGGGGCATTACCGTGATGGGTCCAGAATTATTTTTCTGGCAGACCACACAGTGGTCTGTTACCAGCTGGGCATGTTTTTTAAATCCCCGACCCCACCAGCTTTTCTGGAACCGTGCCGTCATCTGTTGTGAGGCCAAGTGTCCCCACGAGTGGATCTGTTGAGCTAAAAAAGGCATAAGCGCTTGTGGCGCGACTGGCTTGTCGGTAACTCTTTGTCTCCAGACACCATCTTCGCTTAGCTTAATTCCTGCCTCAATCCATGTCCATTTTTCCTCTCGGGAGCACTCGCCATGCATTGTTTGAAGGTCTCGTGTCAAAGTCCTGAGTGCTTTCAATCTGCACATCTGTGTTGGTTCTTCTGGACGAACGCCCTGTGAGGCGGCATCTTTAGCTGCCTGGTCGGCTAGGGAATTTCCCTGTGCTTCTGTGGTATTTTCCTTGGTATGGGCCTTACACTTCAGGATGGACACTTTCTGAGGTAATTGTATGGCCTCCAGTAAGTCTCGGACTTCTTTTCCATTTCGGATAGGTGTACCAGCAGCAGTGAGGAATCCTCTTTTCCGCCATAACATACCAAAGTCGTGAGCGACTCCAAAAGCATAACGCGAATCTGTGTAGACATTAGCTATCTGTCCTTCTGCTATTCGACATGCTTCTGACAGGGCCCGTAACTCGGCCTGTTGTGCTGACGTCCCTGAGGGTAAACGTCCTTTTGCCACTACCTCATATAAGGTTGTAACTGCCCATCCTGCTTTTCTGGTACCATTGTCAACAAAGGAGGAACCATCTGTAAACAGGATGAGGTCTGGGTTGTGCAGAGGCTCCTCTGCTGCTAAGGCTGCTTTTTCTGTTTCTTTTAAAATCTCCACGCAGTCATGCTCTTCACATTCTCTCCCCTCTTGCTCCCTCGATTCTGACATCGGGAGCATAGTTGCGGGATTAACCGGGCTGGCCCGGACGATATGGAGATTAGGAGCTTCCAAAACTGCTGTCCAGCGGGTCCATCTTGCTGCTGTCACCTGAGACATTCTATTCATAGACAGCAAAGCGTGTATGGTGTGGGGACACTTGACAATCAGCTTTTGGTCGAGGACTAGACCCACAGTGATCATTACCGCTCGACATGTAGCTTCCATGGCCCTTAGGCAACTTCCCCATCCGAGGGCTACCGCATCCAGTTTTGCCGAATAATAGCCAATAGGTCTTTGCCGATCCCCATGTTCTTGTGTCAGTATAGCTGTCATATATCCTTCTTTCTCATGAACAAACAGGGTAAATGGCTTACCACTGTCGGGGATTCCCAGAGCCAGTGCTGAACACAAAACCTTTTTCAAACTCAGGAAGGCCTCTTGCTGTTCTTTAGTGAGGGTGATGGCTTCTTTAGAGGCACGTTTCCCCTTTAAAATATCATTCAGTGGCTGAGCAAGCTGTGTGAAGGAGTCAATCCAATTTCTGTTAAAGTTACACAATCCCAAAAAAGACCTTAGTTCCTGAATAGTGGTGGTTTTTTTTAGCAGCCCTAATGGCTGCAGTTCTATCCTGGGTAAGTTCTCTCTTTCCTTGTGAAATCTTTTGTCCCAGGTATACACCTCTTCTTGGGATATTTGTGCTTTGTCGATGCTGGCTTTAAGTCCTTTCAGCCGAAGGTGATCCAGCAAAGCTCGTAAATCTTGTTCATGCTGTTCTTCCGTGTTTGAAGCTAGCAGGATATCGTCTACATATTGGATGACTGTGGATGACAGGGGAGGTAATTCTCGCAAATGGCTTTGTAAAGCCATGTGGAATACCGTAGGGCTGTTGTGGAAACCCTGCGGTAACCGGGTCCAAGTATACTGTTGTCCTTGGACCGTGAAAGCAAACCACTGTCGAACCTCCGGTGCCAGAGGCACCGACCAAAATCCGTTGGCCATATCTATAACCGTGAAATATTTATGTTCCGGTTTGAGGGCATTAAAAATGGTGGAGGGATCTGCGACCAAAGGAGCTTTTTGATCAATACACTGGTTAGCTTTCCTATAATCGACAGTCAAACGCCAAGTCTCATTAGATTTCTGTACCGGCCACACGGGGCTATTGGAGGAGCTATGCGTTTTAATAAGCACCCCTTGTTTCTCCAATTGCTGAATAACCGGTAAGATTCCCGCGATGGCAGTTGGACTGATTGGATACTGTTTAGTGCATGGAGGCTTGGTCCCTGTAAATGACGCAGGCTCCATCTGGAGTAGGCCACAATCGTTCTTATCTTAAGCCCATATCGGGTGTTCCTTCAATTCTTTTTTCTTCAAGGTTTTAATTGACCATGTCACCCGACCATCCTCGAAATGCAACGATGAATCTATTTGGATTAGAACGTCCATTCCCAAAAGGGGTTGATCTACTGGGCCTATCCAGACCGGCGTGATTAGTTCATGTGGACCCAGCCCTATAAATACCGGTGTTGTCCTTTTAATTTCCATTTTATGGCCCCCAACTCCATAGGCTGTACGTGCCCTACCATCCAACGGCAAAAAGTCTCCATATTGTAGGGGTAAGCATGTTAATTCCGCCCTGTGTCTAAAAGACAGTCCACATCCTTATCGCCTACCCTCACAGTTATATATAGCCCATCTCCCCTTTGTTGTATTAGTGCGAGGAGGGGGGCCAGGGTGGGCTCTAATCGTTTTTTGCTATCCCAAGTAACTCCTTCTGTTGTTGTATTGTCAGTCACTTAAATGCTTCTATGAGGTCGTTATCTTGTGACAAGCCTGGCTTGTTGGCTGAATTGTATCCCTGGCTGCGTCCTCTTCCCCAGCCACGACCTTTCTGTTTTGCCCTGCACGTCTTGGCCCAGTGACCTTCTTTCCCACACTAATGACATTTTCCGGGTAATGTTCCGAATGACTGTTTATCGGAATCCTGGGATTTCCATCCCATAGCCTGTACAGCTTGGACTTTAGCTCCCATATCCCGATCTAATTGGTTACATCGATCCACCAATGCTGCAAAGGTAGTTCCTCTACCTTCCCAGTCCGGTAACACTACCTTAAGCATTTTGGACAGTTCTGGCTTTAGACCTGCCACGAAAGCTGCTTTCAGGGGTCCAAACACTTGTTCATCCATTTCCTCATCCATATTATTCATACCGGAATGTTCTAGCCACGTGCATCTAAACCACTCGTCATACTCCAGGACCTCCTCTGTTGCTTTCAGGCTGCAATTTTTCCCCAGTCTGTCTTAGCTAGACTGAAGGCTTGCAGCCAGTGTTTAATCGCCTCCCATCCTGCATCTAATTCTTGCTCATTCTGCCCCAAAGCTTCATCTACCTTGTCGTGCAATTTTCTTCCCTGTGTTTTTGCCACCATTATGGTCAAAATTTGTACTCCATCCCAGGGATGAAATTGATATATATTTCTTAAGCGATCTAATTGGTCCCACATTTTTACTCCGCCTTTCTTTGGATTGGGCAATTCCTTGGACCATTTATCAATTTCTCTGGGTCTGCCGGAGCATGAACTAAGTATTCTGCATACACCCTTCTCTTTGTTTTTTTGGTTCCGCCCTCATCCGCAGTCCCTTCTGATTTGACTACAACTCGTCTTTTTTTAAACGGGGCAAAGCGCACCCCTAATTCTTCATCATCCTCCGACACTGTATTGTCGGAGGATTCAGAAACCTTATCTATTCCTCGGTCGTGTCTTCGGGTTTGCGCTTTTAATTTATCCAAACATGGGTACCCTGGGAATTGATCAATACATTTTCCTTTTCCTATTACTGTCCCTTGACCTAATGATTTTTTCCATTCTTTAATTTCACCTTTAAGATCTTTAACTTCCGCTTCCAGCTTTTCAAGTTCAAGCTTTTTCTGTCGCAGCTGTGCACAAACAGCTTGCAATTGATCCTTTGTACTGGTCAGTTCTCGATCATGTTGGGAACGCATTATAATTTCATTCCGGTTTCGAATCTGGCCCATAACCGCTAGGGACCATCTAGTTCGCTCTTTATTTTTCATACGAGTCGTTTTTCCCCAGACCCTTTTAATCTCGTCCAAGGGCCATTGTCCTTTGGAGGTTCCGTACTTTTGTTCGATCTTAATACAGGTTTTAGATAAGTTGAATTGTTGCTCTATGTATTCTTTCAACTGTTCGAGAATTAAATCTAAAGAAACTTGAGGTGGTGTCTGCCCACCTTTAACAGTTGTAGGCAATTCTTTGTTGTTATCTCCTGCTGCCATTATATTGAGTTCTTTACTGGGGTCTCAAGTCATAAGCTTTCTAGCTGATCAATAGGTCGGTAATTAATTAATTAACACACCGCCGAAGTTTAAACGTCTATGGGACCTCGAGCCGACTACCAATCGAAGGGTTCGCAAACCGGAGGCTTTCGGAATCGCGTAGAAGGAGAGGCGAATTTAGACTTTTGACCGAGGACTTTTTTTTTAAAAAGAGGAGTCCTTACCTCTAGATATAGGTCCGATGTCCAAAATTCAGTTTCTTTCCTCAGCGACCCTGCTCGCAGCGCCAAAATTGTTAGATCTCTTAATTTCCAATGAAATACGAACTCCGATGGTAGTTTTAACTTTTTACTACTGGCAGAGAGCAACAAACTGCTGGCTGATTGCCAGTTTCTTTGTCTTACTGAGATACATGGTCAAAATGGCTGTACTTTATACCTGGATCAATTTACAGAAAAGAACTCGCCTTCTTTGACCTTATTGGCTCAATTGAAAATCTTTTAACGTTTTATTGGCTCGCTACCCAAGGTCCGAAAATGTCAAGTTGATTGATGAGTTAATGCAACATGCTGAGCAGCACGTAGTAGCTTTGACTTGGGGGTCTGTGAATTTTCACAGTCTGTCTAAATGAGCCTGTTTGAATACTCTATTACTCCCTTTGTTTTCAAGTACATCCCTTCAACTCTCAATTATGACTACCGGGGCTCAATTTCTTCTACGAGATATCTCTTGGCCCTTCAACTTCCCCTTCTCTGTCTCCATCTCTGCCCCCTTCCCTTGCATCCATCTTTTGTTTGAAGCTGTATTTTCTATCTGCAAAACCACCTCTGCCATCAATGGGTTCTCACTGGTGATCCAGACCAGGGCAGACCTGTCATGTGCAGAATTTAAAAAAAATTTTTTACAGTGCATGCGCAGAGAGGTTTTTTTTTAAAGCGCATGCGCAGTGAATTTTCGGTGCATACTATAAGCACCATCCCCTGAGATGGACTCTGGTAGCATGGCGCTAAAAATAACTTTAAGTTCGGGGAAACTGCCATATTCTTTTTGGCACTGACAGTGGGGAAATAAATATAGGTTAAGGTAAGTGGATGCCAGAAATCTTTATTGTGGAAAATAGGGGCCATTACGATTGACCTTAATGCTGCTCAGTTAAGGAAGAGAAAACTTGCCATAGTTCTCATTACTGATTGCTCTCCGGGGATTCCCGTTAGCTTGCATATGTGGATGCCAGGTGAAAATAGCTGTGTTGCTCTCCATGGTAGGAAGCCTGCTAACACTGACTGTCTTGACCAGTGCAGGAAGAATGATCACTTGGTTAAGGTACTGGAGCAAGAAATCAATGTCTTCGAGTTGAGGGTAGAAGGGGAGAACATTGGTAGAAAAAGGAGCAATAAATGCTGCGAATAATTAATGTTATTAACATGTGGAACTTGTTAGGATTCTCATTTATGCAGAAAACTGAATGTTAATTAGCTGTGTACAGAGGTCAGAACTCAGATGAAACAACCCTTGATATAAACAGGTCGTGAGTCTGTATCTAGTTAGACCATAGAGTGCCACTTGTTTTGCACATATACCCTATGTGGTTATAGAATCACACATGAGTGATTAACTTAATGTATCTTTGCCAATGTTTGGCACATCAGATGATTTTTAATCCATTTGGCTTCGAACTTGCTCCTTGGATGTCAGGTGAGAGTTTGCAGGGCATTATGATGCTGCAATTCAATTGAGTGATTCTGATGACAAAATGAACTATAGGAATAAAGTCATGAAGGTCATCAGAACCCCAAGGTTTAAACCTGCTGCCAATTATTTGCTGTATATAACATGAACAACCTTACAAAACCATTAGACAGTATCGAATTAGAAAAGATTATTTAGCCCATTAAGGGTTTCCTTGCTGACCTTAAACCTGACATCACATATCCTAGTATGGTTGCCTTTCTTGGCATTGCATTTCTATGGGCCAGTGGTTCAAGAACCATCACATTCCACACAATTTTCAGTTACCTCTATCGGTACATATTCTTATAATCCTCAATTCCATTCCTAGCCAGATATTCAGTCCATTTTTTAAAGGAAGTTTATTCCACATAACAATAGCGCTGTAGGATAAAAGGTCTTTCTAATCTCAAGCCTTGTTTATTATGCCGCACGTGTGCTGAGCACTGATGCACATTAGTGACAGCATGAAACTGATAAAAAATTAAGAAAGCTGACATTGGCACAGGATCTGAAAGTATGTAACTAGTACTGTAATAGCGGAATGTATGTACCTTATGCCCCTCCCAGTGTATTACCAGTAAAACTATTCACTATGCATTGTAACCCACATTTTATTCCTTATAGGCTAGATAGCAATGACATTGTGCATATTTTTATGAGCATGCCATGTGGATTGGTTTGAGTATGGTGCCTTCCTAAATGCATGTAATGTAATTATTGTTGCTGTTTCTCCGTTTATCTAGATTCGATGTATGTTAAATATTTGGGGTGTTATTCTGTATTTGCGATTGTCATGGATTACTGCACAGGCTGGAATAGGTAATGGTACATTTATCAACTTCAAAATATCTATTAGATTTCAGTGTTCGTTAAAAAGCAGTGACCTGTGCATGAAATTTGAATTTGTTGTATTGATGTTAAAGAAAAAGATGAAAAAGATAGTTTGGTGTGCAATGTTTTAGTATAAATAAAAGATTAAAGAGAACAATTACTGTGATGTCAGCAGCAACAACAACAACAACGTGTATTTATATAGCACCTTTAACGTAGTAAAACGTCCCAAAGCGCTTCACAGGAGTGTTATGAAACAAAATAAAAATTGACACCGAGCCACATAAGGAGAAATTAGGACAGGTGAACAAAAGCTTGGTCAAAGATGTAGGTTTTAAGGAGCGTCTTAAACCACCAGTGGTTGAGCGATTATAATCAGAGATGCAGAATTAGCGGAGCGTAGATATCTCTGGGGAGGTGGGGGGTGAGTGGAGCGGACTGAAGGAGTTTACAGAGATAGGGAGGGGTGAGGCGATGGAGGCATTTGAAAACAAGGATGGGAATTTTGAAATTGAGGCATTGCTTAACTGGGAGCCAATGTAGGTCAGCGAGCACAGGGGTGATGGGTGAGCGGGACCTGGTGTGAGCACTACGTAAACTGAGTACTTCTCACAGGACTAAAGAAAATGTAACTATGGAGTAATACTATGATGTGAGCACGCTGTACGCTGAGTGCTTCCCGCAATTCATTTCCTTTTCACCTTTACAAAGTATGTTAAATAATTCCACAGGCTCCCCTAGTGGTGGGCCAGTGGATAAATAAATTGTGTGGTGTGATATTGATCCATGCAATGATCTCTGCTCTTTGTTGAGTCAGCTAATTTTTGCCTCTGTGCCTTTGTGCTTAGGAGGGCAAAATCAGTTAGGATTCTCTCGACTGACTGTCATCCAGCATACAGAAGGTTTGCACGTGTTTAGTGAGAGCAGGGCAGGACTGGGCTCAGCTGTGATCTCCCCTGCACACACTGTACACCTGAATGATTTTAAATGGGTTTTGCATTGACAATAATGTATGCGTGCTATTTTGACCCAATTTTCTGAGATTATTTCACTATCGTAATAGCTCCGGGTGTAGGGCATGTGCTGGGAACACAGTGGTGGGAGTATCCAGGACTGAAAGGGTCGGGGAAGTAAGAAATGACTGGCAAAAATGAAGAGAGAAGAAATCAAAAGTGCAGGCAAATGATGTAGCACTTGACCCGCTGTTTGAGGGCTACAGAAATGGAGTTACTGCTGCATGAGATTGTTGCTCAGAGGGTTGGCCTCGGTGCCACTCCATGGGTCGATATTGCAGCATGCCTGCAGGGTGATGGAACCTAGGTTCAGGCCATAGCTTGCTATGCTGCATGGCAGCTGCAACTGGTTTTCTGATGATCTGGGCCTGTGAAGACTGCTCTCCATGGTCAATGCCAGGACCTGCCGATCTCGGATGCAGTCAATCAGGGTACGTTGGTTGTTGACCACCCCAGCACAGTGGCACCTTTGTAAAAGGTGAAGCATAGCTATCTTCTTCTTCTTAGGTGGTCCCTCGTATCGAGGATGACTTGCTTCCACACCAAAAAGGGATGAGTTCACAGGTGTTTCAATGAAGGGCCTGATATTCCAGGTCCCGAACTATATGTTGAAGGATGGAAGATATCTGTGCGTGGATTTTTTTAACGTGTGGTGGCCATTGCACACCAGTCACCACATGGGGTTTAAGAGCTAGGTCTTGGTCCAATGGCAAGGATTAACCAAGACGATTAGAGACCAGCTCTGCTGCATGAACCTAGTATGCACACACATCACAGAGTGGGCTGGCCCATGCTGCCCCTGGGCCCTCGCCTCAGCTGCGCCCAGAAGGCTCACTTCTCCTGGGCCCCGATCACGTCGCTCTGCAATCTCTCGCCACTCCTGCGCCCCACCCGCGCCACTCCTGCTGTACCTGCCCACGCTCCAATCACTAACCTGGATTATGTGGGTTATGGCGACATCCTCCAAGACGTCGCTCTCCTGCACCAGCTCACGCTGTTCCCTGAGGTGGTACGCCGCCATGCTGGTTCCGGGGCCCGCAGCTCCGCTCCTTTTATGGCCCCGACCTGCCGCTGGTGTTCTATACATGCCCAACAAAACCATCATATTTTTGTTGGGGTGTCTTCAGCTCAAGAATTGCAGCGGTTCAAGTAGAAGGTCCACCATTACCTACTCAGGGCAACTCGAAATGGGCAATAAATGCGTCTTGCCAGAATCGTCCACATCACAGGAACAAATTTGTTAAAAGAGGGAGCTGAAATTGGGAGAGACAGCGTTATGGCCATCTCCAAGACAGCAAATGCCATTTTATCTTACACAAGAGGGATAATGTCAATTGTTTTATCTCCTGCCCACTCCTTGCATCCTGCTTCCCTGCTGAGCACAAGACAGCAAGAAACTGATCACTGAACCAGCAGCTTTCATCCATTTCAGTTGTTGCATCAGCAATGCGGGAACTGTTTGGTGCACCTTCACTCTTTAATTTTAAGCATTAACTACTATTTAAGTCAATTGAATTTCATGCAAACAGCCTTGCATTTATCATCTGGATTTTTCTGTATGTTGCACAGCTTTTCCTATATTATTATTAGCTATTTAGTTTCACGGAATAATTTCATCTCACATCGGATAGAAAGGGTTGCTGTGGTTTTATTGATTCATGTTCAATCATTGGTCTAAAATTCATATGACCTCTGAAGATCGATGGGAATTTTTCTTTTCTTAATATTGGTATAAGTCCATGGACACAAGTATCTCTTATAAGACAGAAATGTTATATAGAATTTACAGCACAGAAACTGGCCATTCATCCCAACTCGCCTGTGCCAGTGTTTATGCTCCACACAAGGCTCCTCCCACCCTACTTCAACTCAACCCTATCAACATACCCTTCTATGGTTGTGACTCAATACAAAATAAATAATTTACATATTAGTCCCTAGTTCCACCCTCCATAAACTTGAGGTCATCCAAAACACTGCTGCCCATGTCCTAACTCACACCAAGTCACATTCACACATCACCCCTGTACTTGCTGACCTACATTGGCTCCCAGTTAACAAGGATAAAATTCTTATCCTTATTTTCAAATCCATCCATGGCCTCACCCCTCCTTATCTCTGTAATCTCCTCCAGCCCTATAATCTCCCTAGACCTCTGCGCTCTGCCAATTCTGGTCTTTTGAACATCCCTGATGTTAAATGCTCCACCATTGGCGGTCGTGCCTTCAGCTGCCTAGGTCCTTAGCTCTGGAAATCCCTCCCTAAATCTCTCCGCCTCTCCGTTATTCTTCCCTCCTTTAAGACGTTCCTTAAAACCTGCCTCTTCGACCAAGCTTTTGGTCATCTGCCCTAACATCTTATAAGGCTCGGTGTCAAAATACATTTTTATAACACTCCTGTGAAAAGCCTTGGAACATTTTATTGTATTAAAGGTGCTATATAAATATAAGTTGTTGTTGAGCCAAACTAAAGATAGGATTTTGTACCCAGAATCCCGTAGTGTGGAGTAATCTCTCTCTCCAAACAATTTACATTCGGTCCTACTCATAATCATGGAATCAGTCAAAGCATGCACTGAGTGTCCGTTTTCTCATTCTAGATACATGGTCAAATGAGCATGAAGTACAGGGTATTTTTCAGTGGCGGAGAAAAAATAATAATTTCTTCACTTCCATTACAGCTCTGACGTGGTTAATCGTTGTTATATCTGTAATTGTAACCAGCATTACAGGTCTATCCATATCAGCAATATCTACGAATGGAAAAGTCAAATCAGGTATTCTTTGGTTACTGCTTACTCACATTGCTTACTATTGTTTCATCCCCCGCTGAGTCCTACACTGTCCATGCCTGTTCTTTTGAACTCTGAGTCAAGGTAGGTCAGCAAGGATAGGGATGATGAGTGAGCGGCATTTATTGCGTGGTAGTGTTTGGGCAGCAGAGTTTTGATTATGGAATGTATATGATGGGAGGCCAGCCAGGAAAGCATTGGAATAGTCAAGTCTGGAGATGACAAAGGCACGGATGAGGGTATCCACGGCAGCTCGTCTGCCATAGGTGATTAAAGGGGCGTTGTTACAGAGACGGAAGTAAGCGATCTTTGTGACGGAGAGATATAGAGTTAGAAGCTCAACTCAGAGTTGAATAGTACGACGAGGTTGCAAGTAATCTGGTTCAGCCTGAACCAGTGGCTGGGAAGGGGGATTCAGTCACTGACAAAAATGCGGAGTTTGTAGGTGAGGCCGAAGATAATGACTTTGGTGAGCCCAATGTTTAACTGGAGGAAATTGAGGTTCATCCAAGATTGGATGTTGGGCAAGCAGCCTAACATGGAGGCAGTGGTAGGGTCAACTCATGACAGTTGGTAAGAGGGCAGGAAAATAAGCTATTGTTGGAATTGCTCTGTTGTGATAGGTTAGGTAAGAGTGGAATCAAGTGAGGGCAGTCCAATGAGCTGGACAGTGGAGGAGTGGCACTGGAAAAGGCTAGGAAGATAGGAACATGGGAACAAGAGTAGGCTATTCAATCCCTCGAGCATGTTCCACTATTCAATGAGGTCATGGCTGATCTGTATCTTGAATCCATCTACCATCCTTGGTTCCATATCCCTTAATACCCTTGCCTAACAAAAATATATTAATCTCAGTTTTGAAACTTTCATTTGACCTCGCCGCAACAACTTTTTGGGGGAGAGACGTCTAGATTCCCACTACCCTTTGTGTGAGGAAGTGCTTTCTGACATCACCCCCGAATGGTCTAGCTCTAATTTTAAGGTTATGCCCCTTTGTCTGGACTTCCCCGCCAGAGGAAATAGTCTCTCTCTCTCCACCCTAGCAATTCCTTTGATCATCTTAAACACCTCAATTAGATCACCCCCTTAATCTTCTATACGCGAGGGAATACAAGCCTAGTCAATGAAACCTGTTCTCATAATTTAAGCCCTGTGGTATAGCTGACTGTGTCAAAGGCTCCAGAGAAGTCGAGGTGAAAGGAGAGATAATGCACCATAGTGACAATCTGAGAATGCCATTTTTGACTTTGGTTAAGGCCATTTTGGTGCTGTGGACGGGGTGGAAAGCTGAGTGGAGGGATTTAAACAGTGAGTTGCGTGAGAGATGGGCACAGATTTTGGAAGCAAAAACATGTTCAAGGACATTGGAGAGGGAAGAGAAGTTGGTGATGGGTCTGTAGTTTGCAAGGACAGAGGGGTTAAATGTGAGCTTTTTTTCGGGGGAGGGGGGGTTTAAGAACTCTTCTGAAAGTGAGTTGGACAGTGCCCAAGGAGAGGGGGCCATTTACTATGTCGGCTAGCGTGATGGCCAGGAAGAGAAATGATATGGTCAGCAGTTTAAGGGAATGGGGTAAAAGGAGCAGGAGGTGGATCTCATAGATAAGATGATCTCAGAGAGAGCATGGGGGTGAAGGAACAAAACAGTTGTCGAGAGGCGGGAGCAGCGTCAAGAGGCGGGAGCAGCATCGAGAGGCCGATAAAGTCCCAGCGGGAGTTCCTGAGGCGGGAGCAGCGTCAAGAGGCCGATAAAGTCCCAGCGGGAGTTCCTGAGGCGGGAGCAGCGTCGAGAGGCGGGAGCAGCATCGAGAGGCCGATAAAGTCCCAGCGGGAGTTCCTGAGGCGGGAGCAGCGTCAAGAGGCGGGAGCAGCATCGAGAGGCCGATAAAGTCCCAGCGGGAGTTCCTGAGGCGGGAGCAGCATCGAGAGGCCGATAAAGTCCCAGCGGGAGTTCCTGAGGCGGCAGCGGCAGTCGGCGAGAGGCGGGAGCAGCGTCGAGAGGCGGGAGCAGCATCGAGCGGCCTATAAAGGCCCTGCGGGAGTTCCTGAGGCCGCGGCAGTCGGCGAGAGGCGGGAGCAGTGTCGAGCGGCCTATAAAGGCCCTGCGGGAGTTCCTGAGGCCGCGGCAGTCGGCGAGAGGCCAGCCGGTGCAGCTGGTGCTGGGTGAGAAGGCAAAAAAGAAGTAGAAAGAAATTGAAAGGTGACGTCACAGTCAAGGGGGTAAGTGATTGGCTGGTGATTGGTAAGTAGCTTTTCTTTTCCTTCCCTATATCAGTAAGTAACAAAAGAACAGAAGAATTAGGAACAGGAGTAGGCCATCTAGCCCCTCGAGCCTGCTCCGCCACTCAACAAGATCATGGTTGATCTGGCCTTGGACTCAGCTCCACTTATCCGCCCTCTCCCCGTAACCCATAATTCCCTTATTGGTTAAAAATCTATCTATCTGTGACTTGAATACATTCAATGAGCTAGCCTCAACTGCTTCCCTGGGAAGAGAATTCCACTGATTCACAACCCTCTTGGAGAAGAAATTCCTTCTCAACTCGGTTTTAAATTGGCTCCCCCGTATTTTGAGGCTGTGCCCCCTAGTTCTAGTCTCCCCGACCAGTGGAAACAACCTCTCTGTCTCTATCTTGTCTATCCCTTTCATTATTTTAAATGTTTCTATAAGATCACCCCTCATCTCCGGAATCGTCTCTGTACCCCCTCCAAAGCTAGTATATCCTTCCTTAAGTTAGGTGATCAAAACTGCATGCAATACTCCAGGTGCAGCCTCACCAATACCTTGTACAGTTGCAGCAGGACCTCCCTGCTTTTGTACTCCATCCCTCTGGCAATGAAGGCCAACATTCCATTTGCCTTCCTGATTACCCGCTGCACCTGCAAACTAACTTTTTGGGATTCATGCACAAGGACTCCCAGGTCCCTCTGCACCGCAGCATGTTGTAATTTCTCCCCATTCAAATAATATTCCCTTTTACTGTTTTTTTTCCCAAGGTGGATGACCTCACATTTTCCGACATTGTATTCCATTGGCCAAACCTTAGCCCATTCACTTAACCTATCTAAATCTCTTTGCAGCCTTTCTGTGTCCTCCACACAACCCGCTTTCACACAAATCTTTGTGTCATCTGCAAATTTTGTTACACTCTGTCCCCTCTTCCAGGTCATCTATGTATATTGTAAACAGTTGTGGTCCCAGCACTGATCCCTGTGGCACACCACTAATCACCGATTTCCAACCCAAAAAGGATCCATTTATCCCGACTCTCTGCTTTCTGTTAGCCAGCCAATTCTCGATCCATGCTAATACATTTCCTCTGACTCCACGTACCTTTATCTTCTGCAGTAACCTTTTGTGTGGCACCTTATCGAATGCCTTTTGGAAATCTAAATACACCACATCCATCGGTACACCTCTATCCACCATGCTCGTTATATCCTCAAAGAATTCCAGTAAATTAGTTAAACATGATTTCCCCTTCATGAATACATGTGGCGTCTGCTTGATTGCACTATTCCTATCTAGATGTCCCGCTATTTGTTCCTTAATGATAGCTTCAAGCATTTTCCACACTACAGATGTTAAACTAACCGGCCTATAGTTACCTGCCTTTTGTCTGCCCCCTTTTTTAAACAGAGGTGTTACATTAGCTGCTTTCCAATCCGATGATACCTCCCCAGAGTCCAGAGAATTTTGGTAGATTATAACGAATGCATCTGCTATAACTTCCGCCATCTCTTTTAATACCCTGGGATGCATTTCATCAGGACCAGGGGACTTGTCTACCTTGAGATCCATTAGCCTGTCCAGCACTACCCCTCTAGTGATAGTGATTGTCTCAAGGTCCTCCCTTCCCACATTCCCGTGACCAGCAATTTTTGGCATGGTTTTTGTGTCTTCCACTGTGAAGACCGAAACAAAATAATTGTTCAAGGTCTCAGCCATTTCCACATTTCCCATTATTAAATCCCCTTTCTCATCTTCTAAGGGACCAACATTTACTTTAGTCACTCTTTTTCGTTTTATATATCGGTAAAAGCTTTTACTATCTGTTTTTATGTTTTGCGCAAGTTTACTTTCGTAATCTATCTTTCCTTTCTTTATTGCTTTCTTAGTTATTCTTTGCTGTCGTTTAAAATTTTCCCAATCTTCTAGTTTCCCACTAACCGTGGCCACCTTATATGCATTGGTTTTTAATTTGATACTCTCCTTTATTTCCTTCATAATCTTTCGCATTGTTGTTGCCAAATTAAGTTAATCTAGGGGTTAATTCATGGCAGGAAAGCTCGGACATGTGATATGCTCCTCCTGTACTATGTGGGAAGTCAGGGATGCTTCCGGTGTCCCTGACAACTACGTGTGCGGGAAGTGTATCCGCCTCCAGCTCCTGACGGACGGCATTGCGGCACTGGAGCTGCGGGTGGATTCACTCTGGAACATCCACGATGCTGAAAATGACGTAAATAGCACGTTTAGTGAGTTGGTCTTACCGCAGGAAAAAGGTACACAGCCAGATAGGGAATGGGTGACCAGCAGGAAGAGCAGTGCAAGGAAGGTAGTGCAGGGGTCCCCTGCGATCATGCCCCTGCAAAACAGATACACTGCTTTGGGTACAGTTGAGGGGGATAACTCATCAGGGGGGAGCAGCAGCAGCCAAGTTCATAGCACCATGGGTGGCTCTGCTGCACAGGAGGGCAGGAAAAAGAGTGGGAGAGCTATAGTGTTAGGGGATTCAATTGTAAGGGGAATAGATAGGCGTTTCTGCGGCCGCAACCGAGACTCCAGGATGGTATGTTGCCTCCCTGGTGCAAGGGTCAAGGATGTCTCGGAGCGGGTGCAGGACATTTGTCAGCCAGTTGTCGTGGTGCATATAGGTACCAACGATATAGGTAAAAAATGGAATGAGGTCCTACGAGATGAATTTAGGGAGCTAGGAGCTAAATTAAAAAGTAGGACCTCAAAAGTAGTAATCTCAGGATTGCTACCAGTGCCATGTGCTAGTCAGAGTAGGAATCGCAGGATTCTCAGATGAATACATGGCTTGAAGAATGGTGCAGAAGGGAGGGATTCAAATTCCTGGGACATTGGAACCGGTTCTGGGGAAGGTGGGACCAGTACAAACCAGATGGTCTGTACCTGGGCAGGACCGGAACCAATGTCCTTGGGGAAGTGTTTGCTAGTGCTGTTGGGGAGGAGTTAAACTAACATGGCAGGGGGAAGGGAACCTATGCAGGGAGACAGAGGGAAATAAAATGGAGGCAGAAGCAAAAGATAAAAAGGAGAATAGTAAAAGTGGAGGGAAGATAAACCCAAGGCAAAAAACAAAAAGGGCCACATTACAGCAAAATTCTAAAGAGGCAAAGTGTGTTAAAAAGACAAGCCTGAAGGCTCTGTGCCTTAATGCAAGGAGTATTCGGAATAAGGTGGATGAATTAACTGCGCAGACAGCAGTTAACGGATATGATGTAATTGGCATGACGGAGACATGGCTCCAGGGTGACCAAGGCTGGTAACTCAACATCCAGGGGTATTCAACATTTAGGAAGGATAGGCAGAGAGGAAAAGGAGGCGGGGTGGCGTTGCTGGTTAAAGAGGAAATTAATGCAATAGTAAGGAGGGACATTAGCCTGGATGATGTGGAATCGGTATGGGTGGAGCTGCGGAATTCCAAAGGGCAGAAAACGCTAGTGGGAGTTGTGTACAGACCACCAAACAGCAGTAGTGAGGTTGGGGACAGCATCAAACAAGAAATAAGGGATGTGTGCAATAAAGGTACAGCAGTTATCATGGGTGACTTTAATCTATATATTGATTGCGCAAACCAAACTGGTAGCAATGCGGTTGAAGAGGATTTCCTGGAATGTATTAGGGATGGTTTTCTGGACCAATATGTCGAGGAACCAACTAGAGAGCAGGCCATCCTAAACTGGGTGATGTGTAATGAGAAGGGACTAATTAGCAATCTTGTCGTGCGAGGCTCCTTGGGGGAAGAGTGACCATAATATGGTAGAATTCTTTATTAAGATGGAGAGTGACACATTTAATTTGGAAACTAGGGTCCAGAACTTAAGTAAAGGTAACTTCGACGATATGAGGCGTGAATTGGCTAGAATAGACTGGCAAAGGATACTTAAAGGGTTGACGGTGGATAAGCAATGGCAAACATTTAAAAATCACATGGATGAACTTCAGCAATTGTACATCCCTGTCTGAAGTAAAAATAAAACGGGGAAGGTGGCTCAACCATGGCTAACAAGGGAAATTAAGGATAGTGTTAAAGCCAAGGAAGAGGCACATAAATTGGCTAGAAAAAGCAACAAACCTGAGGACTGGGAGAAATTTAGAATTCAACAGAGGAGGACTAAGGGTTTAATTAAGAGGGGGAAAATAGATTACGAGAGGAATCTTGCAGGGAACATAAAAACGGACTGCAAAAGCTTCTGTAAATATGTGAAGAGAAAAAGATTAGTGAAGACAAACGTAGGTCCCTTGCAGTCAGATTCAGGTGAATTTATAATGGGGAACAAAGAAATGGCAGACCAATTGAACCAATACTTCGGTTCTGTCTTCACGAAGGAAGACACAAATAACCTTCCGGATATACTAGGGGACAGTGGGTCTAGTGAGAAGGAGGAACTGAAGGATATCCTTAGTGGTGGGAAATTGTGTTCGGGAAATTGATGGGATTGAAGGCCAATAAATCCCCGGGGCCTGATAGTCTGCATCCCAGAGTACTTAAGGAAGTGGCCCTAGAAATAGTGGATGCATTGGTGATCATTTTCCAACAGTCTATCGACTCTGGATCAGTTCCTATGGACTGGAGAGTAGCTAATGTAACACCACTTTTTAAAAAAGGAGGGAGAGAGAAAATGGGTCATTAAATATCGGTTTGCCTGACATCAGTAGTGGGGAAAATGTTGGACTCAATCATTAAGGATGAAATAGCAGCGCATTTGGAAAGCAGTGACAGGATCGGACAAAGTCAGCATGGATTTATGAAAGGGAAATCATGCTTGACGAATCTTCTGGAGTTTTTTGAGGATGTAACTAGCAGAGTGGACAAGGGAGAACCAGTGGATGTGGTGTATTTGGACTTTCAAAAGGCTTTTGACAAGGTCCCGCATAAGAGATTGGTGTGCAAAACCAAAGCACATGGTATTGGGGGTAATGTACTGACGTGGATAGAGCACTGGTTGGCAGACAGGTGGCAGAGAGTCACGATAAACGGGTCCTTTTCAAAATGGCAGGCAGTGACTAGTGGAGTGTCGCAGGGCTCAGTGCTGGGACCCTAGCTCTTTACAATATACATTAACGATTTAGATGAAGGAATTGAGTGTAATATCTCCAAGTTTGCGGATGACACTAAACTGGGTGGCGGTGTGAGCTGTGAGGCGGACGCTGAGAGGCTGCAGGGTGACTTGGACAGGTTAGGTGAGTGGGGCAAATGCATGGCAGATGCAGTATAATGTGGATAAATGTGAGGTTATCCATTTTGGGGGCTAAAACACGAAGGTAGAATATTATCTGAATGGCGGCAGATTCGGAAAAGGGGAGGTGCAACGAGACCTGGGTGTCATGGTTCATCAGTCACTGAAAATGGGCATGAAGGTACAGCAGGCAGTGAAGAAGGCAAATGGTATGTTGATCTTCATAACTAGGGGATTTGAGTATAGGAGCAGGGAGGTCTTACTGCAGTTGTACAGGCCTTGGTGAGGCCTCACCTGGAATATTGTGTTCAGTTTTGGTCTCCTAATCTGAGGAAGGATGTTCTTGCTATTGAGGGAGTGCAGCGAAGGTTCACCAGACTGATGCCAGGGATGGCTGGACTGTCATATGAGGAGAGACTGGATCAACTGGGCCTTTAATCACTGGAGTTTAGAAGGATGAGAGGGGATCTCATAGAAACATATAAGATTCTGACAGGATTGGACAAGTTAGATGCGGGAAGAATGTTCCAGATGTTGGGGAAGTCCAGAACCAGGGGACACAGTCTTAGGATAAGGGGTAAGCCATTTAAGACTGAGATGAAGAGAAACTTCTTCACTCAGAGAGTTATTAACCTGTGGAATTCCCTGCCGCAGAGAGTTGTTGATGCCAGTTCATTGGATATATTCAAGGGGGAGTTAGATATGTCCCTTATGGCTGAGGAGATCAAGGAGTATGGAGAGAAAGCAGGAAAGGGGTACTGAGGGAATGATCAGCTATGATCTTATTGAATGGTGGTGCAGGCTCAAAGGGCCGAATGGCCTAGTCCTGCACCTATTTTCTATGTTTCTATGTTTCTAGAGGGAGAGAGTTCAGAGGTCAAGATGGGGATGGTTGGTGGTGGCTGGCAATAGGTTTGGCTTCACATCAACAGGTTTAATGAAAGGTCCAAACAGCCTGTCCTCTTCTCCATAAGTCTGAGGCATAATCAGCTTTGTCTTGTTCCTGTTGCCAGGATTCAGATTTTGAAGAGAAATATAAGAAAGGAAAATATTGTAGGCATGGCCAACAGTAATGAAGCACATTATAGGCCCTGTTTAAATTCAACACAGGATTCTGTACAAAAAGTAGAACTCGCAAACATAGGGGAACAATTTTCCACGTTGCCGATTTTTGGCGCAGTTGTAGAGGTACGTCATATTTTCTTAGTGGCCAACAGCGCCAAAAAAGGGCTGCAAGTTTCGCTCTGTGGGTGGAGCTTAAGGTCTGCACCAAAAAAATGAGGTTGCCAAGGTAATGAGGGACACACTGAAGGGCTGAGGCTGCAAAGTGAAACATACAAGATGGAGCATGACATAAGCAATTGTAGAGTCCCGGTGCCACTGGGCCAAATGGCCCCCCTGCCTGCTGCCGCTGCTATTCTGGGCCAAATGGCCCCCTGCTGCTGCTATCCCGGGCCAAATGGCCCCCCTGCCCGCTGCCGCTGCTATTCCGGGCCGTATGGCCCCCCCTGCCACTGCTATCCTGGGCCATGGAACTCAATCTGCTGCACCGATTTTCTTAAGTATAGGTAAGGTTTTCAGAACGGTGCACTGCGCCGTTTTTGAAAAAAATCCTGGTTGGACAAACTCACTTAAATGGCCAGAAATTATGCTGCTGGGAGCCCGCACCCTCAGTGACGTCAAAAAATCGGGAACTAAAAAAAAATCAGCCGTAAATAGTTTACGATGTGCAGAAACTTTGGCGAAACTTGCAGATTTTAGTTTGCTTGAAAAAAACAGCGGATGCCAAAAAAACGGCTCAGAATAGTGGCGAAAATTGAGCCCCCTTGAAGAGAATTGGCCTTTGTTTTTGTACTTTATATTTCCACGGCCTGTGCTCACAGTAAACTGGTTTTCATTCCTGTGTTCTTTGGTGCTGTTGTTCAGGTGGGACATATTTCCTGATCTCCAGGAGTCTTGGACCAGAGCTTGGAGGTTCCATTGGTATCATTTTTGCTTTTGCGAATGCGGTGGCAGTTTCTCTGCACACGGTGGGCTTCGCTGAGACTGTGAGAGATCTCCTCATTGTAAGTCATATTCATTTTAACCGACAATCACTTTACCCTTTTACAAGAGCCATAATCCCAATTAGTGTCTTGCTAAGGGACACTCTCAAGAATGCTCGAGCACAGTGTTACACAAAGATAGGATGCAGGTCAGCACTCCTGATTCCCACATAAGGTTTAAAGTTCAATTTTTCCACCATAGACAGCCTGTCAATGAAGTATATAGACCAATTGTTCTATTAAAACTATATATCTTGTTTTTAATAGCGTCCTTTTATTTGTTGTGTATGCTGGGAGAGCCCTGCCTCCAAATGGCATTTCTTTGCTTTCCTTTGCTGGAGAGCAACAGGAGGAGATCGAATAAAGGTGAATTTCAGCTTTGTCAACATCTCAGAGCTAGCTGGGTTATGAATGAAAACACAGAAATACATTAAGCAGAAAGACTGTGAGGGGTCATGAATGAAGGGGAAATCTGCTGAAAGCACTGCCCAGGTTCTATTCTGAGCACGCTGCTATTAACTTGATACTTGCAGGGAGATCATTTCAGCACATTCCTTCATTCACAAAGACTATCCAGAGTTAAAAGCCAGTGGCAACAAGAATAACGGAGCTCCGTGAACAAAGTGAGATGCAGATAGAATTTCCATCTATTGACTGTGAATTGATGAAAATCTAACCCGACGTTATGTTTAATAAATGAGTTATTGTTGATTATATTATGAACTAAATTAAATCTAATTAACAAACTAATAAAATCAGCTGCCTACTTTGTTCACATTAAATTGATTTATTGTCAACTTATTCTTTTTTCGATTGTAAGATAAATCACAGACTGCTGACTAGTTTGGAAATTCACCATTATCTGGTGCCTGCACATATCCTGAAATCCTATGAAAGAATATCTGTCTCAGACAAAGCCCAGTGATTAGCTTAATGGCCAGTTTTCAGAAGCTGTCAGTACCAGCCTTTGCTTAACAACAGTTTTCAAAGTTAGATGACAAATGTTGACTATAACCTTGATGTGTGTTATTTTTAACTGATCTGCTGCCACACTATTTTGTTAATAGATTTAATTGTTAGAATCACAGATACATCAATAACTTTGTCAGCACATTATATGCAAATTAGGTATAGCGCGGGTCTGTTTGAGATAAGCCTATTTAGGTCACAGGACCTAACCAATCAGAATTTGGCCAATTGTGTTGCACATGATCAAAATTTAGTTTACCCTTTTGCAAAAAACATCTTAAAAGGTTATGCTATTCTTGTGTGTGTGGACGCAGGCGTCTCAGCTGTCAGCAGCCCCAAGAATAGTTCTACTAAACTGTAATGATATATATTGAATGTACGTACAGTGACAATGTAGCCATCAAAATCCAGAAAGTATATTCTCCATTTTGGTGTGATTTAATGTGACTTTATGCAGAACTCCTGTTACATTTGCACAGGCGTACAATGCAACAATTGTGGATCCCACAAACGATATTCGGATTATTGGGGTAATAACCGTAACCGTGCTACTTGGGATTTCATTGGCTGGCATGGAATGGGAAGCAAAGGTAAAGCCACAGAAACTGTAACATCATACAAGCTTTGAGTCTTTGCATTCAGCGGAATATAAGAAGTGTTGATGAACCATCTTAATTTTGCTTTAATCTTGCTGACTCTTGAATGTTTGTTTCTTCTTTTTGCCTCATTTTTAATGTACTTTTTCCTATTTAGGTCGCCCACTACCATGCTCCATACCATACTGCCATGTATGGCTAGATAGGCAAATGCTCCCATTATCCTTGCTGCTTCAGAGCTGGCTGTGATGAGGTGGATGAAGTCCTATGTTGTGACTTGTCCACACCAGATCTTTTTCTCTCCCCACAGAGAACTATCTGACTAATGCTTGGCACTTTCCCTGATAATGGTGTGGCAGAATTCAGGAGCCTGGCAAGTGTGGGATCACAATTGCAAACCCACGTCATAGTACAGCACATTGGAGCGAGTGCAAAGTGCCAAGATACTGAGATGTCAAGAGTGACTTTAAATTTTAATTGTCATTAAGTACTACTGACGTAAATGTCCCCCCAATGAAAACATAGATGATAGGCGATGCCAGTTTGATGCGAGTAACAGGTGGAGTATTACTTTTTTTTTAGGGATAACAGCATTGGTTTTACTTGTATAGGTGTACTACGATCAGAAACATCCACTCATAATCTTTCCTTCTATCAATGTGCATCTCTATTATCTGTAGGTTCAACTAGACCTACATTTAAACGTTATTACTGACTTGGGTAGGGCAGAAGGTACTTTTGAGATTCTTGGGATAGAACAAAGAGTATTGCTGAACTTGGGGTAGGATGAAGAGTATTACCCCTGCCCTAATGCACTATGCATTTATATAATGTGTTTAATGTAAAAAAAAACATTCCAAGGTGCTTCACACAGGAGGAGTATAGGGAGGTGATGATCAAAGAGGCAGGTGTTGAGAAGACTTCTCATGTTGTGGTTGAGGAGCAAAGTGACAGGATTTAGGGAGAGAGTTCTACAGTGTAGAATGCTTGAAGGTCTCTTGGATAATGTGATAACACCTGTAGTACCTTTTGTGATGGTTACATCATAGGAAACATTTGGTACTCATTGAAGCTTATTTTCAGATTCGATACTTTTTTTCTCATGCTATTTAATAAGATTCAATATGAGAAACTTAACATTTTGGTATCTCACCATTCTTATTAGAGCTGCTAGATATAGCTCTGTGCTGAAGCAATGGATTTCATCCAGGGAGGGAAAGAACATAAAAATTAGGAGCAGCAATAGGCCACACTGCCCCTCGAGCCTGCTCCACCATTCAATAAGATCATGGCTGATCTTCGACCTCAACTCCATTGTCCTACCCTATCTCCATATCCCCAATTCCTCTGGAGTCCAAAAATGTATCTATCTCAGCCTTGAATATACTCAATGACTGAGCATCCACAGCATTTTGGGGTAGAGAATTCCAAAGATTCACAACCGTCTGAGTGAAGAAATTCCTCCTCATCGCAGTCTTCAAAGGCCGGCCCCTTATTCTGAGGTTAAGCCCCCTAGTTCTAGACTCTCCAGCCAGGGGAAACAATCTCTCAGCATTTGCCCTGTCAATCCACCTCTTATATGTTTCAATGAGAAAGGAAGGGATAACTTAGCATTGTTTGATTCCTCCACTTAATTGGCTCTCCTGCCAGCGTATTACCAGTTGTACTGGTGGTGGTTGTAAAGAGGTCAATACCCAAAGTATCCATTCACTCCCAGTTAGTGGTGAGCAGTTTGCAAGGGAAATAATATAAATGAATAGGGGCAGACAGAAACAATGCAGGGCTGAGTTTTTTTAACCCAGTGTTTTTTGCCTCAAAGAATACCCTCTCTTTCTTTCTGATAGGCACAAGTTGGCTTCTTCTTTGTGATCATGATTTCCTTTGCAAACTACTTTGTGGGGACCTTAATCCCAGCATCAAAAGAAAGACAAGCCAAAGGCTTCTTCAGTTATAGAGGTGTGTATTGACATTTCTCACCTGTAGAGGTGCCTTATTTTCAAGCTATGTTTTTTGATCGCCATTCCTCTAAATAAATATAGCCAATTTATTGAGCAGCCTTGTGGCACTGTGCATTGATACCTGATGCACTTGACTCTGTACATTGGAGCACAGACTCCCTCTCCTCCCCATTGTTCTGCATATGATGTGTTTAATCTGGAGGGCTACAGCTGGCCTCAGTGCCCTGAGTTAGGGATAAGGAAAATCATTCTGGTTTCCTGCTCCTGACTGCTGTCCATTGACCTCTGCTGGAAAATGGACAGCTGTGGATACTGAGTGAGGATGGCTTGACTTCCCATGGATGAACACTGAACCTGACAATCCTCACTGTCCAAGCTCACAAATAAAGAACTGCCACTTGGGCAAAGTACCGGAGGGCAGCCAGAATCCATGGAGCATTAACCTCAACATCAGTCAGTGCCTTTGGGAGAGGAGAGGAGAAGCGAGGTGGGGGTTAGCTGTATCACATTTTTGGAGTTCTGATTTCAATCTTCTATTGTTACACCAGAATGCTTTGATTAATTTAACTCTCAATTCCGATACAATAATAAACACATTCCTCTCTGTCCACTCTGCGTGCGGAAGAGAAAACAAGAGACACTGCAGAATGAAGCGGTGTTGACAAATATAAGGAGCATTGCTGCTTGGTTAAAGGATTTGCTGATAGGATCCATTCACTGAACAGCCTGCTATGGATTGCTGTCACATTGGTAACTTCAAACTATAGCAAACAATTTTGAGTTTGCTTCGATTGTTTTACAATTGATCGCAGCACCCATGTGAGGGGATGTGGTGATGTCATCACATTATGTATTACTGTGTGTAGGAGGGTGGTGAGTGGATTTTGTTCAGCCCACTTTATCTATTCACTGTGGTACTGATTTTGCTTTGCAGCTGATATATTTGCCCAGAACTTTTTGCCTAACTGGCGAGGTGATGATGCATCGTTCTTTGGCATGTTTTCCATTTTCTTCCCCTCTGCAACTGGCATCCTGGCAGGGGCGAACATCTCCGGTGACTTGAAGGTAATTCAAAACACTCTGAATGAATACATAAATCCACGGGTATGTTTTCTTCTCGTTTCTATGCCATCAAGTCGGGGGCTCTCCCTTTTGTACTTGCACCAACTTCTTCACTTACGTTCACAACTGGAGCAAAGTATATCTGGTATAACGGCTAAAACCGTTAACTGATTCTTGAATGAAGAGGCATATATCAGGCTTTTGTGCTTTAAAAGGGAGCTATATTCATCTTAATTACTAAATATTGCTAGGTATTGTGAAGGAAGATAACTGCATTTTAATGGTGTTTTGTTCTTGATACTTGTTTATGATTTAAACTCCTGGTTCAGAAGCAGCCTTGGACTAGATGTTTGTGTAGAATCTTCCCCCTGCATCATGTAACATGACAACATGATTGGGGACCTTCATGTACTTGAGAATTCAACTTCCTAATATTACTGGAGAGAGAGTAGGAATGTTAAACAACCATGGAACAACAAACTGGCTCATTTTCAAGTTTATATTGCTCAGTTTATCAATTAATATTAAATGTTTAAAAGCGGACGGGTGTAAAACGGCCCTCTGACCCAAGCCCGTCCCATTCCCGCCAGGCAGGTTAAGTTAAAATCGGGTTGTTAAGTTAAAAGCCTGCGTAGCATGAACAAAATCTATCTGGGGTGTAGCACAAGGCAGAATGAAAGGTTTGGGAAGGCAACATTGGAGCTGCCAAAAGGGACAATGTTCATTGTAGGCGTGGGAGAAGCAATCTTTGGTTAGATTATCAGGCCAGTTTGACCTAGTCTGTCCCTAGCTTCTCAAACTTGAAGCCAGGTCCAAGTCTAATTCTATTATAATGGTGAAAATGAGCCTTTGCTCTGAGTTGTTCATCTGGCCCAGTACTAACTATCTTGAGAAAAATATTCAATCTATTCTGGAATTAAGAAGTTGAATTATACCTCTGAAAGCCTGTTCAAATCTGATTCAGACACAACCAGGATGGGTGGGTTCAACTCTTCGAACATAGAACATTAAAAATAAGTTTAGGAGCCGGTAAAGATCGTTTGGGCAAACAAGCATGTTCCTTTTTGGTTCATATCAACCTCATGTTCTCACCTTTTTAACATATCACTCCCTCTTTCTCCAGAAACATACCTAGTTGTTTCTTGAATTGGTCTTTTTGTGATCAGTCCACAAATCCATTTTTATAAGCCTAAGTCAGAAACTAGTAACCTCCATCTGCTATGAAAAATTGAATCTGTGCTCTTAGGATTGCTGTCTTTAGAGAGTATTAGACTGTTGGGAATATCACTCCCAAAGTTGAAAGTGAATATAGAAATAGGAGCAGGAGTAGGCCATTTGGCCCATTGAGCCTGCTCCGCCATTCAATAAGATCATGACTGATCTGATCCTGGCTTCAACTCCACTTCCCCGCCCGCTTCCCATAATCCTGGACTCTCTTATTTCAAAATCTGTCTTTCTCCACCTTAAATATATTCAAAGACCCAGCCTCCACAGCTCTCTTGGGTATAGAATTCCAAAGATTCACAACCCTCTTAGAGAAGAAATTCCTCCTCATTTCTGTTTTAAATGGGTGATCCCTTATTCTGAAACTATGCCCCCTAGTTCTAGATTTCTCCATGAGGGGAAAACATCCTCTTTGCATCTACCTTGTTGAGCCCCTTCAGTATCTTATATGTTTCAATAAGGTCACCTCTCATTTTTCTAAACTCCAGTGAGTATAGGCCCAACCTGCTCAACCTTTCTTCATATGACAACCCCTTCGTCTCAGGAATCAACCTAGTGAACCTTCTCTGAACTGCCTCCAATGCAAGTACAGATTGAACCTCCCTTATCCGTAACTCTCTTATCCGGAACCACCCCTCGTTCGGAACCATTCCCAGCCACTGGGTGGCACATGCGCACAATGTGGCTGGTGAAAAATATCAATGAAAAATAAATTTACCCAACTTCGGAGCCGACAATGGGGGCCTGACGATCCGCCGACACCTCGGTTTGTATACCATTGAAAACATATCCGGAAATATCCCTCATTTGGAACAGACCAGATCCCGAAGGTTCTGGATAAGGGAGGTTCAAATTATACATTCTTCCTTAAGTAAGGAGACCAAAACTGTCCTCCTCACAACTTGCTTTCCCACCCATCTTTGTATCATCAGCAAATTTGGCTACGTTATACTCGCTCCCTTCATTCAGTTCATTAATATAAATTGTAAATAGTTGAGGCCCCAGAACTGATCCCTGTGGCACCCCACTAGTTACAGTTTGCCAACCTGAAAATGTTTTCTGTTAATTAGCCAATCCTCTATCCACGCTAATATATTACCCCCAAACCCAAGAGCTCTTACCTTGTGCAGTAACCTTTTGTGTGGCATCTTAATGAATGCTTTCTGGAAATCCAAATACACAACATCAACTGGTTCCCCTTTATCTACTCTGGTCAAAAAACACCAACAAATTTGTCAAACATGATTTCCCTTTTATAAAACCATGCTGAGTCTGCTTGACTGCATTATGATTTTCTAAATGTCCTGCTACTACTTCCTTAATGATGGACGCCAGCATTTTCCCAATGACAGATGTTAGGCTAACTGGTCTATAGTTTCCTGCTTTCTGTCTCCCTCCTTTCTTAAATGGGGTGTTATATGTACGGTTTTCCAGTCCGCTGGGACCTCGCCACAATTCAGGGAATTTTGGTAGATTACAACCAATGCATCCACTATCTCTGTAGCCACTTCTTTTAAGACCCGAGGATGCAGGTCATCAGGTTCAGGGGACTTGTCCACCTTTAGTCTCATTAGTTTGCCTAGTACTTTATCTCTAGTGATAGTGACTGTTTCAATTTCGCCCCTCCCCCACCCCAATAGCTCCTTGATTATCAATTATTGGGATGTTTTTAGTGTCCTCTACCGTGAAGATCGATACAAAATATTTGTTCAAAGTCTCTGCCATTTCCCTATTTCCCATTATTAATTCTCCAGTCTCATCCTCAAAATGACCAACATTTACTTTAGCTACTCACTTCCTTTTTATATACCTGTAGAAACTCTTACTGTATGTTTTTATATTTCTTGTTAGTTTACTCTCATATGCTATCTTCTCTGTCTTTATCATTTTTTTAGTCCTTTGCTGATTTCTAAAAATTTTCCAATCCTCTGGTCTTCCACTGTCCTTTGCAACATTGTATGCCTTTGTTTTCAATTTGATACCATCCTTTACTTCCTTAGTTAGCTAGGGATGGTTCATCCTTCTCTTAGCATCTTTTTTTCTCAATGGAATAAATCTTTGCTGAGAGTTATGAAATATCTCCTTAAATGTTTGCTACTGCTTTTCTACAGTCTTACCCTTTAATATATTTTCCCAGTCCACTTCAACCAACTTTGCCTTCATACCTTTGTAATTACCTTTATTTAAGTTCAGGACACTAGTTTGAGACCTAGCTTTCTCACCCTCAAACTGAATGTGAAATTCTTTCTTGCTATGATCACTCTTCCCAAGAGGATCCTTCACTACAAGATCATTAATTAATTCAGACTCATTATACATTACCAGATCTAAAATAGTCTGCTCCCTGGTTGGTCCCACAATGTATTCCAAGAAACCATCCAATGTACACACTATGAACTCTTCCTCCAGGCTACCTTTGCCAATTTGATTTGTCTAATCAACATGAAGATTAAAATCGCCCATGATTATTGCTGTATCTTTCTTACAAGCCTCCGTTATTTCTTGATTTATACTCTGTGCTACAGAGTGGCTACTGTTTGGGGGCCCATAGACCACTCCCACCATTGACTTATTTCCCTTATTATTTCTTATCTCCACCCAAACTGATTCTACATCCTGACCACTCAGGCCACATCGTTTGTATGCCAAACACGAAGCTCCCAAAGCAAGCACTCTACTCGAAACTCCATCACGGCAAGCGAACCAAAGGTGGGCAGAGGAAATGTTACAAGGACACCCTCGAAGCCTCCCTGATAAAGTGCAACATCCCCACTGACACCTGGGAGTCCCTGGCCAAAGACCGCCCTAAGAGGAGGAAGTGCATCCGGGAAAGCGCTGAGCATCTCGAGTCTCATCGCCGAGAGCTTTGCAGAAATCAAGCGCAGGCAGCGGAAAGAGCATGCGACAAACTAGTCCCACCCACCCTTTCCTTCAACGACTATCTGTCCCACCTGTGACAGGGACTGTGGTTCTCATATTGGATTGTTCAGCCATCTAAGGAATCATTTTTAGAGTGGAAGCAAGTCTTCCCCGATTCCGAGGGACTACCTGTGATGATGGTGACATCTTGATCAACATCATAAATTGAATACCTGCAGGATATTTAATTGATATTCTGAATTCATTCTGTTTAAATGTATACTAAAAATGAATTGGGTATTAAGAACAAGTAATGGGTTTAATGGAGCATTATATTCCAATGTGAGTGTTAACTCATCAGGTGAATATCCTCTTCTGCCTGCAATCTGTAGCCTCCTTGTATATTGTACAGCCTCATTCCCATTGCATTGCATTTATAGGATCCCGCTGTATCCATTCCCAAGGGAACCTTGTCGGCCATTATTTGGACAGCCTTTTCCTACCTCGCAATCTCTGCCACCATTGGTAAGTTGTGTAGACCAATTATTATTTCTCACTACCACATTGCTAAGTTGCTTATTAAAAATGATCTGATCCCACTTTGCTGTGCTGTTTACTTTGCTTAATTCAATTTATTGGTAATTCATTTTTTTAGTGTAAAAACAATTTTGAATTATTTGATGTAGACTGTATGGCCCCAAGTTTCCACACGATAAAAAACGGGCGCCCCTCCGAGCTGGGCGCCCGTTTTTCACACTGAAAACGGCGCCGGAAAAAAAACGCGTGATTCTGGAGCACCCTGCAGCTTCATGGCAGCTTGGCGCGGCGCCCAGGGGGGCGGAGCCTACCACTCGCGCCAATTTTGTAAGTGGGAGGGAGCGGGTACCATTTAAATTAGTTTTTTTCCTGCCGGCAACCCTGCGCGTGCACGCGCAGTGTGAAGGAAACATTGGCACTCGGCCATTTTTGTAGTTCTTTGTAGCTGTTTAATTTTTGAACATTTTTTAATGAAAGCACATTGCCATCAGCACTGAGGCTTCTTGCAGCAGTGAGAAGGCTGCAGGAAGCCTCAGAAAGTTGAGGCAGTCGTTTCCCAATGGCCTCCCCCCCCCTGCCGTCGGGAATGGCTGCTGAACTTGTGAGGCTTCCTGCAGCCTTCTCACTGTCTCCTTCCCCCCCCCGCCCGCCATCGGGAACGGCTTCCTCCCCCCCCCCGCGGGAACGAACGGCTGCCTCAACTTGTGAGGCTTCCTGCAGCATTCTCCCTGGCTGAAGCACTTTCACACAGGTAGGAAGATGGTTTATTTAATCTTTTCTTTGCTTATAAATTTTTATTCAGGTTGGATTTATTTGTATAATATTTGTATAAGTATAAATAAGGATTTATTATAGAATGTAATGACTTCCCTCTCCCCCCCCTCCCCCCCCTCCCCTCCCTCCCCCCCCCCTACCTCGTTCTGGACGCCTAATTTGTAACCTGCGCCTGATTTTTTAATGTGTAGACAAGGTTTTTTCAGTTCTACAAAAATCTTCACTTGCTCCATTCTAACTTAGTTTGGAGTACGTTTTCATTGTGGAAACTTTGAAATCAGGCATCAGTGGCCGGACACGCCCCCTTTTGAAGAAAAAATTCTGTTCCAAAGTGAAACTGTTCTAACTGACTAGAACTGCAGAAAAAAAATGTGAAGAATTGCGATTTCTAAGATAGTCCGTTCTCCACCAGTTGCTCCTAAAAATCAGGTGCAAATCATGTGGAAACTTGGGCCTTATATCACTGCCATCTATCAAGTGCTTATCCGACATGGATCTAGAAGAACAAATAATCATTACCAACACTAGAAAGAACTTGTATTTATATAGTGCCTTTTCACGGCTTTGATAAATGTCCCAAAGTGCTTCACATACGATGAATTATGTTTACATTGTGGGGTTTCTGTTGTATGGGCAAATGTGACAGCTAATTTGCACACAATTCTCACAAATGGCAATTAGATAAAAGACTAGTTCATCTGATTTATTTTTTTTGGTTGAGACAGAAATCTTGGCCAGGACACTGGAAGACTTCACTGTGAATAGTGCAAAAGGAACTTTTATGTTCACCTGAATGTGCAGGCAGGGCGTCAATTTAACGTTTCAATCAAAAGTTGGCACCTCCAATGATGCAGTACTCTCAGTATTACACTGAGGTGTCGGCCGAGATTAAGTGCTCCAGTCTCTGGAGTGGGGCTTGAACCTGTAGTGTATGGATAAAGAGTCAGACTGAACACCTTGAGCTCAAAGTAAAGTGTGACCGTAGTCTTTTATTGCAGGTCTCCAGAGTGCCTCTCCAACCTGTGAAGCCTCCTTAAATACCTGTGCTCCCAAGGGATTATGGGATCCCTTGGGACTCCTGGGGATGAGCCTCTGGTGGCTGTACAGAGTAAATACAAGTTTACATATATAACAACACTACCCCCCGCCCCCCCCCCCCAAAGGCAATAGTGTAATTATTTACAATGTGGGTCGATCTGGGGCCCTTCTTGTCCTGGTTGATCATCTCGGTGTGAAAGCTGGTGTTGTTGAATCATTTGCTGGGCCCTTGCTGGGCTGCTGTGCAGCTGGCCTTGCTGGGCTGCCTGGTGTGTTGGGCCCTGCTGGGCTGCTGTTGATAATGGGTTCTGCTTCGTGGTCAACTGTGGTGCCGGTTGCCACTGGTGTGTATGTTGGGGGAATCAAAAAAGGTAGGGTCCAAGGTCAGGACAGTCTGTGAATCTGAGTTTGATTTGGTCCAAGTGTTTCCGGTGAATGAGTCCATTTTAAAGTTTGACCCGAAACACCCTGCTCCCCTCTTTGGCCATGACAGTGCCAGGAAGCCACTTGGGACCTTGTCTATAATTTAATATAAATCCAGGATCATTGATTTCAATCTCGCGTGACACATTTGTGCTATCATGGTACGCACTTTGTTGAAGCTACCTGCTCTCTCCCTGTTCATGTAGATCAGGGTGACCTAAGAGAGCCTTGTCTTACGTGCTCTTTTCATGAGCAGTTCAGCAGGTGGGATCTCATGCAGTAGCTAAGCAGGACTCGGGATAGGCGAGTCTGCAGTGAGCCTTCAGTTACCCTCTTAAAGCCTTGCTTGATGGTTTGCACTGCTCTCCTTGCCTGACCATTGGACGCTGGTTTAAATGGGGCAGATGTGAAATGTTTGATCCCGTTACAGGTCATGAATTCTTTGAACTCAGTACTGGTAAAACATGGCCCGTTGTCACTCACCAGGACATCGGGTAGGTCGTGTGTGGCAAACATGGCCCGCAGGCTTTCAGTAGTGGCAGCGAAAGTGCTAGCCGACATTATCTCACATTCCATCCACTTGGAGTATGCGTCTACAACCACAAGGAACATTTTACCCAAGAACGAGTCTGCATAGTCGACGTGTACCCTGGACCACGGTTTGGAAGGCCAAGACCATAAACTTAGCGGCGCCTCCATGGATGCATTGCTTAACTGCGAGCATGTATTACATCTGTGAACGCAGGACTCTAAGTCCACATCGATACCGAGCCACCACACGTGGGATCTGGCTATCGCTTTCATCATTACGATGCCTGGGTGGGTACCATGGAGGTCATTGATGAAGGTGGCTCTGCCCTTGGGGACCACTACTCGATTGCCCCACAGAAGGCAATCTGCCTGTATAGACATTTCATCTTTGCGCCGCTGGAATGGCTTTTTCTCTTCCTGCATTTCCACTGGGACACTGGACCAGCTCCCATGAAGCAAACATCTTTTGGCTCGAGATAATAAGGGGTCCTGGCTTGCCCAGGTTTTGATCTGCCAGGCAGTGATGGGTGATTACTCACTCTCAAATGCTTCCATAAACATGGCTAGATCTGTGGGCTGTACCATTTCCATCCCCGTGGTGGGAAATGGCAGCCTACTGAGAGCATCGGCGCAGTTTTCTGTGCCTGGCCTGTGGCGGATGGCGCAGTTGTATGTGGACAATGTGAGCGCTCATCTCTGGATGCGGGCCGATGCGTTGGTATTTATCCCTTTATTCTCGGAGAACAGGAATATAAGTGGCTTATAGTCAGTTTCCAATTCAAATTTTAGCCCAAACAGGTATTGATGCATTTTCTTTACCCCATAGACACAAGCTAATGCTTCTTTGTCATTCATGCTGTAGGCTCTCTCAGCCTTAGACAGACTCTTGGATGCATAAGCAACTAGTTGCAGTTTCCAGAAATCATTAGCTTGTTGCAATACACACCCGATGCCATATGACGACACATCACATACTAGTACCAAACGCTTACATGGATCATACAACACAAGCAATTTGTTTGAGCATAACAATTTTCTTGCTTTTACAAGGGCATTTTCTTGGCTTTTGCCCCAAACCCATTCATCCCCCTTTCGTACTAAGACATGCAGTGGTTCTAGCAATGTGCTGAGACCCAGTAAGAAGTTATCAAAGTAGTTCAGGAGTCCCAGAAACGACTGCAGCTCCGTCACGTTCTGTGGCCTCGGTGCGTTCTCGATTGCCTCCGTCTTTGCGTTGGTGGGCCTGATGCCATCCGCCGCAATCCTCCTTCCCAGGAACTCCACTTCAGGCACCAGGAAAACGTACTTCGAGCATTTTAACCTGAGCCCCACGCGGTTGAGTCGACTAAGAACCTCCTCCAGGTTCTGCAGATGCTCGACTGTGTTCCGACCTGTGACCAATATGTCGTCCTGGAAGACCACGGTGTGCGGGACTGACTTCAGTAAACTTTCCATGTTTCTCTGGAATCCGGTCGGCGGCGGCAATATTCCAAACGGGCACCTGTTATAAAGAAAAAGACCTTTGTGCATGTTGATGCAGGTGAGGGCCTGCGATGATTTTCCAGTTCCTGCTTCATGTAGGCTGAAGTCAGATCCAGCCTTGTGAATGTCTTTCCTCCCGCCAGCGTTGCAAAGAGGTCGTTGGCCTTTGGTAGTAGGTATTGGTTCTGCAGGGAGAAACGATTGATAGTTACTTTGTAATCACCACAGATTCTGACGGTGCCGTCTCCCTTGAGGACTGGGACGATCGGACTGGCCCACTTGTTGAACTCGATTGGGGAAATGATGCCCTCACATTGCAGCCGATCTAGCTCGATCTCTACCCTTTCTCTCATCATGTACGGTACTGCTCTCGCCTTGTGATGGATGGGTCATGCCCCCGGAATTAGGTGGATCTGAACTTTTGCTCCTTGGAATTTCCTGATGCCTGGTTCGAACAGCGAAGGAAATTTGTTTAAGCCCTGAGCACACAAAGTGTCGTCAGCGGGCGATAGCGCTTGGACGTCGTCCCAGTTCCAGCGTATCTTTCCCAGCCAGCTCCTGCCAAGCAGCTTGGGACCATCGCCCGGTACCACCCAGAGTGGTAACTTGTGCACCGCTCCAGCATAGGAGACCTTTATGGTAGTACTGCCAATTACAGGAATCAGTTCTTTCGTGTAAGTTCTTAGTTTCGTGCGAATTAGACTTAAGACTAGCCTTGAGGCCTTGTTGCACCACAACCTTTCAAAAGTCTTTTTGCCCATGATGGACTGACTCGTGCCTGTGTCCAACTCCATCGACACCGTAAGTCCATTTAATTCAACATTCAGCATTATCGGGGGACAATTCCTGGTGAATGTGTGCACCCCATGTGTGCCTCCTCGATCTGAGGTTCTGGTTCATTGTGATCCTCTGTGAATCTGTCCTCCTCTGCAACATGGTGGTTTTCAGGTTTAACAGGCTTTGCAGCTCGCCTGCACACTTGTTGGAGGTGTCCCATTGTTCCACAGCCCTTGCAAACGTATTCTTTGAATCGGCATGAATGAAAATGATGATCAACCCCACAACGCCAACAAGGTGTTAATGGCCTTGCATTCATCACCCTTGATGGTGGACTCTGAGACATCTGTGGACGTGCAGCTGCAGGTATCTGCCCTGTACATTACGATTCAAAAACAACATCACTTTGTTCACAGAACTTGTAGCAGCACTCGTGTGCTGAGAGATTTGCTTCGTATTGTCACTGGTGGCAATGAACGCCTGGGCTATCGCTATGGCCTTACTCAAGGTTGGGGTCTCTACAGTCAAAAGTTTGCGAAGTATGGCTTCGGGGCCAATGCCAAGTACAAAAAAGTCTCTGAGCATGTGCTCCAAATGTCCTTCAAATTTGCAATGTCCTGCAAGGCATCTAAGCTCACCACTTCCTGGCCTTCAGACCTTTTGTAGGTGTAGAACCGGTATCTTGCCATCAGAATGCTTTTCTTCGGGTTCAAATGCTCTCGGACCAGTGTGCACAAATTGTCGTACAATTTCTCCGTGGGTTTCGTTGGAGTGAGCAGATTCTTCATGAGGCCATATGTTGGTGCCCCACAGACAGTGAGGAGGATCGCCCATTCATTTGGCAGCGCTCTCTTCCCCATCTAGCTCGTTGGCTACGAAGTATTGGTCGAGTCGGTCCACAAAAGTTTCCCAATCATCTCCCTCCGAGAATTTCTCCAGGATGCCCACTGTTCTCTGCATCTTTGGGTTCACTGTCTGTATCTCGTCACCAGTTGTAGTGTATGGAGAAAGAGTCAGACTGAACACTGTGAGCTCAAAGTAAAGTGTGACCGTAGTCTTTTATTGCAGGTCTCCAGAGAGCCTCTCCAACCTGTGAAGCCTCCTTAATACCTGTGCTCCCAAGGGATTATGGGATTGCTTGGGACTCCAGGTGACTGCACAGAGTAAATACAAGTTTACATATATAACCATGTCCTACTGACTCAGAGTTAAGAGTGCTATCAACTAAGCTAAGCTAATACAAGCCTGGAAATGACTGACTGCGATACTAGTATAAGAACACTTAAGATGTTCATGTAATATTCCTTTGTCCAGTATTTTAGCAGGTGTTAGCCTGTTTAAAATGAATGGGCTAATATTACCTTTAAAATAATGGATAAAAGAATGTCACACCGATGCAGTAAGCATTGGTTCACTAACATTGCAAAAGGCATTTTCAAACCTATTGTTTCTGAGAATGTAATATTCTCAGTTATACACATGCTTTACTCCAAATTGCCCTTTAAAACTAAACAAATGGTTTAAGGTCAGTGTAATACATTTTAAAATAAAGGAAAGCAGCATAACATAGCATTAGTCTATGTTTGTAAGTGTTATTATGGTGTGATTACACTGCATAAGTCCTCATGCTGATTTCTCAGGGGTTTGTTTTGTTTCAGGGTAATTATATTTGTGCTTGTTCTTTGCTGTGAGGTCTTTTTTAAATAAATGGAGATCTTGTGTGGATTTGTAAAGCAGCACAATGCGTGCCTAATTACTATACCAGCAGTGAATGACACACAAGTGTGCCATCGTTGACAACAGCAGCAACACAAAGATGTGTTTTGTAACCCACAGAATCCCGCCTTTGGTGAAGGGAAGGAAGAAACATTGTCGTGTGCAACTGTGCATAGATGGTGGGCCTGTCAGATCATTGCACTACAGATCTGACACTTTCTGAACCTGTGCTGCAATGTTAATTCTGCGTGTGAGAGTCCTTTGCATTTGCATGTAACACCAGAAGTACTAAAAATGGTTTCAAGGCGAGCTTCTCCCTCCACCACAAGAGATAACTGCGTTCCATGCACCAACCCTAAAACTAGAGTCTTTGGTCCTTTGTTGAGGATATAGCAATGCTTAGAAGGTCACTAAATGTATCTTTAACATGGCTTCTTCCATCCTCCACTTCAGGATCTTGTGTGATACGTGATGCCTCTGGTAGTGTGAATGACACCATTCCTATTGGGTCAATGGATTGTGAGGGACTTGCCTGTGGTTATGGGTGGAACTTCACTGAATGTGCACAGACTGGTACTTGTAAATATGGACTCATTAACAACTACCAGGTAAAAACAATGTGGCAACGAATACACTTATATTTGGATCAGCATTTTTTTAAATGACAGGTTTTGCTTTAAAAATTCTAGAATAGGAAAAATGAATGCAAAGAAGGTTGTTATATTTAAATTCTCTACAACAGGAGTAAATGGGAGTGTGGTACATTGGAATTATACGCACTGCACAATGGGAGTGAATATGTTTAATAGCATTGAATGGAAATAAGTATTAATGCATTGAAACTCCATACAGTTGGAAAGTATGAGAAGTAGTTTGGGATTTTGTAATTCTGTGCCTGGCAGAGAATGGGTAGTGATTTGTCATTTTGAAATTCTATGCCTTAAAGAGAATCAGGCCTAATTGACTCCATCATATCTTTGAAGATCAGCATATTGCACAATGATGGATTTCAATTCTGAAAACATCCTTTGTTTCAACGTGACAGAAATGTTTTGCTGAGATCTAGTTGGCACTTGCCTGTACTTCTCAGCTGAGTAACTACTGATGGGGAAGGTGCTGATTGGCCTCACCCTCTTTATTCTATTTCAGCAGTTCTGCCACCACAGTATGATACTGTCATCGTACCAGTGGACCATCTGTAGTTCACACTCTTGGTGACTGTTATGCTGTGGTTGTAATGTATTTGCTTCCTGGGTTCTTTGCTTAAGAATTCATAGCAGCACATTGCTATTATGAACTAGTTGGTTTATTAGCAAAGGTTTAACAATAACACTGCACGTTACCAGTTCATCCACCAGGCTCACGACCATCTGCCTCATTGTGGATCCCCGAACCCAACTGGCTGGGGTTTTATTGAACATCACATGACTAGCTAACCCACTCCCAACTCAACAAATCTGAGCGCATACTCATATGTGCATACATTACAGTGGTCATTTCCCATCAGGCCAGTAGCACATCTTCAGTTCTACATCTCAGCGAGTGTTGTGCCGTGGTCATTTCCCATCTTGCTTAAAATTTAGACTACTTGTATTATATGACAATAATATAACTCCAGTATTTGATGAAGTAACAAAAATCTATTTTCTTCTTTTTTTCTAAAGACTATGAGTCTAGTGTCTGGATTTGCCCCTTTGATTACAGCTGGGATCTTTGGAGCTACTCTTTCCTCGGCTCTTGCCTGCCTCGTGTCTGCACCCAAAGTATTCCAGGTATTGGCCATTTCTTCAGCTGCTCCACTGCCATAGTGACCTTCACAGTGGTGCATCTCAGTAATGTCGTTCAGTTAGAATTGTGGAAGTAATTGATTAAAGTTTGTTTTGCCACATTAAACACTTTCTACAAGCAACTATTACCCTCTCCAAATAGTAACTTGTAGAGATAATAGAAAAAGAGCAACATTTCTCCCTGTTTTATTATGCGCCCTTTTTAGCCCATCTAAGTAAGCAATGATTGTCTAAGCTTTCTCTAATCAAGTAGGAGGTATGTAAAGAGTAGTTTGATCTAGTTTGCCCTCGGACCCTGTGGAAAATGATCTGGTCTATAATTGATGTCTTCTCCATTAACCTATCTGAAGCTAACAATCCACTGTGTACAGAGACCAGAGACAACCTACAACATGTCATTCTAATGGCGTCACAACCAGTTGAAACATCATCAGTCTATAATAAGCACCCTGGGACATTTTACTTTGTTAAAGGCGCAATATAAATGCAAATTGTTATAATGTACAGGGTAATACTGTCTAGTTTTATCAAATTAGAAAGAAAATAGTAGTCTACTGAGTTACTAATTGATGTACTTCTGTGAAATCAATTAAAATGGTCTAATAACAGTAGAATACAGCATAAAGGAATAATGTGAGTGAAATTGATCTTGTGTGATAGCGCAAAATGGACAATAGTGAATCAGCAGCCCATTTTACACTCCGCCCAATTTTCATTATATTCGGAAAAGAAAATTGGGCAGAATGTAAAATGGGCTGCTGATTTGCTATCGCCCATTCTGTACTACCGCCGAAGACCAATTCTGCAGCACCTACCAGGCTCCTTGTTATTAGTTCTGACTTTCATAACACTGTTGAACATCCAATTTACATGTTTTGACTAAAATAATACCAAACACACAGAAGCTAGATGGCTTATTGATGCAAAACCATTGATATAAATGTGCAATAGTATGGTGTAGTCCATGGTGAGTTACCTTCTGGTAGACAAAGGAATAGAATATCCTTCAGTAAACATTACCCAGACTGGCAGTGTGATTCCCCAAACTGGAAGCTCTGGAACGTTTATAAAAATTGGAGATATCTTAAAATTGAGTTCTATCTATTTCATACGTTACATACCATGTTGTGAATTAGACTCCAAACCATTTCAAGCATTGAGATGATGTTTATAAGCATTTAATTTTTACTTTTACTTGATCCTTTGAGGTTCATTCCCAGTTTTCTATTCTGCTATTTGTCTATATATTTGGATTAGTCAATAGTACGAAGTGAAGGTTTTTGTTCTACAATATTTATCAATAGTACCAATGTTCTAAGCTTTTTTTGTGTAAAAGTAGATGGTTCGATTAAACTAGTATTTTCACCTTTGTCTCTCAACAGTGTCTGTGCAAGGACAATCTTTATCCTGGTATTGGTTTCTTTGGAAAGGGCTATGGGAAGAACAACGAGCCTATCTACAGCTACCTCCTCACCTACACCATTGCTATTGGTTTCATTCTTATTGGTAAGTCTCTGGATCACTCAGAATTTATTTTCTGACCGTATATTGGGGAGGCCTAAAACTGTACCGACACTCAGTTAATACAGGTGTAGTGTCGAGAATCCGGAACCCTTGGGACAGAGGCCGTTCCGGATTCTGGGCTTTTCCGGACTTTCAATCGTCTTTCTGACGTCACGAATCCGGAAACACCCGGATTTCGGAACGTCAGAAAGAGGGGGAAGCGGTGGGGGAGGGTCCCGCCGAGGAGCTGTTCGGGCAGGCGCCGCAGAGGAGAAGCTATTTGGGCGGGCCCCGCCGCCGAGGAGGAGGTGTTCGGTCGGGCCCCGCCGCCGAGGAGGAGGTGTTCGGTCGGGCCCCGCCGCCGAGGAGGAGGTGTTCGGGCGGGCCCTGTCGCCGAGGAGGAGGTTTTTGGTCGGGCCCTGTCGCCGACGAGGAGGTTTTTGGTCGGGCCCTGTCGCCGAGGAGGAGGTGTTCGAGTGGGCCCCGCCGCCGAGGAAGAGGTGTTCGGGTGGGCCCTGTCGCCGAGGAGGAGATTTTTGGTCGGGCCCTGTCGCCGAGGAGGAGGTGTTCGGACGAGCTCCATCACCTAGGAGGAGGTGTTCGGGTGGGCCCTGTCGCCGAGGAGGAGGTGTTCGGGCGGGCCCTGTCGCCGAGGAGGAGGTGTTCGGGCGGGCCCTGTCGCCGAGGAGGAGGTGTTCGGGCGGGCCCTGTCGCCGAGGAGGAGGTTTTTGGTTGGGCCCTGCTGCCGAGGAGGTGGTGTTCGGGCGGGCCCTGTCGCCGAGGAGGAGGTGTTCGGGCGGGCCCTGTCGCCGAGGAGGAGGTTTTTGGTTGGGCCCTGCTGCCGAGGAGGGGTTCGGACAAGCTCCATCGCCGAGGAGGAGGTGTTCGGACGAGCTCCATCGCCGAGGAGGAGGTGTTCGGACGAGCTCCATCGCCGAGGAGGAGGTGTTTGGGCGGGCCCTGTTGCCGAGGAGGAGGTGTTCGGTCGGGCCCTGCTGCCGAGGAGGAGGTGTTCGGGCGGGCCCTGTCGCCGAGGAGGAGGTGTTTGGTCGGGCCCTGTCGCCGAGGAGGAGATGTTCGAACGAGCTCCATCTCCGAGGAGGAGGTGTTCGGGCGGGCCCTGTCGCCGAGGAGGAGGTGTTCGGGCGGGCCCTGTCGCCGAGGAGGAGGTTTTTGGTCAGGCCCTGTCGCCGAAGAGGAGGTGTTCGGGCGGGCCCTGTCGCCGAGGAGGTGGTGTTCGGGCGGGCCCTGTCGCCGAGGAGGAGGTTTTTGGTCAGGCCCTGTCGCCGAGGAGGAGGTGTTCGGGCGGGCCCTGTCGCCGAGGAGGAGGTGTTTGGGCGGGCCCTGTCGCCGAGGAGGAGGTTTTTGGTCAGGCCCTGTCGCCGAGGAGGAGGTGTTCGGGCGGGCCCTGTCGCCGAGGAGGAGGTGTTCGGGCGGGCCCTGTCACCGAGGAGGAGGTTTTTGGTCAGGCCCTGTCGCCGAGGAGGAGGTGTTCGGTCGGGCCCTGTCGCCGAGGAGGAGATGTTCGGACGAGCTCCATCGCCGAGGAGGTGGTGTTCGGGCGGGCCCTGTCGCCGAGGAGGAGGTGTTCGGGCGGGCCAGCAAGGAGGCCCCAAGTTAAGGGCAGCGACGATGAGACGAGACCTGGGATCGGCGGGTCTGGATTCCAGAACATTTTACGGATTCCGAACGATCCGGCCACCGATCGGTCCAGATTCTGGAACATTCTGGATTCTGGAACTACGGATTTTCTACGCTGCTCCTGTACCTGCATTGGGTGACGTAAGTAATTGTGGCAAGATTGGTCCAGATCAAAATGCTAATAGTGAATAAGAATTCCAAATTATTTAATTTTGAACATAAATATGCATCTGATAGCATACTTTATAAATAATTGTGCACTTTTTAATGTAATTTACACGTATATAAATATGAAGGAGTGGTTGGGGTGCATGTGTTTTAAGCTGTTTTCTATAAGGCTAGTAATGCATTCTAAACGAACAGTTATTGTATTTAATATCTCGAAGTTACAGGATAGCGCCTTAATTACAAGCTGTTGTGGTGCTGCAAAGTTCTCCAAAGCCATAAAGCTTCTGCAGAGAGACTGGCACTATGCATATTTCTAACAGGACGGTAGTTTGGGGAGGGAGGCACCTACCTCCCATGCCAGAATAGACACACCACAGTTATGATCAGAATCCTCAGTTGTCATGTCATGACACAGAACAATTGTGCTGTGATTCAATGAAATTACACAATGCAACTACATATTAAACAATAGTAGACAGTGGGCTGGAAATGCGTTGATTTTGCAACCGGGTTTTTGGTGTTATTTCACCTTTTTTGGCGAAAACTCGGTCGGCGGAAACTTCAGAGAAGTTTTGTGGCGGTGGATTTCAAATAGCGCTGGAGAGAGGAGCGCGCCGTGCAAGACTTGAAATATCGCTTCCACCAAAAATTTGGCTCTGAACGCATCTGTATTTAGGACAAAAAAAAAATGCCAAAGAAAAAGCTGTGTTGCAGCCCATGGATCAGCAGTAAGTATGAAGACCTGTTTTTAAAAAAAAAAGGTAAGTTAAAGTTTTAATTTTTTTATTCTTTTGCAGCGATTCGCTAGATAAGTGTAAATGTTTTGTGAATTTTTTTTCCAATTTATTTTCAGATCTTTTTATACCCTCCCAAGGCCCAACTCGCAGCAGTATCGGCCTCAGACTAAAGTTGGCGAGGATTGCGGTTTGCACCACGAATCCTTGTGCAATGCCGATTTTTACCGCTGCGCAAATTAAACCTTAAATTTATGGCCTCGTGGCAATAATGGTAATTTTAGCGAAAAAATACAATTGTCGCTAAGAACCAAATTTCTAGCCCATAAATGTATTCTAATAGTCATCTATCAGCATCCCAAAGCTCCTGTAACCAATGTTGTCCTGTTTTCTTGCATCCAGCGGACCTGAACATGATTGCTCCCATCATCTCCAACTTCTTCCTGTGCTCATATGCTCTCATCAATTTTAGCTGTTTCCACGCTTCAATTACCAACTCCCCAGGCAAGTTTCCATTTTCTATTTTTCAAAATGTTTTGTTGTGGATTTTGTAATTATTTCTGACATCAAGTAAAGACAGGTAAGTAAAATATAAAGAACAAAAATATGGTGGAAATCGGAAACAAACGGCGTGCAATTACATCCCTGGTCCTCCCCTTCACCAGTTTTTGACCTTGTATACCATTTTGGTTCTCAAGCACTTGGGGTACCCTGCCTTCCATTTCCTTCCAGTGGTTGCCAACTAACTGTAATTTAGCCAAACCAACTGTGGTTCAGAAGCCATAGTTATTTCTGGGTTATGAAGAGAAAATGTGGGTTTTCAATATTAAGAAGGTACAAAAAAATTGGTGGAAAAAATGAATACCATTTTTTTTAAAAAAGCTAACGTTTCAGAAAAAGTAACAGTTAAAATAGAGAAGGAGAGCTCTCGAAGCGCAGTACTCTTGCAATTTCGGGATTTTTCTGTCAACTGGTTTCTAATAGTTTCTGTATGGATTTTGTCTCCTATGATCTACAAGCTGTATTTTTTATCACTAAGCTTCTCTTCACCTGTAATCTACGTACACTCCCAATACTGTGTATTTTTACCGTACAATGTACACATTGGTGTAGGTGGACGACACTGTTCACAATTTTCTTAATCTCATCCCTGTTAATATAAATTTGCTGTACATCATTTGGAAATGTTCCAGTAGGTTGCAAATGGAGCAGCAACAACATTGTAGAAAAATGAGCATAGTCAGTAAAAATTAGGCCAGTAGTATTGTCATACAGGTGACATCCACTAAGTACCACAGAATAGCCTGTCACTCATATTAAATGATAGAGTTTGCTTTGTTTTTCTAAAGGTTGGAGACCTTCATTCAGATATTACAACAAGTGGGCCTCTCTATTTGGTGCAGTCATTTCTGTGGTCATCATGTTCTTACTGACATGGTGGGCGGCCCTCGTCGCTGTTGGGATTGTTGGCTTCCTTCTGGCTTATGCATTGTACAAAAAGCCTGGTAAGTGATTGGGAAAACTGCCACTAAATATTATTTCTGCATTCTGTATTGCACCAAAGACTAAAACACTCAAATGTTAATCATGTCTGTTCACTTATTTGGGTACAGCACTGAAGTCTGGAACAGCTTCCAGCTTTCCATATATTGTACCGACAGCATTCTTTGTGGTTGGGTAACACATATAAATAAAAGCATGCCGTGGCTTTCTCTGAAGGTATTGACTTGTGCTGGAATGTACTTCCACAGTCACCAATAGCCCTCTGTTACCTCACCTACATGGTCACTCTTGAAGTGTGAGCCTAGACAGCAAGGGTCAGCAGATTAGTTAACGGTGGAGGGTATCAGAGCTGAACACAATCCTTTCATCACCTGATGTGCACACGTGCATATTTCAGCATAGGTCACTAAATAGCACTCAGGAGCAGGTACACGCTCCCCCATCACCCACCACCTCCCCTTGTCCCAGAAGTACTAAGGTCAGTTATAGCCTCCAAAGTGTTGCCAAAATTGAGACCAGCAAACTTGGCACAGACTGGGGTTGAACCTGGGACCTTCCCAGTCTATATGGCGTGGCTTATGTGGGACATAGCTTTGTGCAAAATGGTTGCCTGCACAACAATAGTAGCTCATTTCAAAGCCATGCATGTCAAACATTTTGAGAAGTTTTTGAGAGATGTAATAAAGTGCGATATAAATGCAAGTCTTTTTCTTTCATTTCTGAATGATGGACTTACCCACTGAGCCAATGGTGACTTCTGTCTAACTATTCATAGTAGTGTTTGGTTCCCAGTTGAGCTAGTGAAGTTTTATCTGCACTAACTCCAAATGGTAAATAATAATTTTGCATTTAAAGCTAAAAAAGGAATCCAACCCATAATATGATTGCAGAAGTGTTTAGGTAACTCAATTAATATATTTTCTGTATATCTCTTGTTTTCCACTTTAGCTGTAAATTGGGGATCATCCATTCAAGCTGGTTCCTATAACATGGCTCTGTCCCATTCTGTGGGACTGAATGAAGTGGATGATCACATTAAGAATTACAGGTAATGTAAAAATAGCCACACGGTTTACCGCAGCACCAAGCCTGATTTATTTCTTCCATCACCAATTCCTCACCAATCACTTCACGACATGCATAAGGATGATTCTTTGTTAAATTTTAAAAGAGTAGATGTTTTCAGGACAAAATTGAATTATTGCAAGCACAATCCTTCCAGTTTGACTGCCACCAAGCTTAAAGCTCAATCAGGTAGGAACTGGCCATCAAACTTGGGTTGTCTCAGCCTCGAACGCGAGTCCCGTTTCCACTGAGTCAGCTGCTAGTATCAGTATTTATTTCTGTTATTCTATACACCGACAAAGTAAGTCCCATATCTCACTAATGGCAGCCATGTGGAAAGTAAAGATCACCTTGGCAGTTGGTCACCAAACCTCCAGGATTATTCTGGAGCCGCCATAAATTAAAGATTCATCACACAGATACTGCTGAGAGAACAATCAGAGTGGCATCAAAAAACGTATTTTCTTTTCATTTCCTGTCAGTTATTAGTTATTAAAATATTGGAGGTATGGAAATAAAGGCTGTTTGACTGACGGTCCAGAATTCAAATAATATGGCTTCTTAGTTAAATTCAAAGATTGCGTGTTTAACACTAAGAAGCTCCGTTTGTAGTTGTCCCAATCCATTTAATCTCAGTCATAGTCCTGCCGATTATCACACATTCTTTTGCTGAGTCTGATTTGTTCACAGATATACAATTATTTTACATAAATTATTTTACATGTATTAGTTCATGTCCATTTATTTTCGGGTGTTCATGGTCTGCTTCTAACAGACTAAATACATGGGGCTGGATTGTCAGTTGGAGGTGCTAATGGCAGCGGAGCGGTACATTTTGCGCCGGGAAATGGTTTGCGTCTTCATCCACAAAATTCAGCAGCTGGGCCCTGAGTGTGGAACGGGGTGCTAAGGGAAGCGTTCCACACCTCTCATTGGGCCCAAGTTTCGGGCCGCACTTAGAACGGCACAGCCCCGACCTGGACGCCCGTTTTTCGCGCCACAAAGTGCGCCTAAAAAAAACTTCCAGATTCTCCGGCTCCCTGCTGGTCCTCTTGAGCCAGGCACGGCGCAGCACGAGCAGTTGGGGGCGGAGCTAGGTCCCTGCGCTGAAAACAGTGCCGGTACCTCTGCACATGCGCGTTACAGTGGGCGCGCATGTGCAGTAGCTCCAGGTGCCCAAAACTGCGTGGGAGGGGCCCGAAGCACGCAGCCCCTAGCCCTGGCTGAATGGCCTCACTGGGGCTGCGTGCATAAGGCTCCTCCCATGCCCAGCTCCTGCTTCCTCCCGACCGACTCGACTCCCGCTTCCCCCCCCCGCCCCCGGACCCCGACCCCACTCGCGCTTCCCCCCCGCTCCTGGACCGGACCCGCGCTCCCCCCCCCCCCACCCGACCTGACCTCTCTCCCTCCCCCCCGACCCGAACCAACCTCATTCCCACCAACCCCCCAACCCGCGCTCCCGACCCCCCCCCCCCCCGGACCCAACACAACCCAACCTGATCTCCCTCCCCCCGCCCCCGACACGAGCCGACCCGCGCTCCTTCCCTCCCGCCTACCCGAACCAACCCGACCTCCATCCTCCCCGCCCCCCAGACCCGACCCGACCCGCGCTCCCGACCCTGACCCGTGCTCCCCCCGACCCGACCCGCGCTCCTGACCCGGACCCGACCCAACGCCACCTACCTGTAAATCTGGTGCTGGGGACGGGCCCTGCCCGAAGTCTTGGGCCCGGCTGGGCAAGGCCCGTTCAGCCTCCCCTCCCCCTCCCCCTTCTCCTTTCTCCCCCTCCCCCTTTCTCCCCCTCCCCCTTCTCCTTTCTCCCCCTCCCCCTTCTCCTCCTCCCCCTTTCTCCCCCTCCCCCTTTCTCCCCCCCTTCTCCTCTCCCCCCCCCTTCTCCTTTCTCTCCCCCCCTTCTCCTCTCCCCCCCCTTCCCCTCTCCCCTCCTTCTCCTTTCTCTCCCCCCCTTCCCTTCTCCCCTCCTTCCCCCCTTCTCCTCTCCCCTCCCCCTCCTCCCTCCCTTCCCTCCCCCTTCCATCCCTCCCCTCTGCCTCCCTCCCTCCCTCCTCTGCCCCTGACCCCCCTCTCTCCCTCTACCCCCCCTCCTCCCCCTCCCCTCACTGTCAGAAACACAGACACTGACAGACAGAGAGTGAGAGACACAGACAGACAGACAGAGAGATAGAGACACTGACAGAGACACACTGGGTGGGGGGGGGGGGCATCCCAGCATGCTGTTGGCGGGCTCCCGGTGCTGCAGTTAGGAAGTAGAAAATGTTTTATTTATTAATTAAAAAAAAAAATTATTTCTTATTAATTTTTTTTGATTGATTTATTGGTTGATTTATTGATGTTTTTATCATTTATTATTGATGATGGCTCTTTATTTGTAAAACTGAAGTGTTTAATGTTTGTAAACTTCCCTTTAATCCCCCCCCCCCCACCATTCCCTACGCCTAATTTGTAACCTACGCCTGATTTTCTAAAGTGTAGACAAGGTTTTTTCGAGCGTACAAAAATCTTCACTTACATTCTAAGTTAGTTTGGAGTAAGTTTTCACTGACGAAACTTTGAAAACAGGCGTAAGTGGCCGGACACGCCACCTTTTGAAAAAAAGATTCTGTTCCAAAGTGAAACTGTTCTAACTGACTAGAACTGGAGCAAACTAAATGCCGAGAATTTGAATTTCTAAGATACTCCATTCGACACCAGTTGCTCCAAAAAATCAGGAGCAACTGAGGCCGAAACTTGGGCCCTTAGGGTGCTAGGCTGGGTGAGCAACTGAAAATCCGTTGCTGAAGAATGGCTTCGGAGCGCCCTAAGACAGGCTTCCCTGCAACAAAAAAATCGGGACACAAAACATAGAAAACATTCCCAATATATTACTGATCCAAAATAAAGATATATCGCAAAAAAAAACAATCACACTTACCTCATGCAGTAATTCCTTCCCTCACTGCCGCCGGGACAGCTCGGATTGCCCGCTTTCCCAGCCGGCCCACTAGAGGGTGCTACAGGTTCCGCTCCAAGCCAAAATCTCAATGTTGTCGAAATCGGGGGCGCGACGCTCCCAGGCGGTACTGCTCAGCGCCACCGCAAAACCAGCACCAAATGTCCCGGCAGGGCGCTGGATGATGGCTGCCCGGGCGGTAACCATTACCAGAGCCATTACTGCTAACAGAGGCAGAATCAAATCTGGCCAGGCTGTGTTATTTTCTGGCCCCCTGGTTTTGATAATGTCCCAATCAGACAATGCTGCTTTCCTTCACATGAAGCTTTTGTATTTTCTTTTCCAGGCCTCAGTGTTTGGTTCTTACTGGTCCCCCGAACTTCCGTCCGGCATTGGTCGACTTTGTTGGGACTGTCACCAAAAACCACAGTCTGATGGTGTGTGGTAATGTGCTAATCGTGAGTGTGATCGAAACTTTGGAGTTTGACCTCCATTTTTCAGAATACTGTGCAGCAGTAACATTTCCGAGTAAAAAAAAAAGTTTTTTAGGGGATTTTACTAATAATCCTCACACTTAATTTACAAATACTCTGCCACACACTGCCTTTATAAAGTATGGGAATATTCCTTTTTAAGATTTTCTATAACAGATAAGTGTGCATATAGAACGAGAAAAGAAGAGCTGTGTTACCTCAGACTGTAGCATCTACTGGCGCACCCAGCACTGTCCACGTTGACGGGGATTTCTGGCCTCTGCACTTCACACACCTACACAGGAGTTATGGGTAGTTTATGTAGGGGACATCTTACCTAAAATCTACACATTTAACAACTTAAAATAACAACAGAATGCTATACTGGTTTTAGATTGATACAGCTGTACATTTTGCTCATTTGTAGGAACATACATACTGTCTTGGCAAAGTGAAGAAAATTTTGAGTTCTTTTAAGAATTTTTTAGTTTTGAGCATTTAGTTGACAATTTGCATCTTTGCCTATTTTGCCCAGGTTTTGTTTTCTGTGGAGCTGCTGTTGAAGCTTTATGATCTAGGTAAAAGATCCATAAGCTGGTCTAAAATGGTAACCATTTCCAGAAAATAGGTTTGGTAATGCACGTTGCGATCTGCGTGTGCTAGGTCCGTGCATCAGAGCTGTGTTGGCAGTGGACATGAGGTGGGGGAGGGGAGGGGAGGGTGGGAAAAGATATGGTTGGGCTAGGATGGGCCTGGTGTCTGTGATTTCTACTGGACTATGTCAGTATTTCTGTGAGGCCTGGGGTGATGACAAGAATCTTCCCTCTGGTACTAGGCTGCCACTCTCCCTCTGTGGAGCTGATGAGGGGAGACTGTATTAGTTTCCAGGAAAGAGATCCAGACTGGCTGAATTTTTGTTATGTTTGTGTAACCTGGGATTTGTTTTATTTTGCCAGTTTTCTCTCTTTCCCTCAACTGCTCATGTGTGACCCCTGACTAAAAATATTGTCAGGTTATTTAACCGTGGGAGTCTTTCCACCTGAACGTGATCCTGTCCTCACCTGATGTGCACACGCTTCATTCCAGCGATCATTTAATAGCAATCGGGAACTGGATACATGGCTGAGTTTAGAATTCCGAACCTAGGGAGTGGAGGCCAGTTGTAGTAACCCCACCTCTGGATTTCCACTACAGCTTCAGCATTGGTGCCAGGGTTCCTGTTCCTGATTGCTGGCAAATGATCACATGTAATAGAAGCCAAATTTCCCTTATTCAGTCAACTAAATCATTGGACCTGCTAATGATTAAATACAGTGAGTGGCAATCATTTTCATGCCTAATTATACCCCAAGGATCCTCACAAAGAAAAGCTGCCTGAGGTTACCTCAAACGGACATATCAAGTGGTTGACCAAGAGGAAGATCAAGTCCTTTTATACAGGAGTGGCTGCAGGTGATTTACGAAGTGGAACGCAAATGTTAATGCAGGTAAATGCATGACAAGTAAAAGGCACAGGGTTGAGACAGGGCGGGGCACAGGGCGAGGGCAGGGTGGGGCACAGAGCGGGGCACATGATGGGGACAGGTGGGGCACAGGACAGAAACATGATGATTCTGCACAAGAGCAAATCAAAATAGAAGACCAAAAAGCCTGGGGTATTGTGTGTTTTAATATAGCTACAAAATTGTCAATGTCTTATTGAATGTCTCATTTACAATATTCAACCCCACATAGGGCCTAATATGGAAGAAAGAAAGACTTGCATTTATATAGCGTCTTTCACAACCACCGGACGTCCCAAAGTGCTTTACAGCCAATGAATACTTTTTGGAGTGTAGTCACTGTTGTATTGTGGGAAACGCGGCAGCTAATTTCCACACAAGCCGCTGATGTTACCTCGCAGGTCAGGGCCGCCTCACCATGCCACGTCATCAAGGTCCAGGTCGGTAATTGGAGCATGGGCAGGTACAGCAGGAGCGGCGAGGTCAGGGCAAAGGAGCAGCGAGTGATCGTGGAGTGACGTGATCGGGGCACAGGAGAGGTGTGAGTTCAGGGCCCAGAAGAGACAAGGGCCCAGGGACAGCACGGGCCAGCCCACACTGCGATAGGTGTGCGCACTAGGTCTATGCAGCAGAGCTGGTCTCCAGTCGTCTTGGTTAACCCTTGCCACTGGACCAAGACCTAGCTTTGTCAAGCCTGTGTGGTGGCTGGTGTGCAACGGTCACCACACGCGAAAAAAAATCCCCGCACAGGCGTCTTCCACCCTTCAAGATGTAGTTCGGGACCTGAAATATTAGGTCCTTCATTGAAACACCTGTGAACTCATCCCTTTTTGGCGTGGAAGCCTCGATACGAGGGACCGTCTATGATGATGATGGTGCAGGCCGAGAAAAAGTTGATTTCATACAAATGGTAGAAGAACGTACCCATACTGCTCAGCAAGATTGGAACTGCTCTATAACTCATTGTGCTGACCAAGAACCATGGTTAAACCCTGCTTCAATTGGCCTGGAGGGAAAACCAGCTGTAGGATATAGAGTGGCTTCACTTTTGCTGAGCAATATTGGTAAACCTGCCCCCCATGAGCACGTAGTCGATTCTTTCAACTAAAGTTAGGAGAGAAACATATACAGTTTAAAAATAAAAGAGAAAGATAAAAATAAATGAGAAAGATAAAAATAAAAGAGAAGCAAAGCATTTATTTCACACGCTGGGCGACGATACCCACCATTATGCTTTGCTGAAATCCCAACTCTAAGCCAGTTGTGTAGGATCCTTGGCAGAGGTCAGGGGGCAGGCCGCTTGCTCATTCTTAGGCCGTGGAATGACAGGTGAGGGAGGACTGAGAAAAGGGAAGAAAAAACTCCACACATGCCTCATAATTGTGACGTACAGAGAAATACAACAGTACCATCACACAAAGCTTCTTCCTCATACTTTCAATTCCGAATGTTCTCTGCCATTTTAAAAAAACTTATGGATTTTCTCCACCGTTCCACTGCTGCGTATTATAAACTAGAATAAGAAAATTGAAAATGTTTCTTCAGCTACAGTATGAATGAATAAATTCTGATAGCCAAACATATTCTCTTTTTTTAAAATTAACAAACTATTCTTCCCCATCATGTAAGCATATGTGTATAGATTAAAATGAATGACATTACATATTCAATAGGCTGTAGGTCTTGGGAGGATGAAGCCCAACGTTCTTGTGATGGGATATAAAAGAAATTGGCAATCTGATCACCCACAGAAAGTGGAAAATTACATTGGCATCATCTAGTGAGTATCCGAATATGCTGGATTATTTTAGTGTGCAAAAGACAAATGATTTTGAAAGGAGAGGTAACTTTAGATGCAAGTACCTGTACTGTAAATGATGAGAATTTATTCAAAGATGTGTGTTCGAGGTATTTTCATTTTTAACAATTTTCAGCATATACTGATCTGGAGGATGTTATATTTTGGGCTTTTTCCCAACACTTTTCTCAAGGCTAGACTGCAGACCGTATCATGAATCAGAGATGACACCCTTAATCTCCAGTGGTATTAGCACAGGTCTAATAGCTAACCATGAATTATGGTAAATACTTGCTGGAGAATACTTCAGATGCCCACTAGATTCTCCTGTCAATTCAGAAAATGGCTCAAATGACTGTCTAGGGTTTTTTTTAAATACAAATATATTTATATAGAGAAGCAGAAAGATAAGGAAGAAGATATTAATATAGTACAATAACCAAAATGTACATACAAACATGTACATGAATTTTCATCACCATTCCATGCTGTTTTTTTGGCGTATGCTTTTTTTTGGAGCAGACTAAAATCTGCAAGTTTCCCCAAAGTTTCTGTGCCATCCTAAACTATTTACGGACGATTTTTTTTAGTCCCTGATTTTTTTTACGTCACTGGGGGCGGAAGCTGCATTTCTGGCCATTTAAGCGACTTTAGCCAAGTCCGATTTTTTTCAAAAATGGTGCAGTGCACCCTTCTGAAAAACCTTATCTACATTTAAGAAAATCGGCATAGAGAAGATGCCATTATTTTAGCCAAGCTGAAGACACAGCACCGGGGGTGGGGGGCCTTTCGGCCCGGGATAGCAGCGACACCGATAGCTCTGATTGTAAATTCATATAAGCCACTGAGGAAAACTGTTTAGGTACATTGGTGCACTACAGGTGTAATTAAGAGAACCTCTGGGATGCTTTTGAGATGTCACAACCAGTTTACAAAGAGACAAATCAATTTTAAAAAATTAGGTTCTTGGAATGCTTACACCTGTTATGAAAATAGAAGTTCTCGGGGAGAGAAAAGTCAGCAATGATGCTACAGGATCAATTCAGCGGCACCGGGACCGGGGCCGAGGGTGCTTTCAGCCCGGGATAGCAGCGGCACTGGGGCCCTATAATTGCGCCGTTCCAAATTCAAAGTTTATTCCGGCGAAACTTGGAACTTTTTTTTGGTGCAGTCGACCACTAAAATATCGGACGTACCTCGACAACTGCGCCAGAAATCAGCCATGTGGAAAATTGAGCCCATTGAGCCATAATTTACAGTAGCAGTGTATCTAACAGCGCCTGCAGTTAGTTAGTTCGTTAGAGTTAGTCTTGCAAGTTTAGGTTTTTACATTTTTTTGCGTGGCAACTTGCTGAAAGTGCGAGCTGATGGTGTCACAGCAAGGGAAACCAGGCATCTGGGAATAGGGCAATCAAATTGAAAAATGGATGAAAACGGAAGTGTGAATTTAATGCCAAACCTGATACAGAAAAAAATAGAGAGGGAAAAAAAGATTGGTTTAAGAGAGAGAGAAAAAAGAGACAGCAAAGAAAAGTAAATAATAAAATATTTTAAATTTTACATTTTTTTAAATCTGCAACAACAATGAATACCTGAAGGAATAAGACTCCACACTTGTAATAGTTATTTTTCAGTATCAGAGAGGTTGATTGGTAGTAGTTAATACTTATAACCATGATGTTTCTGTCCTTATAAAACAGTGTATCTATAAAGGTGCTATATGAGATAACATGAATGGATTCTATGTTAAGATCAGACAAGCTTAGCACCACAGGACACAATCAAATGTCTCTCCTTGAAGGCTTGACACCACTAATACTTAGTAATGTGAAAAGATCCTATTTTATAGTTGTCCAATGGAATTATGGGGTTAAGCAAGCATAATCCAGCAGGCATAAAATCGAACATACAAATAGCGGATAGGAAAAGACCCACTGGTCCATCCAGCTTGTCCCACACAACTGCAATGTCTTATACATCATATTATATATTCCCCGCACCCTGCCCCCCACCCCCACCCCCACCCCAAATAGAATCTCATGGAGAGGTGAAAAAAAACAGATAAAACCCCAGGCCAGTTAGTGAAAAATAATCTGAAAAATTCCTCTTTGACCAATACGAGTCCAGGCGACTACTCTGACCCTGACTTACGTTATCTTTTGTATTTACTTGGCAATTCCTGCTGCTACGTTTAAAATCTGTATTTGAATTCTAGTGACTCGTTCGACTTTAATTATGGTGTGTGCGTGATGAGAATGAAGCAGGGTCTTGACATTTCAAGAATGATGCAAGCATATGGTGAGTATACAACAGACATCCAGCGGTTGCCGGAAATCTGAAATAAAAACAGAACATGCTGGAAATATTCAGCCGGACAGGCAGCATCTGTGGAGGGAACCATTTTAGAACTCCAGTTCTGATGAAAGGTCATTGACCCGAAACATTGGGCCAAGAATTGCGGTCGGAGGCTTCCCGCAGACGCATGCCTCTGACCACCGAATATGACGCGCACCGACCTGCAGTCCCTCCGAACCAGCAGAGTCCTGGGCAGCACATGATGTCACGCCGCCCAGGAACACTGCTCGCAGAAAGCCTGAGGCTTCATTCATACAACAGTCCCGCCAACAAGACCTGTCAAAAAAGTTCATTTGAATAGGCCACGCCCCCTATTTTTCTTTTAACACGTCTTGTACAGAGCTGCCATTACTATGAATGGGAATACCCCCAAAACAAAGAAAACACTTCACATCAATAAAAAACATCTCACTTATTTAAAATTAATAGAAATTGAATTAAATTAAATTTTTTTTAAAAATATTAAATTATTTTTAATATGCTTTAATAGTGTTAAAACTAAACTTGCCTTAACGGACAGGGTTTTTAAATATAAAAATTAGTCATAAAATGTATTTTTTCTATCTTTTAAAACTCTGACGCTGGTAAAAGCAGGCCTTGCACCAGGCGTATGAGTTTGAAGGGCATTCGCTGGGCAGGAGTTGGACAAATAGTCCAACTCTCCGGCCGTGGAGGCCCTTTACTTTCACATTCGTACGATCTGTCAAAAGAATTGTTTACAAATTGTAAGTGCCGGGCTTAGGCGCATGCGCACATCGTACTCACCCGGAGAGGCTGCAATTTACGGCCCAGAAACTGCTGCTTTCTCCACAGATGGTGCCTGACTTGCTGAGTATTTCCAGCATTTTCTGTTTTTATTTCAGCACGGATAATGTGTAGTCAGAGCTCTAGGGCATGTGAATTCCTCACCAATTCCTATAATTCCTCACTGATGAATACACAATGGCCATCTGTGTGATGAACATACTGGGGCCTAAATTGCCCACCGCCCAAAACAAGTCGCACCTACTGCTCTTGAAGTGTTCCGGCGGCCAATCCGGAGACATTCAGCAATTCATGGTGTTTTTTGGAGCAGGGCGGAAGTGAAGTCGCGTCAAAGTAGCCGCTAATAGCGGGGAAGAAGTGGGGGCAGGTCGGAGTAGCCGACGGCATCGTGCTGGAGTGTCACATCGTCCTTCCCCTTCAGTTCAAGGGGTGGGCCACTGCGAACTCTGCAGCCACTTCAGTAGCAAACACTGGGCCGCCAGGGAGGATTTCAGCCGGGCCAGCGACACAAGAGGGGCTGCCAGGCTGCCTGGTGGCGGCCCGGCCGAACCCGCGGCCATAATTGGCGACCCAACCTGACATTCGGCCAACAAAAAAAATAAGATGGAGTCGCCGGCAGTGCCATCTCCCCTTTAAGGGTGGCCGCGCCGTCAAGCCACAGAAAGGGTACCGACAACAAAAGCTGTCAGTGAACCCCGACCGGCGGCGCTGCTCCCACAGGGCAATTCCAGGAAAGAGGCAATTTCCCGAGGGACAATTCCGGAAAGGGGTTGCGACTGGTCGGTAAGGGGTCGGCGCATGCGTGCCGCGGTGGGAAAGCGGGTGGAGCGGTCCCCTACACCGCTCCAAAACTGAAGAAGAGCAATGTTCAAAATGGTGGCCCATCCGTGCGACTCGGCGGCCAGTCTCTTATAGAGAGGGGCAATTTTGGCCTCTGTCTGTGTTAGTCTTCCCTTCCTGTATCTTTCTCTCTATTCTTTCTCTGGGTGTATATTGGTTACTGTCTCTTTTACCCTCCCCATTCAGTCTTTCCCACTGTTATCCTCTTTCTCTATTACACTCTCTCGTTCTTTCTATACTCCTGGTGCTCTCACTGTTGCTCACCTCTAGACTCTCTCTGCTGCCCCAAACCCAATCTTCCCTTCCTCTATCCCATCAGTCCGAATCCCAATCCATTTTAGTTTCTGGACCCATTCCTCATCTAATACTCCGATTCTTCCATTGTAACCTTCCTCATTGGCACGTTAGGGAAGTCTGTATTTGAGATATTTATTTCTCTAATTGTCAATGAAGGTTCTGACCACTTCCCTACTCATATCTCCATCATGTAATTCTTTATCATTTGTCTATTTTTTTATATTGTTGAATTTAGAATTAGAAAACCGTAAGCTGAATAGTAGATGAAGAAAAGGTGGAATTTAAAATCTTCATATTTCCAGCTTTTATCAATACTGATATGGTCACTGCTCCTCTGCACTTTCCTCTCATCCATTCTAAGCTGAAAATACGCTATCATTTCTCACCACCTTGTGTCTTCAATGTGTTGAAATCAAGGGGCTGAAATTCAGCTCCCCAAAAAGACCGTTTACCGCCAGAAAGTGGCAGCCAGGCGGCAGAGTCAAGTGGCCGCTGACTTCCAGTCCAATGGCTGCCGCCAGCAAAATTTAGCTCGGGCATTTTTCTGGCAGTGCCCACTTCAGTCCCGCTACTGCCGACCATCCGAAGTATGTCATCAAAGGGCGACCACCAATCTCCATTGCACCTCCTGCAAAATTTAAGTCCAAAAACCTTTAACCCACTGAGCGGTGCCCCCAACAGCTTATTCTGTCGGTTCACCTTGCTTTCAGTCTGTGAGCCATGGCAGCGCGGAGGCCCTTCAAGGGGAGGGCGCACTGCCGTGGCCACCATGTTTTTTTTGTCGGCCGACTGCCAGGTTGGGCTGACAATTATGCCCCCAGGTTCAGCCGGGCCGGCAACAGGCAGTCTGGCCCCCTCTCTTGGGTGCCAGACAGCTGGCCCGGCCAAAACTCTCCCTGGTGTTTTTAGTGTCTTCACGGTAGAAGACACTAAAAACATCCCAATAATGGATAATTAAGGGGATATAGGGAGGAAGGAACTTAATACAGTCACTATCACTAAAGAAGAAGTACTCGGTAAAATAATGGGACTAAAGGTGGACAAGTCCCCTGGACCTGATGGCCTGCATCCTAGGGACTTAAAAGAAGTGGCTGCAGAGATACTCTAATCCTTATAGCCTAATCCTCATACTCTAATCCATTCCTTCACAGAATGCAATACTGCCTTTGGATTACCATCTCATTCTTTCTTTCTTCATACAATTTACAGACAGAGCTTGGTGTTACCCAACCATTACTTCTCTATCCCTTCTTTTCTCTAACCGTGGTGATGTCCTACATTATAGCTCTTGCCCCTTCACCTAGGATTCTGAGTAAATATAATAAGAGTTTTTAGATTCTTCTGCTGATGATGATCAGTTTGTCAACCTGATATGGATTTTGGTTCGTTATCTTCACTGTCTTTAGTTAACCCTATATTTGAAGAAAACGAAGATGAGAAAACAATGGGAAATGGAGCAAATGGCACATGTGAGTTGTATTGTCAGCCTATGTATAACAAAACACAAAATGTGAAGGATTATTTAATTATGTGTTACAATAATTTAAACATGATAAATGAAGGGGCTAAATTAGCATTGAAGTCTGTTATTTAAGGGAGGAAGAGAGAAAATAGAAGGAAAAATATAGATCTATTTTAATTGAAACCATCTTTAGTGGGAATTTCTAACCAAACTCCTGTAGGTTAATGGGATTGTATTGGTTTGAACTGAATGTTGCCTCTGCCACTTGCTCATTTTATTACGTAAAACAGCTCTTTTTTTTTTGTCGTTTTTTTCAGTGGACTCCAGTGCAGTGGTTGTTGAACAGCAGGCCAGTACCATTTTCCAGTTGGAGCAAGGCAAAAAGACCATTGACATCTACTGGCTCTTTGATGATGGAGGTAATATTCAGCAGTGTTCTCTCAAATAACGATTAGGAGGAGGAGTTGCATATTTGCTTATCTTCTGTTCTGCAATCCTATGCAACTACAAAGGGTTAGAAAAACTGTAACAAGATTAATTCTGTAACATTATATAGAAAGAGAGCTCATTGTATACAATATATTAAAATTGCAACGTGTGTCACCCACTCTAACTTAGAGATAGGTAAACACTCCCTATGGGATTTTTCAAAGTTAAGACGTCAACATTTGGCCATCACCATTCCCTGTTGTCCCTGTACGTGTTCCCTTAATGGGACTTCCCACCTTATTAGCTGTCACGGGCCTCGTCACACTGCAGGCCTGGCACTACCATTAGGTGCATCTTCAGTGTGCAATCAGATAGGTTCAGACATCCAGATGACAGAGGCAGATATAGACAAGGTGATGAGACAGATACATCAGCTGAGATAGGGATGGGGTGCAACAGAGATACGAAGATGTCAAAAGGCACTGAATGATAGACAGACAAAAAACAAAGGGTAGAGGACTCACCATGAGCTATGTTACAGAAGACGGACTCGTTTTTAAGTAAGTAGCCCCTTTACTACAATCATGAATTTTCCATCAGCTTTAGCCAGGAACGGTATTACAACTAATTTCCACCTACTTTGTAGCCCATTTTCTCCATACTGGATAGTTTGAAATTTGCATCCATCTTCAACTGTTCTTCATTGGAAAATATGCCTAGAACTTGGGGAAGAGGATTAGTTAGTCAACAGCTGGAGGAAAGGCGGATTAGTAATATCATTGACATCTACCTGATTCTGTCGTCTTTGTTCCTTTCTACTGGTGGTTGCGTTGAAGGGTTGGTTACTGTGTTCTCCTGGAGCTTTGCTTGATTACCTTAGTGAGTCAGAGAGAACATTTCTAGAGTTACTCCTAAATCAGCCTCACTGTTTTTTCCACTGTGTTTGTTTTTATCCCTCCCAGGAAACTGAGAGATTAGGGAGGTGATCGGTCTTGTACATGGCTGCACCTTGTCTGGATGGGCTGAGTTTGATGGTCTTTTCCTGTCCTTCTTTTTATATGCTTGCATTAGTCTGCTTTGTTTAATTATTCATGAGCAACAGTGGGTGATGTTCTAAACTTATGCTTTCCTCCCATCCTCCTTGATCCCTCTCTGTCTAAGTCATGCGCTGACCATGGCCTGACTGACCATGGCCTGGAGTGACATGAACGACCTGTTCCTACGTTAGACAGATTACCTGTTTCAAAGTCTCTGCCAATGGTGTTATGAACTGGCTCTCAGTGTATGGGAAATCTCCATCTGATGTTCCCTTCTTGCCATGGGGAGTACAGCACGACCAAGATCAGCATCTAAAGTGGGTGGGGGGATGGAGGGAAAGAGATGGAAAGGCAGGGGGTCAATGAAGCTACATCAGAGTATTCCAGGGCATCACAGAGTGGTAATCCGACACGCCCCACTGTCGCACTTCTGCTAATCTGTCTGTTTTTCACTCCTGTAGGCCTCACTCTCTTAATCCCGTATCTGCTCACCCGCAAGAAGAGGTGGCGCAACTGCAAAGTTCGAGTATTTGTGGGAGGTCAGATCAATCGAATGGATGAGGAGAGAAAGGCGTAAGTACACCGGGGTCTATGGATTATTATGTGCCTGTTGCCGGAGTCTGGCTATGATAACATTAATGTGAGTGACCACCGTGCAGACCTTGTGAAGACAAAGGGGCCGAACTTGGTGGACTTACCGTCCGCTGCTGCTAAGTTTTCTGGGCGGTCTCCCCTCCAAACGAGTTTGGTGGAGGCCTCCCGCTGGCGGGGAGAGAAGACCTGCTGGGGACTGTGCGCCGGCGTGTAACACGTGTAAGAGTCCTCCTGCCCGCCGAGCTGCCAGTTTGGTCCGAGCGGACCTCCGTTGCAGCAGGGGGAAAGACCGGCACGTGGAGGCAGGTCTAACCTCAACAGGAAGTATGAAGACCTGCAAAAAAAGGTTAGTCCACTTTTCTTTATTTTTTTTTTGCAGGGATTCAGGTGGATGGAGTCCCCAAAGGTTTTCCAGTATTTTTTGTTGAATATTTTTTATTTCATCAGTTTCCCGCTCCCTTGGACCCGGCTCAATCCTCGGTACTTTGCTGGGGATTGCATTTGCCACTGAGAATGGGAGCTACCACCCACTGCCACCCAGATTCAGCGCGTAAGGCCCATTTTTGCCACCGGGCGGTCTTTCTAAGATTTTTCCATTAAATTTCTGTCCAAAGTAGCTCAGCCGCTGGTCCCGAAGTAAGCTTCGCATAATGATCTGTGTGGAGAAGTTCGGGTTTTCCGACACATAATTCAAATCAATGTAGTTTAGTGGGAATCCCATAGTGCGAGCTGCTGTGACGTCAGCAATTTGTCAAAGCAGCCAATCAAATCGCAGATTTCTCACAGGCAGCGAACCAGGAAGTGGGTGAGCTGCTAAAATTCTTACTATTAAAACATTTCAAAGAGAGATAAACAAAGTTTGGGGCTCTCAGATGGGGCAAAGGCAAACCTGAAATAAAGATGGGCAAACTTTAAAAATGTTTCTTAATTTTAATTTTTATTAAAATGGATAAATTTGACACTACACAAAATTAAAATTCATTTTTCAGGACCACAAACTTTGTTTAGCAGTCAATACGTTGTTACCCAGTTACCCCTAATCCCTTTGGTTCTAACTTTTAATGGGGTATTTAACAACATAAATACTGCGGAAGAGTCGAACATTTCGTCAGTTTCCAGGATGAGAGATGTCACTGATTGCCGGCTCTGTGTGGGGGGATGTCAGAGCAGTAAATGGCAGACTGCAACTTCAGGATTTCTGCATTAGGCTGCGCATGCTCTAAACACCGAAGTTGCAGTCAGTTTCAAAGGCAAAATGACAACGAACGCTACCAATTTGCCGTCATCAGGACCGCAAATTCTGGGCCTATGTGTGCAAGATGTATCCATTTAGCTTTCCAGGACCCAGAACTTATTTGACAATGTTGGTGCCTTTTTCCCCTCTGTGAATGAAACAGTAATTTTATGGCACGTCTGCTCAATGGGCTCAGGTTTCGGACGCCTGCTAGAATGGCGCACATCGGAGAGGCGGGCCTAATTTGTAGAACAAAAATTGCGCCAAATACTTATCTCGAGATTCTCTGATAACTGTAGGCCCGTTTCCAGCTTGGCGCGGCGTAGCAGGAGCTGCTGGGGGCGGAGCTACAGCTCTGTGCCAAAAACAGTGCCGGCAGCTGCGCGCGTGCGAGGTAGCTCCCAGCGCGTCCTGTCTCCAGGCGACGACCCTATCCCAGGCTTAAGGGACGTCGCCCCTATCCTGGGCCGAGTGGCCTGACATATCTTACCTCTGTGTCGGCGGGGCCCGCCCGCCTGGCATCTCGCTGAGGGTGGGGCGCCCGCCCGAAGTCCTCCTTGGAACCGGCGGCGTGGCCCGTTCAGCACACCCCCATGTTCAGCCCCCCTCCCCCATTCAGCCCCCCCCCCAGTTCAGACCCCTCTCCCCCTCCCTCTTCCCCCTCCCCCTCTGCCCCCTCTCCCCCCTCCCTCTCTCCCCCCTCCCTCTCTCCCTCCCCCTCTGCCCCCTCCCCCTCCTCTGCCCCCCTGCCCCTCCTCTGCCCCCCGCCCCTCCTCTGCCCCCTCCTCTGCCCCCCTGCCCCCTCTTCTGCCCCCCTGCCCCCTCCTCTCCCTCCTGCTCCCCCCCGCCTCTCCCCCCCGCCTCTCCCCCCCGCCTCTCCCCCCCACCTCTCCCCCCCACCTCTTCCCCCCCCGCCTCTCCCCCCCACCTCTCCTCTCCCCCCCCCTCCTCTCCTCTCCCCTCTCCCTTCCCCTCCTCTCTCCCTCCCCCTCCCCCTCCCCCTTCTCTCCTCTCCTCTCCCCCTCCCCTCCCCTCTCCTCTCCTCCCTCTCCTCTCCCCCCGCCCCCTCTCTTCCCCCACCCCTCGCTGTCAGAAACAGAGAGACACTGACAGAGACAGAGAGAGAGACACCTGGGGGGGGGAGGGGAGCACGGGGGGGAACCGTTCCAGCACGGAGGGCTCCCGGTGCTGCAGTCAGTGAGAAGAAAGTTAATTTTTTATTTATTGATTGATTTTTTTTGATTGATTTATTATTTATTATTGATGATGGCTCTATTTGTAAAAGTGAAGTGTTTAATGCTTGTAAACCCCCCAACCCCCCATCTCTCGTTCCCTATGCCTGATTTCTAAGTGTAGGCAAGGTTTTTCTGAGCAAAAATCTACACTTACTCCATTCTAAGTTAGTTTGGAGTAAGTTTTCGCTACCTAAACTTGCAAAACAGGCGTAAGTGGCTGGATATGCCCCCTTTTGGAAAAAAAATCTGTTGTACAATGAAACTATTCTAACTCACTAGAACTGGAGCAAACTAAATGCCGAGAATTGCAATTTCTAAGATACTCCATTCTAAACTAGTTGCTCCAAAAAAATAAGAGCAACTCAGGCCGAAACTTCAGCCTAATGTGTGGGGAAAAAAGCAAAATAAACATAAGCACATTTACACTGGCAGGCATGTTATAAAGTACAATCCAAGTCAAATGAGGAAGTGTCATAAGTGGGACACAACAATATGCAAGTTTATTTATGGTTTTTGCTTTGTGTATTTCGAAACATACATTTACTATAATTGTATCGAGCTAGTTCTCATCCGACTATACCCTGAGTCTCTACATCCTTTCACCATTTTTCAGAAGGAAAAGCTCTTGCTGTTTGGCACGAGATACACTGCTAGTAAACAACAGTAATTTAAAATTGAATAGAACCAGCATCCACAAAGTTTATCCGTGTCAATTTTTAAAAAGATATAATTTCCATGTTAAATGTTGTATTCCTTAAAATTAGTGCTGGAAAATGGATTACTCCCCATTTTATGCTCCTTGATGTCAATGTCAATCATTCCCAGGTCGGGCCCTATTGTCAATATTAAAAAGAAAGTTCTACAATTTTCACATCAGCAGATGAAGATACTCAACTAACAATTCTCTTTCTGGGTCTTAGGATGATTACCCTCTTAAGCAAATTCCGTCTGGGTTTCCATGAGGTCCATGTCCTGCCAGACATCAACCAGAAACCATGTCCTGAACAGTAAGGAATATTTCGGCACAGTCCCTGTAGTTTTGTAACTCTCGGCGACAGAGTGTTAGTGCCTCTAGTTACAGCCCTTGGTGTTTATAGAACAGTCACTCCTTTTCTTCCTTTGTTGTAGTGTAAAGAGGTTCGAGGATCTGATTGCTCCTTACAGACTGAATGATGGTTTCAAGGATGAAGCCATTGTTAATGAGTTGAGGAAAGATTGTCCTTGGAAGATCTCCGATGAGGAGATTAAGAAAAACAAGACAAAAGTAAGTAGAGATTAGGTTGGAGATTCAGTTCAATTGCTGGTGCTCAAACAGAGATTACTTTATACGCCAGGGTTGTATTAGGGACCAGTCTAATCGTAGTTAGACTGCTATTAATGCAGTAACTCAAGCCAGCCTCCTCTCCGTAGGGCATGTAGGAATATAATTTCACATCACAATGTTCTGGTGTATGGATATCATGATGTTACAATGGGTGTGTGCGTCACCCCTGAGCTTTGAGTCTTTAGTTACATCCTTAGCTTAGTAACAACAAAGTGTAACAAATTAGATCATCAGCTCAGCATCGGGGCTTATTGTGTACCACCGACATTATTTGATTTCTTAATGTATCCATCATACTCATGGATCAAGATTATAGCTCTGCTAAACAGTAGGCCTAGAATCAAAATACCTGAGGTATGATTGTTCAGGGACAGTGCAAATGAAGTGAGCCTGAAAATGTGATTTTTTTTTTTCTGTGCAGTCGCTCCGACAAGTGAGACTGAATGAGATCTTATTGGATTACTCCCGTGATGCTGCGCTTATAGTGGTGTAAGTATGAAATCTGTTCCATGTGGCCTCCAGTTTTGACTATTTTTGTCCCTTCCTTTTATATGTTGCAGTATGTCCAGTCAGACAGGTCACTGGTTGTTATTTTTATATTGTAAATATAGCTAGACATTTAGTGAAAAGAATGAATATTTGATTTCAAAATTCTCCACTAATTTTGATTTATAATACTGTATGATTTTATATATATATATATATATATATATATTTACAAAAATATTTCTTGACTTGCATCAAATTAATTATCACAATGGATATCTGCCACTTCTGGTCCCCTTGCCTCATGCCTCCAGTGATGTCACTGCTGCAGCTGGGGCTGATCTGAAGCCCGGGAGCACAAACTACAGCTAAATAGGAGAAACAGCAAGAATTATATCACCATTTCTGAAGGCTGCCATATCCACAGTGCAATTCATTTGTATTGTGTGGATCAAGACTTCTACAAGTATAAGGATATTTGAAATTAACCATACAGGCGAACAAACAAGATTTATGTACTTAAGAAGCATGTTGGCTTCAGGACATGTGTTCGGAAAAACAAGTTACAAAGATTTCTGATTAACTTTGACACCAGTTTTGCTTTTTATGTCAATTAGTTATTTCAATATTGTTTTTGTTCAAATGGAGTGTAGGGTTACTGAGCCCAGTGTGTTAGGGAGCAGAATTATAATACCCTAGAAACATATAATCATAGAAATTTACAGCATGGAAGGAGGCCATTTCGGCCCATCGTGTCCCTGCTGGCCGACAAAGAGCTATCCAGCCTAATCCCACTTTACAGCTCTTGGTCCGTAGCCTTGTAGGTTACAGCACTTCAAGGGCATATCCAAGTACTTTTTAAATGTGGTGAGGGTTCTGCCTCTACCACCCTTTCAGGCAGTGAGTTCCAGACCCCCACCATCCTCTGAGTGAAAAAATGTCCCCTCAAATCCCTCTAAACCTCCTACTAATTACTTTAAATCTATGCCCCCTAGTTGTTGATCCATCTGCTAAGGGAAATAGGTCCTTCCTATCCACTCTTTCTAGGCCTCTCATAATTGTATACACCTCAATAAGGTCTTCCCTCAATCTCCTCTGTTCAAAAGAAAATAACCCAAGCCTATCCAATCTTTCCTCATAGCTAAAATTCTCCAGTCCAGGCAACATCCTCGTCAATCTCCTCTGTACCCTCTCTAGTGCAATCACATCTTTCCGATAATGTGGTGACCAGAACTGCACACAGTACTCCTGCTGTGGCCTAACTAGTGTTTTATACAGTTCAAGTATACGCTCCCTGCTCTTGTATTCAATGCCTCGGCTAATAAAGGCAAGTATTCCGTATGCCTTCTCAACCACCTTATCTACCTGTCCTGCTACCTTCAGGGATCTGTGGACATGCACTCCAAGGTCCCTTTGTTCCTCTACACTTCTCAGTGTCTTACCATTTGATGTGTATTGTTAGCCCTCCCCAAATTTATTACCTCACACTTCTCTGGATTGAATTTCATTTGCCACTGTTCTGCCCACCTGACCAATTCATTGATATCTTCCTGCAGTCTACAGCTTTCTTCTTCACTATCAACCACACAGCCAATTTTTGTATCATCTGCAAACTACTTAATCATACCCCCTACATTCAAGTCTAAATCATTGATATTGTCATGTATTCTCCTGTCACTGTAATCCATGTATAAACTGACCTAAGTTGTACATCGTGAGAACACTGACCACTAGGTGGTGAACTTGTGGGAGACACTCCTAACCTGGACTTTCAGGTATAAAAGGGGAAGCTCCACCCATCTTCTCCACTTCAGTGCTGGCTAATAAAGGACTGGTCACAGAGTGACCTTCTCTCTAGTATGGGCCTCGTGTGCATTTGTGCTGAGCAGTAAGGACATGTTAGATATATACCACAAAAAGCAAGGGACCGAGTACTGAGCCCTGCAAAGCCACTGGAAACAGCCTTCCAGTCACAAAAACACCCATCAACGATTACCCTTTGCTTCCTGCATCTGAGGCAATTTTGGATCCAACTTACCACTTTGCCATGAGCTTTTACTTTCGTGACCGGTCTACCATGTGGGACCTTATCAAAAGCCTTGATAAAATCCATATACACTACATCAAATGCATTACCATCATCGACCCTCCTTGTTACAGCCTCAAAAAATTCAATCAAGTTAGTCAGACATGACCTTCCCTTAACAAATCCATGCTGACTGCCCTTGATTAATCCGTGTCTTTCTAACTGAAGATTTATCTTGTCCCTCAGAATTTTTTCCAATAATTTTCCCACTACCAGCTGACTGGTCTGTAATTACTTGGTCTATCCCTTTCTCCCTTTTTAAACAAAGGTACAAAGTTAGCAGTCCTTTGGCACCACACCTGAAGCCAGAGAGGATTGGAAAATGATGGTCAAAAGCATCTGCTATTTCCTCTTTTGCTTCTCTTAACAGCCTGGGATACATTTCATCTGGGCCTGGGGACTTATGTACTTTCAAAGCTGCTAAACCCCTTAAAACTTTCTCTCTCACTACTTTTATATCATCTAATATTTCACACTCTTCCTCCCTGATTGCAATGCCTGCATCACCTCTCTTTTGTGAAAACAGATGCAAAGTATTCATTAAGAACCATATCCACACGTCTTCCGCCTCCACACACACATTACCTTTATGGTCTCGAATAGGCCCTACTCTTTCTTTACTTAGCCTCTTGCTCTTAAGATATTTAAAGAACATCTTTGGGTTTTCCTTGCCAACATTTTTTGCCCTCTCTTTGCTTTCCTAATTTCCTTTTTAATTTCACCCCTGCACTTTTTATACTCCTCTAGAGTTTCTGCAGTATTGAGCCCTCGGTATCTGTCACAGGTCTCCCTTTTTTTCTTTATCCTACCCTGTATGCCCTTTGACATCCAGGGGGCTCTAGATTTGTTAGTCCCATCTTCTTTCTTTAAGGGAACATTCTTGCTCTGAGCCCTCAGGATCTCCTCCTTGAATACCTCCCACTGCTCTGACACTGATTTACCATCAAGGAGCTGTTTCCTGTTCATTTTGGCTAAATCACATCTCAGCTCAGTAAAATTGGCTTCAACCCAAGGTTGAACTGCCTGATCATTGAAACACTGAGTTAATAATTATCTATACTGATATCAGCTCAACTCCATTACATTTATCAGACAATCATTTCTCTAAGTCAGTTCTATCTGATAATATCTTATTTAACCAAATCTTTTTTTAATATATATTGGGTTCTCAAGAATGTACATTCACATTTTATGAAGCTGTGAAAAAGTGTAAGTTAATTTATGCATTCTGAATTTATATATAGTATATTTACACCTGTATTTTATGAATCAATTAGACAAATAAGTAATTGCATACATTCCATGAAGTTAATAAATATATAGATGTGAAAACTTTTGATTGAAAAATAGAATTGAAATGACAGGAAAATACAAATTAATTGACTTAATCCTTCCCAGACTTCAATGGTCCATACAGCAGTGATAAAGTGACATCATCCGTTTCTATCGCATGCTCCTCTTGGCACTTCTCTTGAGTTGAGGTTATGATTGTTTCCTTTTTCCTTCAAATTGTTCTGCATTATGTACCTTTCAATCTGTCAGGGCGTCTTCCCTGAGAGTGTCAGACCAAGGCTTGTTTATCACTCGCTCTCGGTGTTGGCTGTGGAAGTACCATTGACAGAAGCAGCTTCTCTATCACAGGTTGCCTACTTCACACTTCCTCATTAGTACTATGTTGTTGAACCGGATCTTCAAAACTCTTCTCATACATCTGAGGAGAATTTTCACATACATTAATGTTAAAATAATGCTTCGTAAAGGTTTGATTTTTTTAAAATGAATTACAATAGTGAGACTCTATATTTAAGTTACTTTAACCAAATTAGTTTTGTCTAAATGTTTGTAGCCTTGGAATTCTCAAAATAAGCATATTTATTATTTTATATTTTAAAAACAGAAAATGCAGGAAATACTCAGAAGCAGAGTTAATGTTTCAGATCGATGACCTTTCATCAGAAGTTCTAGCGAAGGATCATCGATTTCTGATGAAGGGTCATCGACCTAAAATGTTAACTCTGTTTCTCTCTGCACACATGCTACTCACCTGCTGAGTATTTCTAGCATTTTCCATTTTTATTTCAAATTTCCAGCATCCGCAGTATTTTACTTTTGTGTTTTACATTGTTGGATTTCTGTTGAACCAAATTGACATTGTGTGGTTCTTTAATTTTTTTCCAGTACGATGCCTGTCGCAAGAAAGAATAAATGCCCAAGCGCACTGTACCTGGCGTGGCTGGAAACACTTTCTCAGAACCTACGTCCCCCTATCCTCTTAATCCGAGGGAACCAGCAAAACGTCCTGACCTTCTACTGTCAGTAGCACTGGCTCAAGCACTGGTCATGTCATTACTTTAGCACATACTTCAACTGAATATTTGCACAAACATTTAACACAACAAATCAATAGTATGTTGGAAATGAATCTGTAAAGCTGTACCAACTTTTGTCTATCTGTTAGTTTAGGGATTTGAAAGTGAAAAATGGGTGAGTTGAGAATATAGTCCAGCATGAAAGAAAAGCAACTGTGAAAGGAAAACACAAAATTAAAAAGCTGATCGTTTTGTAATGTATAAATCTTTAATTAAAGGAGAAGTAATTTTAATGCAAACATACAAAACGTCAGCCCATCAATGCTCATCCTATACATTAAATGATGCACCACTGTACCAAATCAATAGCATTGCTAATTCCTGGAGGGGGGTTAAAAAAATCTGTGGCCATTGTAAAGCTACGGATGTTTTGAGTATATTATGCTATCGAGATTATTCATCACCTGCTCCAAGGCCATCACTTAACTGTGAGAGAAACTAGAAGGAGCAATGGGCAGAGTTTGACAAGTATATAAAGGATGGTGATATTACTTACGAATAAGTTGCAAATAACTTGCTCATCTAACAAGAGTGGATACCCCCGTTCAAATGTGGAACTCTCCCAGGACAAAGCAGCCTGCATGATTGGCACCCTATCCATCACCTTAAACATTCATTCCCTCCACCACTGGCACACCGTGGCTGCAGTGTGTACCATCTACAAGATGCACTACAGCAACTCGCCAAGGCTTCTTCAACAGTACCTCCCAAACCCGTGACCACTGCCACCCAAAAGGGCAAGGGCAGCAGGTGCATGGGAACACCATAACCTTCAAGTTCCCCTCCAAGTTACACACCATCCTGACTTGGAAATATATCGCCGTTCCTTCATCATCGCTGGGTCAAAATCCTGGAACTCCTTCCCTAACAACACTGTGGGAGTACCTTCACCACATGGACTGCAGTGGTTCAAGAAGGCAGCTCACCACCACCTTCTCACAGGCAATTATGGATGGGCAATGACCATGATGCCACATGCCATGAATGAATAAAAAATACTGTCCAGAGCTCTCGGAATCCAATTTTTTAAACTTTTTATTTCAGAAATATTCCCTAAAATAACAGAAGTCCTCGGTGGTGTGTCACATTGTTGAGTGTGGTGCAGCATGGAGTGATTGGGTGCGGGATTGTGCTGTGATTTCCCGTACAGCGAGTTCCTAATCTTGTCATGGGGCAATGCTGAGTGGAGGCACAACTCTTGACAGGAAGACCGTATCAGAGCAGGAAGTACCCCAGAATCATCCTGAGTCAAGGGTGGAACCGACAGAGGTTTGTCAGCTGGTCACCAGTCTGGGAAGTGATGCTTAGTTTGACAGAAATCCATATGATGGAAGATGAAAAGAAACCATAAAGCAATGTGAATTCCTGAAAATAATATATTTTAGATAATTCTCCGGTTTTGAAGACCTGAAATTTAAAAGTAGATAACAAATTGGGATGGTTGATTGTGTCTGTACTGGACACGTACCAGAGTGCCTTAGTCTTTTGTTAAGGATTTTGACAGTGTTGCTGGAGGAGAGGATTCATGAGTTGCCGATTGACTCCAATAAATAAAAATTTAATGCAAATTTAGACTGTGAGTTCCCTTGGGGCTTCTCCCGTTGTTTACACCCATTTTTGTTGCACTTTCTGCGAAGTTACAACTGTAAAGCAGAAGATTCCCTGAGGGAATTCCAAGCCTCAGTGCTTGTCCAGGTGGAATATAAGAAAGCCTATCGTGAACTGCAGAATATTTCTAGATAAACCTGCAGCGATGTTATCACATATTAAGGACACGGAGCTGTTAATACTGACAGCAACTGCTGCCACAAAAACCAAGCAAACTCTGCAGCAACAATGGAACTAGCTTATATTGTTCATTATTGTACACACCAAGGAACGATAGGACAGTGATTTAATCTCTGGATGCCCGAAACCCTCAATCAGATTGCTGTCTAGTAATCACTCATCGGGATCCATTGCTTTCTACAGAGGCACCTGAATCCCTCGATTAAATTACTGCCTTTATAATCACTTAATCTCTAGGCCAAATTTGGTGATAGCACTGGGTATTGTAATTTTTTATTTCAGGAGTTATTGTAACACTGGGCAGGAATGCTGTGCCTTTAGTGAATATCTGATTTACCACGGTATATGCATCACACTGCTAGCCAAAGGAGGATGACTGGAGATGTTTGAGTTATAGTGTGACGACAAGTAGTTGTACAAGAAGATTGACTAATGAGAGAGTCCTTGAACTAGCACAAGAAAAATATGATGAGACTCTATTAAAATGTTAACATTTTATTGAGGAAGCACCAGAAAATAGTTCAGCTTCAGGTTTTTATTACCATTCCTTTATTGTTACTCGGCCAAAATCCTGGAACTCCCTCCCTAACAGCAATGTGGGAGTCCCTTCACCACACGGACTGCAGCGGTTCAAGAAGGCAACTCACCAGCACCTCCTCAAGGGCAATAAATGCCAGCCTTGCGTGCGACGCCCACATCCCATGAATGAATAAATAAAAAACTGATACTGGAACACTGGATGTACTCTTTTTGTGTGGAACTTCTCGTGATGTCACTGTTGGTCTTCAATTTTCTGGCGGGGAAGTTCATCACAAGATGTCTATCCCAGTCTGCCTCGAACAGAAGTTCTATTCCAGCAAATGTGGTAAAGCACATGGGAGAGAAGGGAATATGCTGATAGAGTTAGACGAGGAAAGATGGGAGAAGGCGCAAGTGGAGATAAACGGCGGCATGGACTGTTTGGTCCAAATGGACTGTTTCTGTGCCGTATATCCTATGTAAAAAAAAAATATTTTATTGGTGCATCTCAATATTGATTCGAATAATTTTTTCATAATCTGATGTTTTAAAACTTTAAATTAAGAGATCCCTTACTAATATTTTTCTATTCTGTCATTGGCTTATAAGAATGTGAGCAGCTGAGTTGGGGCTTTTTAACTGGACTGGGTTTTACCGGTTTCCTACCAGATCAATTCCTTTGGAGGAATCTATCAGACCACCAATGGTGAGCTTGCCGCCAACCACCTAAAGTATACATAGGGCGAGAATCTTACTGTGTTTCTTGAAGCGCTTCGCTAAGCTTGTTCCATCCATTTGTAGAGGGCAGCCATCTGCCTTAAGTTTTGAGCCAATTCTGACATAAAAACAGAAAATGCTGGAAATACTCAGCAGGTCAGGCAGCATCTGTGGAGAGAAGCAGAATTAATGGTGGGAATTTTAACATGAGTGGGGGTGGGGGGGTGAAGGAAAGTTAAATGGGTAAAAGTTCTGTGTTTCGGGAAGCTGGCTCCAACCCACTGACCTCCGGGTTTTACTAAAGTGAGATAAGGGGAGAGCTGCCAACCCGCTCCCAGGAAGCGGCTTGGCATTTTAAATAGGCATGGCAGAGAGGTTTAGGGAGGGAGTGCCAGAGATTAGGGCTTTGGCTGCTGAAGGCATAGCCACCAATAGTGGAGCAATTAAAATCGGGGATGTTCAAGAGACCAGAATTGGCAGTGCGCAGAGACCTCGGGGTGCTTTAGGCTGGAGGAGATTAGATTACGAGGCCATGGAGTGATTTGAAAACAAGGATGATGATTTGTAAATCGAGGCATTGCTTAATCGGGAGCCAATGTAGGTCAGCGAGCAGAGAGATGAGTGAGCAGGACTTGGTGCTTGTTAGGACAAGGGCGACTGAGGTTTCGACAACCTCAAGTTTACAGGTAGAACTAGGATAACAAAGGCATTGATGGGGGTTTCAGCAAGAGATGAGCTGAAGCAAGGGTGGAGTCGGGCGATGTTACGGAGGTGGAAATAGGAGGTCTTAGTGAAGGCGCAGCCACAAGTTCACTAATAGAATCTTTGATTCATGATCTTAAGGATGTTATATGAATCCATTTGTTAACATTGGCCCAGATTTTATGGTCAATGGTGAACGAATAGCTCTCTCAGTTCATTACATTTACAATTGCCCAAAGACATTCTGTGGGCTTTTGCACTGCGACTTGTGGTAATTAGAGAGGGGGGGAAAAAACATAAGAACATAAGAATTAGGAACAGGAGTAGGCAATCTAGCCCCTCGAGCCTGATCATGGCTCAACAAGATCATGGCTGATCTGGCCGTGGACTCAGCTCCACTTACCCGCCCGCTCCCCATAACCCTTAATTCCCTTATTGGTTAAAAATCTATCTATCTGTGACTTGAATACATTCAATGAGCTAGCCTCAACTGCTACCCTGGGCAGAGAATTCCACAGATTCACAAGCTTCTGGGAGAAGAAATTCCTTCCCAACTCGGTTTTAAATTGGCTCCCCCGTATTTTGAGGCTGTGCCCCCTAGTTCTAGTCTCCCCGACCAGTGGAAACAACCTCTCTGCCTCTATCTTGTCTATCCCTTTCATTATTTTAAATGTTTCTATAAGATTATCCCTCATCCTTCTGAACTCCAATGAGTAAAGACCCAGTCTACTCAATCTATCATCATAAGGTAACCCCCTCTTCTCCGGAATCAGCCTAGTGAATCGTCTCTGTACGCCCTCCAAAGCTAGTATATCCTTCCTTCCTTAAGTAAGGTGACCAAAACTGCACGCAGTACTCCAGGTGCGGCCTCACCAATACCCTGTACAGTTGCAGCAGGACCTCCCTGCTTTTGTACTCCATCCCTCTCGCAATGAAGGCCAACATTCCATTCACCTTCCTGATTACCTGCTGCACTTGCAAACTAACTTTTTGGATTTCATGCACAAGGACCCCCAGGTCCCTCTGCACCGCAGCATGTTGTAATTTCTCCCCATTCAAATAATATTCCCTTTTACTGTTTTTTTTCCCAAGGTGGATGACCTCACATTTTCCGACATTGTATTCCATCTGCTAAACCTTAGCCCATTTGCTTAACCTATTTAAATCTCTTTGCAGCCTCTCTGTGTCCTCTACACAACCCGTTTTCCCACTAATCTTTGTGTCATCTGTAAATTTTGTTACACTACACTCTGTCCCCTCTTCCAGGTCATTTATGTATATTGTAAACAGTTGTGGTCCCAGCACCACTAACCACCGATTTCCAACCCGAAAAGGACCCATCTATCCCGACTCTCTGCTTTCTGTTAGCCAGCCAATTCTCTATCCACGCTAATACATTTCCTCTGACTCCGCGTACTTTATCTTCTGCAGTAACCTTTTGTGTGGCACCTTATCGAATGCCTTTTAGAAATCTAAATACACCACATCCATTGGTACACCTCTATCCACCATGCTCGTTATATCCTCACAAAATTCCAGTAAATTAGTTAAACATGATTTCCCCTTCATGAATACATGTTGCGTCTGCTTGATTGCACTATTCCTATCTAGATGTCCCGCTATTTCTTCCTTAATGATAGCTTCAAGCATTTTCCCCACTACAGATGTTAAACTAACCGGCCTATAGTTACCTGCCTTTTGTCTGCCCCCTTTTTTAAACAGAGACGTTACATTAGCTGCTTTCCAATCCGATGGTACCTCCCCAGAGTCCAGAGAATTTTGGTAGATTATAATGAATGCATCTGCTATAACTTCCGCCATCTCTTTTAATACCCTGGGATGCATTTCATCAGGACCAGGGGACTTGTCTACCTTGAGATCCATTAGCCTGTCCAGCACTACCCCCTAGTGATAGTGATTGTCTCAAGGTCCTCCCTTCCCACATTCCCGTGACCAGCAATTTTTGGCATGGTTTTTGTGTCTTCCACTGTGAAGACCGAAACAAAATAATTGTTTATTGTCTCAGCCATTTCCACATTTCCCATTATTAAATCCCCCTTCTCATCTTCTAAGGGACCAACATTTACTTTAGTCACTCTTTTCCATTTTATATATCGGTAAAAGCTTTTACTATCTGTTTTTATGTTTTGCACAAGTTTACTTTCGTAATCTATCTTTCCTTTCTTTATTGCTTTCTTAGTCATTCTTTGCTGTCGTTTAAAATTTTCCCAATCTTCTAGTTTCCCACTAACCTTGGCCACCTTATACGCATTGGTTTTTAATTTGATACTCTCCTTTATTTCCTTGGTTATCCACGGCTGGTTATCCCTTCTCTTACCGCCCTTCTTTTTCACTGGAATATATTTTTGTTGAGCACTATGAAAGAGCTCCTTAAAAGTCCTCCACTGTTCCTCAATTGTGCCACCATTTAGTCTGTGTTCCCAGTCTATTTTAGCCAACTCTGCCTTCATCCCACTGTAGTCCCCTTTGTTTAAGCATAGTATGCTCGTTTGAGACACTACTTCCTTACCTTCAATCTGTATAACAAATTCAACCATACTGTGATCACTCATTCCGAGAGGATCTTTTACTAGGAGATCATTTATTATTCCTGTCTCATTACACAGGACCAGATCTAAGATAGCTTGCTCCCTTGAAGGTTCTGTAACATACTGTTCTAAGAAACAATCCCATATGCATTCTATGAATTCCTCCTCAAGGCTACCCCGTGCAATTTGATTTGACCAATCGATATGTAGGTTAAAATCCCCCATGATTACTGCCGTTCCTTTTTCACATGTCTCAATTATTCCCTTGATTATTGTCCGCTCCACCGTGAAGTTATTATTTGGGGGCCTATAAACTACGCCCACCAGTGACTTTTTCCCCTTACTATCTCTAGTCTCCACCCACAATGGTTCAACACTTTGTTCATTAGAGCCAATATCGTCTCTCACAACTGCCCTGATATCATCCTTTATTAACAGAGCTACCCCACCTCTTTTCCCTTCTTGTCTATCTTTCTGAATTGTCAGATACCCCTGTATGTTTAATTCCCAGTCTTGGCCACCCTGCAACCACGTTTCAGTAATGGCCACCAAATCATACCCATTTGTAATGATTTTTGCCGTCAACTCATTTACTTTGTTTCAAATGCTGCGTGCGTTTAGATAAAGTGTTTTAATACAAGTTTTTAAACCATGAAAAAAGTAAGGTAAAAGGGAAACTTGCTTGGAAAGAAATATTAGCAAGTAAGACAGCACACAGGTGGTGTGGTGGCATTCTGCAGTGTAAGGAGTGAGTGACCCATGTTTCAGGAATATATTTTATGCTGAGCTTATTTTAGGAAGTTGTCATGACCATGCGAGGATGTAGAAGAAATTCACTAAGATAATACCAGAGATGACATCCTCAGAAAATAACATTTGGGATCAGATAACATCCTGACCAGCTACCCCTTGCGATGCTACCTCCTAGAAGTCGGAAAGAAAACCTGTAGCCAATACAAAAAATTCTCTCCGATTTCCTTACTCAATCGTTCAAGGTGATCGTGATTGTCTGTAACTTGCACAATTGTAACTAACCTCCTATAAGTGAACATGTCTTTTTCTCTCAGGAGCTTATCAGGTTCCCTTTCCAAGGACTGTAGCAATCCATACTCACCACAATTCATCAACATTTGTTCCAGAGGGAAAGAAAGAACTTGCATTTCTATAGTGTCACAACTTCAAGATGTCCAAAAGCACTTTATAGCAGTACTTTCTGAAGTGTAGTCACTGTTGTAATGTAAGAAAGGCAGCAGTCAATTTGCGCACAGCAAACTCCCACAAACTAATGAGATAAATGACCAGATCATCTGTTTCTTCAGTGATGTTAGTTGAGGGATAAATATTGGCCAGAGAGAATTCTTCTGTTCTTCTTTGAATAAAGACAAGGGATCTTTTACATCCACTTGAGAGGGCAGGTTTAACATTTCATCTGAGATGATGATGGCACCTCCAACAGTGCAGTACTCCCTCAGAATTGCACTGGAGTGTCAGCCTGGATTATGTGCTCAAGTTTTTGGAACTGGGGTTTGAACCCACGGCCTTCTGACTGAGAGGTGAAACTGCAACCAACTGAGCCACAGCTGAGACTTTTTGTCAGAAATACCATCTAATCCAACTCTTTAGCTTATGGATTTTATATGAATGACCTCTAGTTCTACCATCCCTATCTATTTCAAATAACCTACCTGACTGTGCTGAATCCAATCTCTTCACTGTTGTGTATGTATATACCCTGTACACTCAATGTACAGTTATATAAGACCATTGAATGTATCTTCACACTGTATACAATATGCCTGCACCATCAGAGGGTGCAACTGGTGGAGACCTAGAGATCACCTGCACACCGCAGGTAACCAAGTATAAAAGGGAGCTCACCTTACTATATCCTCATTCAGGAGCTGCAATAAATGGACTAATGTCACAACAGTTCAAGTGCGATACCTTACCTCATGGAGTCATTACTAGAGTGCTTACAGACACAACAATTGGCGACAAGAATACGAATTTCCACGCGAAAAATGGCTAACCTTGGCAACTTTCAACAATTCGCTGATGGGGAAGATTGGGATGCCTTTGTGGAAAGGTTAGAAGACTACTTCATCGTGAATGACCTGGCTGGAGACACACCTACCTCGCTGGCTGATAAGGTCGAGCTATCCTGCTCAGCAGTTGTGAGCCCACCGTTCATGGCCTTGGCAGGGACTTGCTAGTTCGCGGAGCTCGTAACGTTGATACAGGAACAGCTCAAGCCTAAAGAGAGCATCCTCACAGCCAGACATCAGTTCTACACACACCAGCGGCCCGAAATCACAAAATATACTGCAGACCTGAGACGATTGGCTGCACCATGTGATTTTGGCGACCACCTCACCGAAGCACTGAGGGACATCTTTGTTATTGGAATCGGCCACGGAGACCTCCTCCACAGGCTGCTCTCTGCGGACACCACAGTTACCCTGCAGAAGGCAATTAACGTGAGCCAAGCGTTCATGTCCTCGGCCTGTGATTCCAGAAGAATGATGACTCTACCCAGAACTCTAACCCAGCAAGTACAGTGAACCGAATGTCGCCTTTCAGAGGCAAGACTGCAACCCCGAGCCCCACAACCCTGAGTCCGCCACAGGGGGCCAACCGGCCAGCCCCATAAGAACATAAGAACATAAGAATTAGGAACAGGAGTAGGCCATCTAGCCCCTCGAGCCTGCTCCGCCATTCAACAAGATCATGGCTGATCTGGTCGTCGACTCAGCTCCACTTACCCGCCCTCTCCCCGTAACCCCTAATTCCCTTATTGCTTAAAAATCTATCTATCTTTGACTTGAAAACATTCAATGAGCCAGCCTCAACTGCTTCCTTGGGCAGAGAATTCCACAGATTCACAACCCTCTGGGAGAAGAAATTCTTTCTCAACTCGGTTTTAAATTGGCTCCTCCGTATTTTGAGGCTGTGCCCCCTAGTTCTAGTCTCCCCCACCAATGGAAACAACCTCTCTGCCTCTATCTTGTCTATCCTTTTCATGATTTTAAAGGTTTCTATAAGATCACCCCTCATCCTTCTGAACTCCAAGGAGTAAAGACCCAGTCTACTCAATCTATCATCATAAGTTAACCCCCTCATTTCTCGAATCAGCCTAGTGAATCGTCTCTGTACCCCTTCCAAAGCTAGTATATCCTTCCTTAAGTAAGGTGACCAAAACTGCACGCAGTACTCCAGGTGCGGCCTTACCAATACCTTATACAGTTGCAGCAACACCTCCCTGCTTTTGTACTCCATCCCTCTCGCAATGAAGGCCAACATTCCATTCGCCTTCCTGATTACCTGCTGCACCTGCAAACTAACCTTTTGGGATTCATGCACAAGGACCCCCAGGTCCCTCTGCACCACAGCATGTTGTAATTTCTCCCCATTCAAATAATATTCCCTTTTACTGTTTTTTTTCCCAAGGTGGATGACCTCACACTTTCCGACATTGTATTCCATCTGCCAAACCTTAACCCATTCGCTTAACCTATCCAAATCTCCTTGCAGCCTCTCTGAGTCCTCTACACAACCCGCTTTCCCACTAATCTTTGTGTCATCTGCAAATTTTGTTGCACTACACTCTGTCCCCTCTTCTAGGTCATCTATGTATATTGTAAACAGTTGTGGTCCCAGCACTGATACCTGTGGCACACCACTAACCACTGATTTCCAACCGGAAAAGGACCCATTTATCCCGACTCTCTGCTTTCTGTTCGCCAGCCAATTCTCTATCCATGCTAATACATTTCCTCTGACTCCGCGTACCTTTATCTTCTGCAGTAACCTTTTGTGTGGCACCTTATCGAATGCCTTTTGGAAATCTAAATACACCACATCCATTGGTACACCTCTATCCACCATGCTCGTTATATCCTCAAAGAATTCCAGTAAGTTAGTTAAACATGATTTCCCTTTCATGAATCCATGCTGCGTCTGCTTGATTGCACTATTCCTATCCAGATGTCCCGCTATTTCTTCCTTAATGATAGTTTCAAGCATTTTCCCCACTACAGATGTTAAACTAACCGGCCTATAGTTACCTGCCTTTTACCTGCCCCCTTTTTTAAACAGAGGCGTTACATTAGCTGCTCTCCAATCCGCTGGTACCTCCCCAGAGTCCAGAGAATTTTGGTAGATTATAACAAATGCATCTGCTATAACTTCTGCCATCTCTTTTAATACCCTGGGATGTATTTCATCAGGACCAGGGGACTTGTCTACCTTCAATCCCATTAGCCTGTCCAGCACTACCTCCCTAGTGATAATGATCATCTCAAGGTCCTCCCTTCCCACATTCCTATGACCAGCAATTTTTGGCATGGTTTTTGTGTCTTCCACTGTGAAGACGGAAGCAAAATAATTGTTTAAGGTCTCAGCCATTTCCACATTTCCCATTATTAAATCCCCCTTTTCATCTTCTAAGGGACCAACATTTACTTTAGTCACTCTTTTCTGTTTTATATATCTGTAAAAGCTTTTACTATCTGTTTTTATGTTTTGCGCAAGTTTACCTTCGTAATCTATCTTCCCTTTCTTTATTGCTTTTTTAGTCATTCTTTGCTGTTGCTTAAAATCTTCCCAATCCTCTAGTTTCCCACTAACCTTGGCCACCTTATACGCATTGGTCTTTGATTTGATACTTTCCTTTATTTCCTTGGTTATCCACGGCTGGTTATCTCTTCTCTTGCCGCCCTTCTTTTTCACTGGAATATATTTTTGTTGCGCATTATGAAAGAGCTCCTTAAAAGTCCTCCACTGTTCCTCAATTGTGCCACCGTTTAGTCCTTGTTTCCAGTCTACTTTAGCCAACTCTGCCCTCATCCCACTGTAGTCCCCTTTGTTTAAGCATAGTACTCTCGTTTCTGACACAACTTCCTCATCCTCAATCTGTATTACAAATTCAACCATATTGTGATCACTCATTCCGAGAGGATCTTTTATGAGGAGATCGTTTATTTTTCCTGTCTCGTTACACAGGACCAGATCCAAAATGGCTTGCTCCCTTGTAGGCTCTGTTACATACTGTTCTAAGAAACAATCCCGTATGCATTCTATGAATTCCTCCTCCAGGCTACCCCCTGCGATTTGATTTGACCAATTTATATGTAGGTTAAAATCCCCCATAACTACTGCCGTTCCTTTTTCACATGCCTCCATTATTCCCTTGATTATTGCCCGCCCCACCATGAAGTTATTATTTGGGGGCCTATAAACTATGCCCACCAGTGACTTTTTCCCCTTACTATCTCTAATCTCCACCCACAATGATTGAACAATGGAGGAAATCACAGGGCCGACCCGTGCCGATACAGAGACTAAAATTGCAAAGGCTGTAACACTAAAGGCCATCTCCAGCGAATATGTAAAATAAATTTTACTCGCCGGATCACCTGGGCTCCAGTGCTGATGAAGATGAAGAGAGAGTCCAGGAGGCAGCTCAGCCCCAGGAAGAGGTGTACGGAGTGTTTACATGTCCACTGAGAGTTCCCCGTTGAAAACAGAAGTCGAAATCAATGGTGCTCCAATCTCGATGGAGGTCGACACAGGGGCGAGCCAATCGCTGATGAACCAGGCAGCCTTCGAGAAACTCTGGGACAATCCTATCGAATGACCTAAAATGCTCCCAATCCAGGTGAAGCTGCTCACTTACACAAATCACACTATCCCAGTTGTTGGCAGCGTGGATGTCCAGGTGTCTTACAGCAGCGCGATGCACAAGCTATCTTTGTGGATTGTTGCTGGTGATGGTCCAACGCTGCTCGGAAGAAGATGGATGAAACAAATCCAAATCTGTTGATGCTGAGAAAGCCTCCAGGCCCCGGTGATCGATGTCCTATGCGGCCCCAAATTTGGATCCATCGCAGCACCTAAAAATCCTACCATCCAACTCGACTGCGCAGCGACGACACAGACCGCACTACCCAATGGAGAAATGATCCAACCCGAACGAGCAGGCCTCACCTTCCGGGCTCCAGTTGCAGGACTCCGAAGGAAGAAGATAGATGCAATAGGTAAATTCTTGGCTTCAGTGGCAGAACCTGGGGAGAGAAGGATCACCGCAGCCTACCTCGTGGAGAGAGAAAAGATGCCGCCCGCACCTCAAGTTGAAGCGCCTGAAATCAAGATGGCCGTGACCAGACCACGAGGGGCAGCATTGAGGGAGCAACACGTGATACCGAGCAGCGAACTGGATCGGGGTAAAGATTGCATGGCCCTCTTAAAGGGGACTGGCAACCCAGAACAATTAAAGGGACAGTTCCACTTTTTGTACAGAGATGCTGGTGATACTAATGTAAGAGATGTAATTAACAAATGCAAGTATCGAAATGTACTGTTGAATAGCGATGCCGGTAGGATACGTAATTGATGAATACAAGTATCTAAATGAAATATTATAGTGATGCCGGTAATATACAGGGAAAAGATGTAATTGAGGGAAAAGATGTAATTGACAAAGGTGAATTAGTACCTGAGTGCAATCGGAGCCAATGTATCATGAATGTAAACGATGGAATAATGTGTGATGCCGGGTTCAATATGCATGCCGACAAAACCAAGGACAACCTCCCGTTTGAAGCACCCAGGTCCAGCGGCCTACCCGATCATGTAGCCTGTGCCTCCGGGACCAATGTGATGCTCCAGGAAGTGTGGACACACACAGTGGGAGCATACCCACTGCAGGACCAGCGATCAGCGGATGGCACAGCCACCACTACTGGCACCCTGCCCCAGATCGGCCCTACCACTCTGGCCACCAGGGCCAGTACCGGGAACAAAAGCCAGCACCCTCCAGCCCTCCCGACGGGACCTGGGATGACCAGGCTCCCACTACCACTGAACGACAGCGGGGAGACTCTGCAGCCCTCAAAGGAGGACAGGGAGGCCACACATTCCTGTGGCTCTGCCCACCACTAGGCAGCGGCAAAGGCCCTGAGACCCAGCCAAGGGAGCAATCCGAGCTCATCTAGCTGGCAGGGGCCGCAGCGCTGCCATCAGACAACCGGGACACAGTCCGGTTACTCTGGAACTAGTGTCCTCACCCACCTGCACCTACACCCCAGGGGCAAGACTGTAATACCATGTATGTACCTTACCTGTCATATGTACTCGTTCCACTTCTGTAAAATCCAGTGATGTAACCAATCCTAACTTTTTTTCCCCACTCTCATACATGTATGTAAATGCAGATGTCTATGGTCTATGTTGGTGGGGGGGGGGAGGGAATGGATGTATGTAGCCATGGACACACATGGGTCACACCCAGAACCCACTCAAATCCCACTGCAACCTCCAACCGTCCACTGCTGACCATTGGGAATTAAACATACAGGGGTATCTGACGATTCAGAAAGATATGCAAGAAGGGAAAGGAGGTGGGGTAGCTGTGTTAATAAAAGATGATATCAGGGCAGTTGTGAGGGATGATATTGGCTCCAATGAACAAAATGTTGAATCATTGTGGGTGGAGATTAGAGATAGTAAGGGGAAAAAGTCACTGCTCGGCGTAGTTTATAGGCCCCCAAATAATAACTTCACGGTGGGGCAGGCAATAATCAAGGGAATAATGGAGGCATGTGAAAAAGGAACGGCAGTAGTCATGGGGGATTTTAACCTACATATCGATTGGTCAAATCAAATCGCACGGGGTAGCCTGGAGGAGGAATTCATAGAATGCATACGGGATTGTTTCTTAGAACAGTATGTAACAGAGCCTACAAGGGAGCAAGCCATTTTGGATCTGGTCCTGTGTAACGAGACAGGAAAAATAAACGATCTCGTAAAAGATCCTCTCGGAATGAGTGATCACAATATGGTTGAATTTGTAATACAGATTGAGGATGAGGAAGTTGTGTCAGAAACGAGAGTACTATGCTTAAACAAAGGGGACTACAGTAGGATGAGGGCAGAGTTGGCTAAAGTAGACTGGAAACAAGGACTAAACGGTGGCACAATTGAGGAACAGTGGAGGACTTTTAAGGAGCTCTTTCATAATGCGCAACAAAAATATATTCCAGTGAAAAAGAAGGGCGGCAAGAGAAGAGATAACCAGCCGTGGATAACCAAGGAAATAAAGGAAAGTATCAAATCAAAGACCAATGCGTATAAGGTGGCCAAGGTTAGTGGGAAACTAGAGGATTGGGAAGATTTTAAGCAACAGCAAAGAATGACTAAAAAAGCAATAAAGAAAGGGAAGATAGATTACGAAGGTAAACTTGCGCAAAACATAAAAACAGATAGTAAAAGCTTTTACAGATATATAAAACGGAAAAGAGTGACTAAAGTAAATGTTGGTCCCTTAGAAGATGAGAAGGGGGATTTAATAATGGGAAATGTGGAAATGGCTGAGACCTTAAACAATTATTTTGCTTCCGTCTTCACAGTGGAAGACACAAAAACCATGCCAGAATTTGCAGGCCACAGGAATGTGGGAAGGGAGGACCTTGAGACAATCACTATCACTAGGGGGGTAGTGCTGGACAGGCTAATGGGACTGAAGGTAGACAAGTCCCCTGGTCCTGATGAAATGCATCCCAGGGTATTAAAAGAGATGGCGGAGGTTATAGCAGATGCATTTGTTACAATCTACCAAAATTCTCTGGACTCTGGGGAGGTACCAGCGGATTGGAAAGCAGCTAATGTAACGCCTCTGTTTAAAAAAGGGGGCAGGCAAAAGGCAGGTAACTATAGGCCGGTTAGTTTAACATCTGTAGTGGGGAAAATGCTTGAAACTATCATTAAGGAAGAAATAGCGGGGCATCTGGATAGGAATAGTGCAATGAAGCAGATGCAGCATGGATTCATGAAAGGGAAATCATGTTTAACTAACTTACTGGAATTCTTTGAGGATATAATGAGCATGGTGGATAGAGGTGTACCGATGGATGTGGTGTATTTAGATTTCCAAAAGGCATTCGATAAGGTGCCACACAAAAGGTTACTGCAGAAGATAAAGGTACGCGGAGTCAGAGGAAATGTATTAGCATGGATAGAGAATTGGCTGGCGAACAGAAAGCAGAGAGTCGGGAGAATTGGGTCCTTTTCCGGTTGGAAATCAGTGGTTAGTGGTGTGCCACAGGGATCAGTGCTGGGACCACAACTGTTTACAATATACATAGATGACCTAGAAGAGGGGACAGAGTGTAGTGCAACAAAATTTGCAGATGACACTAAGATTAGTGGGAAAGCGGGTTGTGTAGTGGACTCAGAGAGGCTGCAAGGAGATTTGGATAGGTTAAGCGAATGGGTTAAGGTTTGGCAGATGGAATACAATGTCGGAAAGTGTGAGGTCATCCACCTTGGGAAAAAAAACAGTAAAAGGGAATATTATTTGAATGGGGAGAAATTACAACATGCTGTGGTGCAGAGGGACCTGGGGGTCCTTGTGCATGAATCCCAAAAGGTTAGTTTGTAGGTGCAGCAGGTAATCAGGAAGGCGAATGGAATGTTGGCCTTCATTGCGAGAGGGATGGAGTACAAAAGCAGGGAGGTCTTGCTGCAACTGTATAAAGTATTGGTAAGGCCGCACCTGGAATACTGCGTGCAGTTTTGGTCACCTTACTTAAGGAAGGATATACTAGCTTTGGAAGGGGTACAGAGATGATTCACTAGGCTGATTCCAGAAATGAGGGGGTTACCTTATGATGATAGATTGAGTAGACTGGGTCTTTACTCGTTGGAGTTCAGAAGGATGAGGGGTGATCTTATAGAAACATTTAAAATCATGAAAGGGATAGACAAGATAGAGGCAGAGAGGTTGTTTCCACTGGTAGGGGAGACTAGAACTAGGGGGCACAGCCTCAAAATACAGAGGAGCCAATTTAAAACCGAGTTGAGAAAGAATTTCTTCTCCCAGAGGGTTGTGAATCTGTGGAATTCTCTGCCCAAGGAAGCAGTTGAGGCTAGCTCATTGAATGTTTTCAAGTCAAAGATAGATAGATTTTTAACCTATAAGGGAATTAAGGGTTACGGGGAGAGGGCGGGTAAGTGGAGCTGAGTCCACGACCAGATCAGCCATGATCTTATTGAATGGCGGAGCAGGCTCGAGGGGCTAGATGGCCTACTCCTGTTCCTAATTCTTATGTTCTTATTTCCCAATGTTGTGGCAATAAGGACTTGGGGGTCCACAGGAAGAGAGCCATTTCCAAGCACAGACAAAGTGCAAGGGCTTTGGGCACTCAAGTCGAGGGCCAGAGCACATAGTGCAAAAGCCAGTGGCACAAGACTTAGGGGGGGGGGGTGATGTTGTGTATGTATATACCCTGTACACTCAATGTACAGTTACATAAGACCATTGAATGTATCTTCACACTGTATACAATATGCCAGTACCACCAGAGGGTGCAACTGGTGGAGACCTAGAGGTCACCTGCACACCGCAGGTAACCAAGTATAAAAGGGAGCTCACCTTACTGTACCCTCATTCAATTGTTCCAGAGTGACATGTAAGCAATGACATTAACATTGAATGTAATATTAATTGGATGGGATTCTGGTCCAAGTTTATGCAGAGAGGGTAATTCTACTATTTTCCTGATGGGAGGGGTTGAATGTAGGACACACACACACAGTTGATCCCATAAAAAATAATAAGCCATTAGTTTCATGGTGTAGTGGTTATTCCTGCTCCTTTGTTCCTTTAGATTTTTGTTAAGTAAGGGTATTGAGGGTTACGGAACTAAGCTGGGCCAATGGCGTTAAATACAGACCAGCCATGATCTAATTGAAATGTTCGAGGGGCTGAATGGCCTACTCCTGTTCCTTTGTTATCATGCCTGCTTTACATGAATGACCCAATCACCTTACTGGTTTTTAGATTATTTAAAATAATGGAATTACTATGCACAGGACTGTAGCTGGTTCACTTTTATACTTTTGCTCACTGAGGCTTACAGATGGGATTTGAAATATTGGGGTATATTTTCTAGTGGGAGGGTCGGTGGTGTTTATTCCTAAATGATCAAAGAGAAGTCCAACCCTGGCCCACAGTGCCTTGTGCTGGATTCATGCTATGTTCCAGGGTCATCAAATTAATATAATTATTCATCGCTACAGAAATAGCCAAATGCCCCTTCCAAAAAGTGACCATTCAGATGAAATTTAAAGGGAAGTGGCAGAATGGGTGGGGGGTTCAAAAATTCTAACGGCCTTTGGAAAGACTCCGAAGGCATTTCAATCATTGGCAGCCATTGCCGAGGCTGGAGGAGAAGAGGGGTTGGACGTCCCAGGGATCAAAAGCCTATTCCCGAGTTCTAATAGGGCCACTCGGCAGAAAAATAAATTCTCCATTAATTTCACATTGTTAGCCTTCTATTATGGTAAGTTTGGCACTGCACTTGCCGTAATGTGTTCTCACCTTGCTTCTTCGCTGAGGTCTAGGCGGTAAAGCAGTGATGAAGGTGCCTGTACAGAACAGCAATATGAAATCCATATTTCAGCCAGCCAAAAAACCTGACAACAAGTGTCATCAAGCATTGCAGGAAGTGGGCATTTATATTTAGTTCGGGCAGCACTCTATCTCTGGAAGTCTCTCTGATAACCAACTCTGAGATGCCTCCAAAGGCAATGCTGTAATCACACAGCATTAGAGGTGAAAGTTACATTCCTAGGTGAAAGGTAATGTCCGTCTGTGCATCTCTACTACAGAAGCACACGCACTTGGCCGAAGACCAGGATCTCAACCCTGCCACCAAGCTCACGGTCTACAGAGCAGTAGTGATACCCGCCCTCCTATATGCTTCATAGACATAGACTGTGTACAGTAAGCACCTAAAAGTACTGGAGAAATGCCACCAACATTGCCTCCGCAAAATCCTGCAAATCCACTGGCAGGATAGGTGCACCAACATCAGTGTTCTCTCTCAGGCCAACATCCCCAGCATCGAAGCACTGACCATGGTCGATCAGCTCTGATGGACGGGCCACATTGTCTGCATGCTCGATTCTAGAATCCCGAAACAAGCGCTCGACTCCGAGCTCCGTCACAGCAAACGTATCCCAGGAGGGCAGAGAAAATGCTTCATGAACACCCTCAAAGCCTCCTTGAAAAAATGTAACAACCTACTGACTCTTGTGAATTCCTGGCCCAAAACTGCTCAAAGTGGAGGAGAATAATTCGGTGACGAACACTTCGAGTCTCTTCGGTGGGAGCACGTGGAAACCGAATACAAACAGTGAAAGGAGCGTGTGACAAACCAAGTACCCCACCTACCCGTCCCTTCAACCACCGTCTGCCCCACCTGTGACAGAGACTGTAGATCCCGCATAGGACTCTTCAGTCAACTGAGAACTCATTTTAGTGTGGAAGCAAGTCATCCTTGACTGAGAGGAAGACTATAGAACCATCCGAGCCCCTTTAAGGATAACCTTCCTCCACTGAGCGATTTATTATAATGCAGTGTACTTATCCTCTAGTCACACCTGTAAGATTTCATAACAGCTAACAGCAGTAATTTGTTCAACTTGGGGACAGAATGATCTGTCCGTGGCACATTCTGAACAAAAAAAAAGTTTTAATTCATAAAGATAAAGTTCTCAGACACATTTAAGCATTCGGAGTGATTATTTGCAACAGGATTTGGGTGAGACTGGGGACAGAGGGAGAGAGAGACTGGGGACAGAGAGAGAGAGAAACAGAGGAAAGGGATCAGAGGGGAGAGAAAGGGGGAACTCAGGAAAGACGGATCATGTTCTTCCAACCCCACTCATATCCGATTTCTCGGAAAGCGCAGTGAATGTGTGACAATTGATATCATTGGAGTGGATGAAATCCGGGAAGTCACGACATTGTCACTATTCACTTCCTACCCAATAAACCTGTTAGCAATCCATGACCCACACACAATACACCATCTATGGTATGGCGGGGTGGGGGGGGGGTGTTGGGAACTTGGCCGGGGGAGGTCTTAACCTGTGAGAGTGAGCTCTCTCCTGTCTGGAGTCGGCAGTGAGAATGGCTCGAATTACACTTTGCAAAGTCGCTGATTATATAGGCATGGCGGTTCTAATTACACATTCCAGAGAAACTGCTGGGTATGTCTTATCCTCCAAGGGGACCAATCAGCAAGCAAGTCGTGTGATCAAGGGGACCCAATCAGGGTATTTTTCTGTTGCATATAAATACACCCTTAAGCATTACAGCATCCAAGACAAAAGCCTGAAAGGGTGTGGTTTCTGTTTGTGCAATAGTTTAATTTCATACCTTCTGTCCTTTAAGGCTCATATACTGCTGTGTTGAATTAGCTTAGTGAGCCTCAGCTAGGTAGCAGTTGGATGCTAAATTTGGCCAGATGAGGGTAGTTTTGACTTTGGGCGATAGTGTAAAACTGCCGATATCAGATCAACTGTCTGTAATACATCTCTCCCCATTTTCATTCCTATTGAAGTCAATAGGAGCAGGAGAAAGATATGCAAAGGGTGGTTGATCTGACATTGTCCGTTTTACACTATCACCCAAAGACAAAATTACCCCCACTGTCCCCAGGCCAAACTGTTCATCCAGAGTAACACTGCTGATCACCATCCAGAGTAACACTGCTGATCATCCAGAGTAACACTGCTGATCACCCAGAGTAACACTGCTGATCACCATCCAGAGTAACACTGCTGATCACTATCCAGAGTAACACTGCTGATCATCCAGAGTAACACTGCTGATCACTATCCAGAGTAACACTGCTGATCATCCAGAGTAACACTGCTGATCACCCAGAGTAACACTGCTGATCACCATCCAGAGTAACACTGCTAATCCATCCAGAGTAACACTGCTGATTATCATCCAGTGAGACCCTACTGGAATGTGCATGTAGACCAGCTCTAGGTACCTCCCCCACCACTGGCACCCATGTTTGAATGGGCTAACAACCCTCAGTGTTTTGGCGCATACCTTTGAAAATGGCCACTCAGGAGCTCCTCGATGCCAGTACATCAGCAGCAGTCACCTCCTTCAGAAGGATTTGGAAGAAGAAAGGAACAAATTTGGAGTAGGAGGAACCAGCAGTGACACCTGGCTTCCACGACGCCCAGCGACTGTGATCAGTAGCAAAATACTGCGGATGCTGGAATAAAAACAGAAAATGTTGGAAATCTCAGCGGGTTCACATTAACTCTGTTTCCACAGTGCTGCCTGACCCGCTGAGATTTCCAGCATTTTCTGTTTTTATATACTGTGATCAGTCAGTGGTTTCTAAATACTGGTACAGTAATATAGAAGCACATTGCAAGTATTAGCTGGGAGAGATTAGCCAGGCACGACCAAGTATAGCACAGCCAATGTATAATGCAGTCACAGCAGCGCATCACACCTAACTGCAACAAACTTTTTATAGCATCACAACTCCCTTTGCACCAGGCAACAGGGCTTTTAATTCAATGTTCTGGTGTTTTACTGGCAGAAAGTCCAAATTGCTTAAGCAGTGTAACTAGTGCTGAACTCATCGCTGCTGTGGCATTTCTTGTTTTAAGTGGGAATAAAACATTTTGGCAGAGTTTACCCAGAAGCTCATCAATCTGGAATGAATTTATTCTGAGACTCCCCAGTGTTAATAGAGCCTGCCCCTGATTTATTCAGACTGACTCAATCCCTAACACATGGAGTCTCTTGTCTAGAGTGAGATCCAGGGTCACCATTATATTCCAGGTATTGGTCTCGGACTGGTGTCTATATGGTGCAATATACAGTGGCAGACCTAGGTTATACCGCTGACTGTGCCTTGTTGCAAGGCGTACTAAGCTCAACCTGCCCAGCCCTATCCTACCCCGATGGCTAATTTTTGATATGAGAGCATGGGCGAGAGTCTCATTTCTTTCTGAACATTAACAAAAGTCAAAAGTAAAGGGTCAAAATTCAATTGCTAACACCTGCTGATAACGCCGGTGTTAGGTGTTAACTGAGAGTTAGGAGGTAGGAGTGGCGCTCGGTGCTGTTCACGTTCTCGCGAAATTCGGTGGCAATTTTTTAAGGGCGTTAAAACATAATGTACCTCCGGCTAACGACATGGAAATCATGAAATCAATACGCGTGCAATGCTTCCTTGGCACCATTCTCGCTACATTCACTTTTGCCGCCTCACTTACCGGCTGGCATCCAGGACGCCTGAAAAGGTTGGACTGCACAAGCTTGAGACACTAATCCATGGCGTTTGATGCTCGCACAGACAGTAGGGTGTTGATGCCGTACTGTTGACTCATCAGATTGACGACTAGTATCTGGGACACTTTGGCTTCCATATCGGATAAATTTGAAATCTCCATTTTGCTGTGCCAAGTGATGGGGGCAGTGATCACGCACCACAGTACCTACAGTACCAACTTGAGAGGCCCCGGCTGCAGAGACAGCTTAAGGCAAATATGGATCCTCCCCAGAGGAGAGACCCCAGACGGCGGGGCAGGAGGCCATACACATGCAGGGTTTACCGTGCGCATTACTCTTATTTTGAGATGTCCGAGGAGCAGTGCTTAAGAAGGCTGAGGTTCCACAAGGAGGTGGTCACGGATCTTTGCAACCTTCTGCATACATACCTGGCAGCTGACATCAGCACGAGGACCTTGCTGTCAGTGTCAGTGAAAGTGACAGTAGCACTGAACTTCTACCAGATCTTTCCAGTCTCCTGTAGGCGATATATGCAACATCTCACAGTTTGAGTACATTGCTGCATTCACCAGGTGACCGATGCGCTCTACGACAAATGATTCGACTACATCAAGTTCAGCATGTCAAGGGAAGACCAGGATGAGCACACCCGTGGCTTTGCCAGGATAGCGGGCTTCCCCAGGGTTCAAGGAGCCATTGAGTGTACGCATTTGACATTGAGGGCCCCGCCCCACAATGGGGAGACCTTTCGGAAACACAAGCGATTCCACTCCCTCAACGTACAGCTGGTCTGCGATCACAGGCAGATGATCCTCGCAGTCAATGCCCGATATCCTGCCAGCTACCACGATGCCTTCATCCTGCGGGAGACCACTGTGCCACGACTCTTCAAGCCACCGCATGAAGGTTGTGGCTGGCTTCTGGGCGACAAATGATATGGTGTGGCCCCCTGGCTGATGACACCTCTCTGCAATCCCACCATCCCTGTCGAGCTGCACTACAACACCAGCCATACCAAACCCGGGCCATTATCGAGCAAACTATCGGGGTTCTGAAGCAGCGTTTCCGCTGTCTTGACCGCTCTGGAGAGGCACTGCAGTACTCACCTGATAAAGTCTCCATGACCACCATTGTCTGCTGCATGCTGCACAACCTGCCCATTATGAGGGGCCAGCCATTACCACCAGGGATGGATGATCCACCTCAGGAGGAGGACGATGATGACAAGGAAGACGCGGAGCCTCACCGAAGGAGGAGGCAGCATGACACTGCTGCGACTGGAAGGGCTGCTCATCAGAGACTCATTGCTCATCGATTCCAATGAATGAGTCTTGACGTGACGAATGGCCAGCCTATACACCTGGGCATCAACTCAACACATCGCCACACACCCTGTAGCTCTCCGTCTTTGATAATCAGTGCCTCATCATGTGAACAATCCAAACTTGGTTTATTGCAAACATAAATTATGTGTGGTGAAAACAAGCACAAGACAACAACTTCATCCCCAACACATGAACATCCCCTCAAAACCCCTTCAAACATTCTCATAGACATCCAAGTGCAACTATTGACATCAGTTCATTTTGTAACAAGGTAGCCATCTCTGGCGAGTACCAAACAATTGTTGCATCGTTCATCAAGTGCAACAATTTACATAAACTCACATTACAACAACCAAGCCAGCTCTGTTGACTATCAAGCGTTTGGTGCGTCATACAAGTGAAACTAGTTTTAAAAGCACATATCTTCACAAGGTCAGCATATGTGGCCACCTTCCCACAGGTCTTTACTTTGTCTTAAAGAGGGCTTTACCACCCCTTCCACGCCTACTGCTCATCCTCAATGGGGTCTCAGGGCTCAGAGCCTTTCGCAAGGCTGGTAGTCGGTTGCTGACTTGGATCCGCAGCCACACATGATGGGATAGCAGGACATCCCCGACCAGCTCGGGCCCTGGAAGACCCGGCTGCGGACTGCATTACCTCAGCATGGCTGGAGCGGGGATGGGGTGCAGAGAGCAGCAGCTGCGAAGGCGGAATGATGTTGTCCTGAGAAATGACATCATGATTCAATTGGCTCAACAGGCTGATACTTCCCCGGGCCAGAGCATCATCATCTGCAGAAATCTGGGTGAGGTGAGATTCCTGCCCTGGTTCGGCAAGTCCCTGTTCAACTGATGGGGCACCAGACCGGATGGCAGTGCGTCCACTGAATCTATTTCCCTTTGCATCAAGAGTGTCTAAGACTGCAGTACACCAGAGAGCTGACTCAGGACATCACGCACTGATTACATTTGAGTATGGAGGCCTACAATAGCATCGGTCTGGTGGTCAATGGCCACTGCAATGTCAGCCATAGCCCGTGCCACCATGTCTGGGACCCCATGGTTATTGTTTGCATCCAGCATCTGTTGGTGTCTACTAAGGATGGGTTCAGTGGGCTGCTAAGATGCATGAGCAACAGTTGAGGAGGACTCCTCCATCCTCATAGTTAGTGCATCGAGACTGTGGCACCCTTGCTGGTGCATCCAGCAGATCAGTGTGCAACTGCAGGGATTATCTTGCGACAACCTCTAGGTTGGGCTCATCGTCAGAGTGCAGCTGAGCATTACTCAGGTGCACACTCACCCTCTGGAGAGCTGGCCCTTAGACTTCCCCTCCCCCGTGACGTTGCTGGAGGCCACTGGGTCCCAGAGTATCACCCACCTCCATTCTCCCCCAACACCCTTTCGTCAACAGTCCTGCTGGCCCCACTCTCCAATGGCGCAGCCTCCGGCGTGAGGTCGAAGGAGGTGTCGGCCTCCTGCTCCTCCTCGTCCTCTTGGTCATCGTCACCATCTGCACCCATGGAAGGCACTCGAGAAAGCTCAGGTGGATCTGGCTGGTCATCTGAAAGCACAAACACACTTTTTTCTACATTGCATCGATGTCCTTGGCACCGTGTCACTTGCTCTGCTACTTCCCTCCATAGCCTTCGGTATGTTTGGGGCTGGGGTCTCCTCCCGGCCTCTGCCCTCAGCACCTGCCGACACCTCTCCAGGGCACCAAGGCGTGCATCCACTGACGTGTCCGTAAACCGATGAGCATGCTGACGAGCTGCTGCTGCTAGGTCTGCCACGCTAACCGTCTGAGTGAATGTGTAGGAAGCAAATGTAGCCACGAGGCGTTGAGCCGGCCAATCAATGTTTCAATTCAATCCATGTGGCGCCACTATGTCTGTGTCCAAATGCTGCCTAACGCCCGGATGTTGAGCCCACGCTTAACAGCCCACTTCGCGTAGTGCAGCACCTCCAGGTAAGTGTGCAACACCATGATTTTACGCTGCTATCAATTCTTTAGGTGTCAACACTGAATTTCATGTTTGGGGAGCGCACCTGAAGTGAGTCGTTAAAAATTTCTCTCATGCGGTGACAACGCCTCAAAAATGGCGGTACTGAATTTCGCCCCCTAAGTTTCTAAAGTCCCTGAGAGGTCCTGCACACCTTGAAAATGTGGCTTTGCACTAGGCTGGAGTTATACTACACCCAACGAGAAACTCAAGCATTGTGAGACTGCCTACTAGAGGTGGCCTCACTTTAGTATGTTCAGCAATCAGATCATTGACCCGACTCGACTATTTCCACATTGCATAGAAACTGTTTCATAGCGACAGATAAATGGTAATATAACTGCAGCCTGAGTTAAGGCTAACAGATACAGCAGCAGATGTTGTGTCCAATTGCTGTACAGCAGGATTGGTGTCGCATCTAATTACTGAACAATAAGCATGTGTCTCAATGAAATAAAAACCTTTAAAAATCATTTCTAGAAATAAATGTATTCCCAGACCTGAAAACTTTGAAATGCATTCCTGCTGGCATCAGCTCCCTGCTCTGATGTCCTCGTTGCCCAACCCATCATTGAGTAAACGCAGTGTGTCAACAGCACCACCTGCTGGCTGATGTGCCAATCTCTTCCCTTTGACATTATTAACTGGTTATCTGAATCACAGAAACTTACAGCACAGAAGGAGATCATTCGGCCGGGGGTGAATGAACACAGGAAAATATTTACTGAAATTAGAGCCAGGCCATCCAGGAGTGAAATCTGGAAATACTTCTTCAGACAAAGGGTATCAGAAATCTGGAACTCTCTCCTCCGAAAGGCTGTGGATGCAGGACACATTGGTGTTTTCAAGGCTGAGATTGATAGACTTTTGTTAGGTAAGAGTATCAAGGGATATTTCAATTTCAATTAAGATTTAAAGTAATTGGTGGAAGGATTCGAGGGGAGTTGAGGAAAACCTTTTTCACCCAGAGGGTGATGGGAGTCTGGAACTCACTGCCTGAAAGGCAGGTAGAGACAGAAACCCTCATCACATTTAAAAAGTAAGAAAGAAAGACTTGGATTTAAATAGCGTCCACGACCACCTGACGTCTCAAAGCATTTTACAGCCAATGAAGTACATTTGGAGTGTAGTCACTGTTGTAATGTAGGAAACGCGGCAGCCAATTTGCGCACAGCAAGCTCCCATAAACAGCAATGTGATAATGACCAGATTATCTGGTTTTTAGTATGTTGATTGAGGGATAAATATTGGCTAAGACATCGGGGCTAACTCCCCTGCTTTTCTTCGAAATAGTGCCTTGGGATCTTTTACGTCCACTTGAGAGAGCAGACGGGGCCTCGGTTTAACATCTCAACCGAAAGACAGCATCTCCGACAGTGAGCACTGCATTGGAGTGCCAGCCTAGACTTATTGTGCTCAAGTCTTTGGAATGGGACTTGAACCCACAACCTTCTGATTCAGTGTGCTACAAACTGAGCCATGGCTGACACTTTTATGGATATGCGCTTGAAGTGCTGTAACCTACAGGGCTACGGACCAAGAGCTGGAAAGTGGGATTAGGCTGGATAGCTCTTTATAGGCAGGCACAGACACGATGGGCTGAATGGTCTCCTGTGCTATAAACTTCTATGATTCTAGGATATGGAGCAAAGGTGGGTAAATAGGGTTGAGGTACAGATCAGCCATGATCTAATTGAATGCTGGAAAAAGCTTGAGAGACTGAATGGCCTATTCCTGTTCCTATGAAAATGTAACACAAGAACACTCAAGGAATGAACAGGCCTCTTGGCCCGTGAAAGCATGTGCTTATTTAACCAGCTTCTTCACCCTCTGTCTTAAACTACTTTAGTCTGCAGCTGTCATATTCTCTTCTGTTAACTGACTGACTTTTATTATTCATGTTCCTATTAAGTATTTTCTTTCTGCACATTATACATCATCTCATGTTTTCAGCCCAAACTGCACATCATTGCCAATGCCATAGGTTCTGTTATTTCAACTAGCTATCAGATCAGAACTACAGGAAACATAGAAACAGGAGTTGGCCATTCAGCCCTTCAAGCCGGTTCTACCAATCAATTAGATCACGACTGAAACACTTCACATCCCAACAATCATCTGCCACAATTTAAAGCTTCAGTGAACTGGGCAGCAGAAAATGCATTGAACCCTTGATCAGTGAGTAAAACTGAGGAGGAATCAATTGTATTTGCAAGAGCCAAGTTAATGTGGAAAATCTGAAGGCAGAAGGTTTGCAAAGTGCAGAACAAGAAAGAAATTCCTAAATCGTAAATGGTCAAATGAAAGAATTCAATGGATTAAAAATATGTAACTGAGAAAAGAGTGAACGTTTCTGATCCTGAGCGGGCTGCTCTTGCTCGCAGTGAACGACTCGATATCTTTCGTGGAGCAGGAGCCTGAAAATTTATTTTTTTAAATAAATTGTCATCTTGTGCTTTAATTAGCTCTGTGCCTCCTGCTCTGGCAGAAATGCTACTGGGATGTGCATAACTGTAAAGAGTTCCATATTATAATGAATTTTACATTAGCTTCAATTGTATTTTCAGACCAGCTATCGGATTAGATCCTGTGAGATGCATTCTAGAGCAACCATTTTCCTTTGTCACATCTGATTAATAGCTTTCTCAAGAGGAAACTCTGTATCCACTTGGGATCTTGCAGAGTTTTGCATCTCACGGATCTGCCTCCAGCCTGTCACGAGTTAATTTGTTATTCAAAACATCACAACCAACCAGTTCTGAGACACAGTGTAATTAATGAATAAATGAATTGACTATTTGCCTTCCCCTTGTGTCTGCTTGTTAGACTTAGCTTGCTCGAATATTAGTTTTCTGCGTACTACAAAATGCTTTTCAAATTTCTTGTTAACAACTTTTTTTTCCGAATAATCCAAAAGAGTGCATGATGTCTCTGTTACTCCCCATCCAGTAAGTCAGTGTATTTGTTTGCTTTTTTTTTAGGTAGTAATCAGTTCACTGGTATATGTTCACAGATGTCACTTCTGACACCATGTACAAAAACTTGTCTTACTTTTAGTTAAAAACTACCAAGAACATATTGAGAGCTAGTTACCTTGGGTCCAAGTTTTGCCCCCTGCTTAAAACGGCGCACCTTTGTAGAATAAAAACCGCACCGAAAACTAACCTTGTTGTCCCCGCTCCTGGAACGTTGCAGGCCCTTGGTGTGGCACAGCAAAAGCTGTGGGGGGCAGAGCTAGGGCCGTGCTTGATCAACACAGCTGGCAAGGGGGCGGGGCTAGGGCGCAGCGTGTTTGTGAGTGCTGGCAGTGTTGCGCACGCGCGTTGGAGCATGCGCACATGCGCAATCAGCCATATTTAAAGGTAAAGCTTTCTCAGTGATTTTTGGGTGCCTGAAGGAGTGGAAAGCCTTCTCAGTGATTTTTGGTGGTACCTGAAGGAGTGGGAAGCGTTCTCAGTGATTTTTGGTGGTGCCTGAAGGAGTGTTGTTAACAGTACTATGGAAGAAATCAGCTGCTGGAATTAGTGAGTGCTCTGTGTTGCTGCTAAACTTCCAGAAGGAGTGCTGCATAGGTGCATGCAAGGTAAGGACTATGCGTTTTGAAAAATCACTGCGTGTCAATTCAACACAGCAATGCACCAAGAACGAAGAATTTCTTGCATGAGGAAGTGGAGATACTAGTTAATGTCATTGAGAACAGATGGCAGGAGCTGGATACCAGCAACAGAGGTCACACAAAAGTGCCACCTAAAGAAATGAAGAAACGCTGGAACCAAGTTGCAGAAGATTACTGAGCAGTGGTGCATACCAGGAGATCTGGAAGCCAGTGTAAAAAGAAATGGCAGGACCTTGGTCAAGTAGTTAGTGTAAGTAATATTTTCATTTTTCAATGGAATTGCAATTGTAAATGTGACCATCTGTATATGTCTCACCCAGCAGAAAGACACCCTCTCTAAAAAGTTATATTTTCATCTTTGCAGAAGAAATTGGCCCACAACAAATGGGAAAGAACTCGAACAGGAGGAGGCCTGCCAAATCTGCACCCACTGGCACCCTTGGAACAGAGGGTCGCTGCTTTGGTGAGTCGTACCTGGAGAAAAACAATCAGTACTGCACAAGCTGGGCCCACACGCGAGGGAGAGGGTAAGTCCTGAAAATGCATCATAGCCCTTCAAATCAACCTGCTGCCTGGCCTGCGATGTGTGAGATTATTCATGACACCCACCCTGCCCCGACCTGTGCTGCTAACCATTTAACTATTCTGTTATATTTTGCTGAACATGATGCTAATCCTGAAGATCCAGAAGAAGATTCAGATGCATACGATCTAGATCAACTTTGGGTGGGGGAGGAGGAGGGGGGCATGGATATGCGTTCAGGGGAGAATGCTGATCTTAATATGGATCAGTCCATAGTACAGGACCTCACTTTGCCAGACACTTCCATGAGTTTTGGTCCGACATTCCATGGTTTCATCCCCTCCCCATCCTTGCGTAGTGCTTTAAGTTCTGATGCGACATACCATCGATTCTTCACGTACCCATCCGCGTATAGTGATGTAAATTCTGGTGCGACATTCCATGGTTTCAAAGGTTCCGAGGTTGCGGGTCCCAGTGGTGGTGGAATGCAGCTTGGAACACCCAGTGCCCCAATGTCAGATGTTGTGGGTCCCAGTGCTGGTGAGGTGCTGTTTGGAACACCCAGTGCCCCACTGTCCCAGCCTGCGCCTCGCACTGGAAGGGTGCCGTGAGGCAAACCCAGGGTGAGGGGAAGGAGAATGTGCAACAGATGTACTTGAGGTTATGGCATTGGGTGTGGAGACCAATGGCCTTACCCGATCACTCGTGGACACCGTCAGTGGGGTGGGTGATGAGGTAACGGGTCTGTCGAGAGAAATAGCAGTAATGACATGGGAACTGAAGGCGGAAACGTCAGAGGCAGCGGGAACGACGGCACAGGCCGTCATGGAGGGCATGCAGATGTTGGCACAGGCCATCAAGGAGGGCCTGTGTGAGGTAGCTGCTGCAATAAGGGCACACAGCCCGGCCAATCAAATGCACTCCTACTGCAATCCCCGCACCAGCCTCTGTAGAGACCCAAGCCAGGCCCCCGGCACGCCCACACATTCACCGAGATGCGGATGAGAGATGGGTGCAGCCTTTCTTTGCTGCTGTTGTTGTTGTTGATGTTACTGTTGTAATTGTTTTCAAATTGAAATTGTTTAGTAAGTTTTGTAACTTTACAACTTTAAGTGATCTTAAAGTTTTTAAGTGATCGTGAAGAGTCATATTAAAGTAAAGTTTGATACAAGAATTATTTTATTGCACTAAAGGGAAGTATATTGTTAACTTTTCAATAAAATATATTTTACAGTGAATCTGAATCATGTTCCATTAGCACCACACAACAGCAAAAATTAAACATCCCTCCCCCCCTTCAGTGATGCGTGCCTCCCGCCCCTAGCCCTGACCGACGGGCTTGCTGGTGCAGCATGTCGTGCCCCGGAGATCTTTCCTGCTGCTTGTTGCGAGGGGTTGGGTGGGGGGGGGGGCAGAGTGGAGTTGGGGGTGAGGGAGTGAGGAGGGGCACAGGGAGCGAGGGGAAGAGAGAGTGGTATGTGGGGGGGAGGGGGAGCGGTTCAGCGCTGGAGGGGCAGGTGCGAGAATGCAGCGAGGAGAATGGGGTGTTCACAGGCACGAATATTTCTCGACCCCACACCCATGATCCCCTCCCTGACCCTGCACTGCCATAACAAGTCGGATGAAAGGAATGTGTTAAGTATAAGGAGTGTGCTGTGAGCTGAGTAGTTGTGTGACTGACCGAGTCTGTGCTCAGGATGTAGGAGCTGAGGATATAATGACCGGGTCACGTTGGGTGGGGTGACCCGGACAAGTCGGTGGGACCCTGGGCTGCGAGGGTTAATTCCCAACAGGTGAGAGTGTGTATACACAGGGCTCTATGCCAACTGGGCTCGGGGTCCGGAGGCAGCAATGGAAGTGATGCGGCAGTGGTTAGGATTTAGCGATGTTAGTGCGATGGGTGTCCGTGGGCTGAGGAAGCCAGCTACTGATTGGATTAGAGTATGTGAGACGCACAGACACAGGCCCGGGTCAGGGGTCCTAGGAGATGAGGCGGCTATGCAGAGCACTGTCACTTTGCCCACACACACCGCGTCGGCCCGCTGCTCCTCCTTGGCCTTCGTAAAGGCTGGAGATGGGAATATGGCAAAATGGGAGGGAACTCGGGCCCCAGCTCGCTGTACAGACACTCGGTTCACTTCATCCTTGATGTGCTCGATGCTGTCGCTGAGCTGCCGGAGTCTGGCCATCTGTTCCAGTTGCCGGACTGCCTCTTCCCTCTGTGGGCGCAGAACCTGGGGCTCGGTGCAAGATGTCGACCACTCAGACCCGAGCACTGATCTGCTGGAGGTTCTCCAGTAACCGGCTGGTCTTCCTGCTCAGAGCCCCGATTGCCGTGCCCTCAGCCTTCCCCTCCTTGGTCACCGACAGCTTCGGGACATAGATCGGGGACAGAGCCGCCAACTCAGCCCACATCCGGGCAGCCTTTAGTTGGTTGTTCTCATTCTTGAGTTGTTTGACAGAGAGTCGGAGAGCCTCGATGTGCTGCAGCAGTAAAGGCGAGTCCCTGATCTGCACCGGGCCGGAACCCCCCGAAACCTGCACTGCCTCGGAGGTCTCTCCTGCTGCTTGCTGCGAGCCTCCTGCCCCTAGCCCTGGCCGAAGGGTTTGCCGGTGCGTACTGCAGTCGGCGAGGTAGGACTTTTAATTTTTTGGTAATTGATTTATTTTTCATTTATTATTGATGAAGGTTTTCATGCTTCTTTAATGTTGTTGTGAAGGTGTTTAGTGTTTGCAAAATCCTCTCACTTCCCATTCCCCCCACTATCTCTGGCTATCTACGCTGATTTCTTAATTCACCGCAAGGTTTTTCTGAGCAGAAACAAGTGGCCTCATATGCTGGCATAAGTTAGTTTGGAGTAACTGTTAGCTAGCTAAACTTGCTTAAATGTCCAAAACAGGCGTAAGTGGCTGGGACTGCCCCCTTTTGAAAAAAAAACTAAACTAAAAAAAAACCTAACTAACTCACTTACACTGGAGCTAATTAAATGGGGAGAATTGTGATTTTTAAGTTACTCCAAAAAAATCTAATTGCTCCAAAAAAAACGGAGCAACTCCTGGGGAAACTTGGGCCCTTTGGGTCTGCAGTCAGTACACATCATCATATTCTCCACCCAGCCCTGCTACACGTGCAGTTCTACTTCCTGAGTTTACAGGGAAGTCCTGCTTAAAGGTAACACTACAGATATAACCACCATTTTAACCTAAAAATAAACTGCATTAAGCCAAATTCAGGTACAGTAAAAGCAGGTTATTTTGGAGTATCTCGGTGGAATCCGATTGGTTCCCTATTAACCGGCAGTCCTACCTCACAAAACGTACAACTGCTTATTCTGTTTATGTGCTTCCCCAGCTCAGTCACTGCCAGTGTTTAATCGGTCACAACTCTGCCAGCTGGGAGACATCGCTGTCCAACCGCTGTTTAAACTGAGCTGAAAAATCGAAACCTTTATCTGCAGACAAATCCCTGTTGCACCTAAATGGATGGATGAGGTTTGGTCAGCCTGTGGAAGTGCTTGGTTCGAAAGCTTGGGGCCTCATTTACCAGTACTGTACCTACACAAACCATCGGGCAGAGGTCAGTTAAAAGCTCAGAAACAGAATGCATTGGCCACATTCGACCTTGGGATGAAAAACTGAATCAACAACTAGTACTTTTGTGGAGATTAACCTTGGGATGTGGCAGGTAAATTGAGCAATACAAATAAATGGAAATAATTCTCATGTGTGAATATGATTAGCTATTAGTAGATGAAGTAGAAAGGTCTAAACTTGTGTGCCGTTTAAGTCTCTTTTATATATTTATTTTGCTGTCTATATCCAGATGGCCTCTCTTCCCCCTCAATACTTTAAACTTACACAGGGTGTAAAAATAAAGGTAAAGGAGTTGTACACTGGAGTTTATGTGCACTTATAACATGAGAGCCTGGAGATTCCTAGAGCCCCGATCCACAGGGGTAAGGGCAGTGAAGCAGAAACCTCCCCAAATCAGGACATTCCATAGCAGACCATTAAGGTGGGCCACAGATACCTGCCAGGCTGCCACAGATCATCAATCTGTCCATCTAAGGCACAACAGAGTTCTCCAAATGCCCAAATGAGTCCAAGAAAAGTTAATTTTGAATACAGGTCTTCATCTCCCACTGGAGCCACTCCAACTAGAGAAGGATATCGTTCCTCTCCAGGATTGATGACTTAATTCTAGAGAAGGCTTCGTGTTAGGAGGGCCCCAAAGGGATTTAGGCTAGGGCTCAACTGGTGTGAGTTCCCCTGGGGCCTTTCAAAGGTATCAAGGGGGGGAATTTCCATGAGAAGCTTAGAAACAGCCCCTGAAACAACCACTTGATGTCTGAATTGTAGATGGGTTTATGATCTAGTCACAGTCACCCCACCCCGACTGGAATTTAAGGTTCCAATCCCCCGTTAGACCACTGCTTTTTATATGCAGCCTGGGGCTCCAAGAGAAACAATTCACTGGCCCATTGACACACTCACTGGCCCATGGACACAAACACGCACTGGCCCATGGACAGACTCACTGGCCCATGGACAGACTCACTGGCCCATGGACACATTCACTGGCCAATGGATACATTCACTGGCCCATGGACACATTTACTGGCCCATGGACACAAACACTGGCCCATGGACACAAACAGTGGCCCATGGAAACACTCACTGGCCCATGGACACACTCACTGGCCCATGGACAGACTCACTGGACCATGGACACAAACACTGGCCCATGGACACATTCACTGGCCCATGGTCATGCGTGCCCCTAGCCCTGACTGAAGGGCTTGCCGGTGCGGCATGTTGTGCTCCTGAGGGCTCTCCTGCTGCTTGTTCCAAGGGGTTAGGTGGGGGGGTGGGGGGAGAGTGGTATTGGGAGTGGAGGAGTGAGGAGGGTCACAGGGAGCGAGGGGTTGGGTAGTGGAGGGAAGAGATTGGTGTGTGGGGGGGGGGAGCGTTCGGCGCTGGAGGGGCACGGGCGAGAATGCTGTGAGGAGAATGGGGTGTTCGCAGGTGCAAATATTTCTCGACCCCGCACCCCTGATCCCCTCCCTGACACCTGACCCTGCACTGCCATGGGAAGTCAGATGAAAGGAATGTGTACAGTATAAGGAGGGGGCTGTGAGCTTTGTGTGACTGACCGAGTCTGATCTCAGGATGTAGGAGCTGAGGATATAATGGCCGGGTCACATTGGGTGGGGTGACCCGGGCAACAGTCGGTGGGACCCTGGGCTGTGAGGGTTAATTCCCGACAGGTGAGAGTGTGTATACACAGGGCTCTATCCCAGCTGGGCTTGGGGTCCGGAGGCAGCAATGGAAGTGATGCGGCAATTATGATTTAGCGAGGTTAGTGCGATGGATGTCCGTGGGCCAAGGAAGCCAACGACTGATTGGATTAGAGTATGTGAGATGCACAGACACAGGCCCGGGTCAGGGGGCCAAGGAGATGTGGCGGCTGTGCAGATCGTGGAGCTGATCTTGGAGCAGCACAATACGGTGAACCTGCCCCTCAGCGGCAGCGCAGTGCATTGTCACTTTGCCCACACACACCACGTCGGCCCTCAGCTCCTCCTTGGCCTTCGTAAAGGCTGGAGACGGGTATATGGCAAAATGGGAGGGAACCCGGGCCCCAGCTCGCTGTAAAGACACTCAGTCCACTTCATCCTTGATGTGCTCGATGCTGTCGCTGAGCTGCCGGAGTCTGGCTGTCTGTTCCAGGAGTTGAGCCGCCAGACTGCCTCTTCCCTCTGTGGGCGCAGAACCTGGGGCTCGGTGCGAGATGTCCACCACTCAGACCCGAGCACTGATCTGCTGGAGGTGCTCCAGTAACTGGCTGGTCTTCCTGCTCAGAGCCCCGATTGTAGCGTCCTCCACCTTCCTCTCCTTGGTCACCGACAGCTTCGGGACATAGATCGGGGACAGGGCCGCCAACTCAGCCCACATCCGGGCAGCCTTTAGTTGGTTGTTCTCATTCTTGAGTTGTTTGACAGAGAGTCGGAGAGCCTCGATGTGCTGCAGCAGTAAAGGCGAGTCCCTGATCTGCACCGGGCCGGAACCCCCCGAAACCTGCACTGCCTCGGAGGTCTCTCCTGCTGCTTGCTGCGAGCCTCCTGCACCTAGCCCTGGCCGAAGGGTTTGCCGGTGCGTACTGCAGTCGGCGAGGTAGGACTTTTAATTTTTTTAGTAATTGATGTATTTTTCATTTATTATTTATGATGGTTTTTATGCTTCTTTAATGTTGTTGTGAAGATGTTTAGTGCCTGCAAAGTCCTCTCACTTCCCTCCCCCCCCACCCCCACCCCCCGATCTCTGGCTACTTGCGCTGATTTCTTAATTCACCGCAAGGTTTTTCTGAGCAGACATAAGTGGCCTCATACGCTGGCATAAGTTAGTTTGTAGTTTCTTTCTCTTTTCTTTATCAGTAAGTAACCTTTAGCATTATTGTTATCAAATTAAATTAATGTAGGGGTTAAGTCATGGCAGGAGAGCTCGGACACGTGTTATGCTCCTCCTGTACTATGTGGGAAGCCAGGGACGTTTCCAGTGTCCCCGACGACTAAATAAGCAGGAAGTGTATCCGGCTGTAGCTCCTGACAGACTGCATTGTGGCACTGGAGCTGCAGGTGGATTCACTCTGGAGCATCCACGATGCTGAGAATGACGTGAATAGCACATTTAGTGAGTTGGTCTTGCCGCAAGTAAAGGTTACACAGCCAGATAGGGGATGGGTGACCAACAGAAAGAGCAGTGGAAGGAAGGTAGTGCAGGGGTCCCCTGCGGTCATCCCGCTGCAAAACACTTTGGGTACTTTTGAGGGGGATGACTCATCAGGGGAGGGCAACAGCAGCCAAATCCATGGCACCGTGGGTGGCTCTGCTGCACAGGAGGGCAGCAAAAAGAGTGGGAGAGCTATAGTGATAGGGGATTCTATTGTAAGGGGAATAGATAGACATTTCTGCGGCCGCAACCGAGACTCCAGGATGGTATGTTGCCTCCCTGGTGCAAGGGTCAAGGATGTCTCAGAGCAGGTGTAGGACATTTTGAAGGGGGAGGTTAAACAGCCAGTTGTTGTGGTGCATATAGGTATCAACAATATAGGTAAAAAATGGGGTGAGGTCCTACAAGAGGAATTTAAGGAGCTACGAGCTAAATTAAAAAGTAGGACCTCAAAAGTAGTAATCTCAGGATTGCTACCAGTGCCATGTGCTAGTCAGAGTAGAAATCGCAAGATAGCTCAGATGAATACGTGGCTTGAGGAGTGGTGCAGAAGGGAGGGATTCAAATTCCTGGGACATTGGAACCAGTTCTGGGGGAGGTGTGATCAGTACAAACCGGACGGTCTGCCCTGGGCAGGACTGGAACCAATGTCCTAGGGGGGAGTGTTTGCTAGTGCTGCTGGGGAGAGGTTAAACTAATATGGCAGGGGGGTGGGAACCTATGCAGGGAGACAGAGGGAAGTAGAATGGGGGTCAGAAGCAAAAGATAGAAAGAAGAAAAGTAAAAATGGAGGGCAGAGAAACCCAAGGCAAAAAGCAAAAAGGGCCACATTACAGCAAAATCCTAAAGGGGCAAAGGGTTTTAAAAAGACAAGCCTGAAGCCTCTGTGCCTCAATGCGAGGAGTATTCGGAATAAGGTGGATGAATTAACTGCGCAGATAGCAGTTAACAGATATGAAGTAATTGGCATCACGGAGACATGGCTCCAGGGTGACCAAGGCTGGGAACTCAACATCCAGGGGTATTCAACATTTACGAAGGATAGACAGAAAGGAAAAGGAGGCGGGGTGGCATTGCTGTTTAAAGAGGAAATTAATGCAATAGTAAGAAAGGAGATTAGCTTGGATGATGTGGAATCGGTATGGGTGGAGCTACGGAATACCAAAGGGCAGAAAACGCTAGTGGGAGTTGTGTACAGACCACCAAACAGTAATAATAAGGATGAGAACAGCATCAAACAAGAAATTAGGGATGCGTGCAATAAAGGTACAGCAGTTATCATGGGCGACTTTAATCTACATATTGATTGGGCTAACCAAACTGGTAGCAATGCGGTGGAGGAGGATTTCCTACAGTGTATTAGGAATGGTTTTCTAGACCAATATCTCGAGGAACCAACTAGCGGGCTGGCCATCCTAGACTGGGTGGTGTGTAATGAGAAAGGACTAATTAATAATCTTGTTGTGCGAGGCCCCTTGGGGAAGAGTGACCATAATATGGTAGAATTCCTTATTAAGATGGAGAGTGACACAGTTAATTCAGAGGCTAGAGTCCTGAACTTGTAGAAAGGTAACTTCGATGGTATAAGGCGTGAATTGGCTAGAATAGACTGGCAAGTGATACTAAAAGGGTTGAAGGTGGATAGGCAATGGCAAACATTTAAAGATCACATGGATGAACTTCAACAATTGTACATCCCTGTCTGGAGTAAAAATAAAATGGGGAAGGTGGCTCAACCGTGGCTAACAAGGGAAATTAAGGATAGTGTTAAATCCAAGGAAGAGGCATATAAATTGGTTAGAAAAAGCAGCAAACCTGAGGACTGGGAGAATTTTGTAATACAGCAGAGGAGGACAAAAGGTTTAATTAGGAGGGGGAAAATAAAGTATGAGAGGAAGCTTGCTGGGAACATAAAAACTGACTGCAAAAGCTTCAAGAGATATGTGAAGAGAAAAAGATTAGTGAAAACAAATGTAGGCCCCTTGCAGTTAGATTCAGGTGAATTTATAATGGGGAACAAAGAAATGGCAGACCAGTTGAACAAATACTTTGATTCTGTTTTCACAAAGGAAGACACAAATAACCTTCTGGAAATACTCGGGGATCGAGGGTCTAGTGAGAAGGAGGAACTGAAGGATATCCTTATAAAGAGGGAAATTGTGTTAGGGAAATTGATGGGATTGAAGGCCAATAAATCCCCGGGGCCTGATAGTCTGCATCCCAGATTAGTTAAGGAAGTGGCCCTAGAAATAGTGGATGCATTGGTGATCATTTTCCAACATTCTATCGACTCTGGATCAGTTCCTATGGACTGGAGGGTAGCTAATGTAACACCACTGTTTAAAAAAGGGGGGAAGAGAGAAAATGGGTAAATATAGACCAGTTAGCCTGACATCGGCAGTGGGGAAAATGTTGGAATCAATTATTAAAGATGAAATAGCAGCGCATTTGGAAAGCAGTGACAGGATCGGTCCAAGTCAGCATGGATTTATGAAAGGAAAATCATGCTTGGCAAATCTTCTAGAATTTTTTGAGGATGTAATGAGGTAGTAGAGTGGGCAAGGGAGAACAAATGGATGTGGTATATTTGGACTTTCAAAAGGCTTTTGACAAGGTCCCACACAAGAGATTGGTGTGCAAAATCAAAGCACATGGTATTGGGGGGTAATGTACTGACGTGGGTAGAGAACTGGTTGGCAGACAGGAAGCAGAGAGTCGGGATAAACGGGTCCTTTTCAGAATGCCAGGCAGTGACTAGTGGAGTGCCGCAGGGCTCAGTGCTGGGACCCCAGCTCTTTACAATATACATTAATGATTTAGATGAAGAAATTGAGTGTAATATCTCCAAGTTTGCAGATGACACTAAACTGGGTGGCAGTGTGAGCTGTGAGGAGGACGCTAAAAGGCTGCAGGGTGACTTGGATGGATAAGGTGAATGGGCAAATGCATGGCAGATGCAGTATAATGTGGATAAATGTGAGGTTATCCACTTTGGGGGCAAAAACACAAAGGCAGAATATTATCTGAATGGCGGCGGATTAGGAAAGGGGAAGGTGCAACGAGACCTGGGTATCATGGTACATCAGTCATTGAAAGGTGGCATGCAGGTATAGCAGGTGGTGAAGAAGGCAAATGGTATGTTGGCCTTCATAGCTAGGGGATTTGAGTACAGGAGCAGGGAGGTCATACTGCAGTTGTACAGGGCCTTGGTGAGGCCTCACCTGGAATATTGTGTTCAGTTTTGGTCTCCTAATCTGAGAAAGGACATTCTTGCTATTGAGGGAGTGCAGCGAAGGTTCACCAGACTGATTCCCGTGATGGCGGGACTGACAGATGAGGAGAGACTGGATCAACTGAGCCTTTATTCACTGGAGTTTAGAAGGATGAGAGGGAATCTCATAGAAACATATAAGATTCTGACGGAACTGGACAGGTTAGATGCGGGAAGAATGTTCCCAATGATGGGGAAGTCCAGAATCAGGGTACACAGTCTTAGGATAAGGGGTAGGCCATTTAGGACTGAGATGAGGAGAAACTTCTTCACTCAGAGAGTTGTTAACCTGTGGAATTCCCTCCCGCAGAGAGTTGTTGATGCCAGTTCATTGGATATATTCAAGATGGCCCTTACGGCTAAAGAGATCAAGGGGGATGGAGAGAAAGCAGGGAAGGGGTACTGAGGGAATGATCAGCCATGATCTTATTGAATGGTGGTGCAGGCTCAAAGAGTCGAATGGCCTACTCCTGCACATATTTTCTATGTTTCTATGTAACTTTTAGCTGTATAAACTTGCTTAAATGGCCAAAACAGGTGTAAGTGGCTGGTAACGCCCCCTTTTGAAAAAAAAACCTAACTAACTCACTTATACTGGAGTAATTAAATGGGGAGAATTGCAATTTTTAAGTTTCTCCAAAAAAACTATTTGCTTCAAAAAAAACGGAGCAACTCCTGGGGAAACTTGGGCCCCTTGGGTCTGCAGTCAGTACACATCATCACATTCTCCACCCAGCCCTGCTACACGTGCAGTTCTACTTCCTGAGTTTACAGGGAAGTCCTGCTTAAAGGTAACACTACAGATATAGCCACCATTTTAACCTAAAAATAAACTGCGTTAAGCCAAACTCAAGTACAGTAAAAGCAGGTTATTTTGGAGTATCTCGGTGGAATCCAATTGGTTCCCTATTAACCGGCAGTCCAACCTCACAAAACTTACAACTGCTTATTCTGTTTATGTGCCTCCCCAGCTCAGTCACTGCCAGTGTTTAATCGGTCACAACTCTGCCAGCTGGGAGACATCGCTGTCCAACCGCTGTTTAAACTGAGCTGAAAAATCTAACCTTTACCTGGAGACAAATCAAATCCCTGTTGCACCTAATGGATGGATGGGGTTTGGTCAGCCTGTGGAAGTGCTTGGTTCGAGAGCTTGGGGCCTCATTTACCAGTACTGTACCTACACAGACCATCGGGCAGAGGTCAGTTAAAAGCTCAGAAACAGAATGCATTGGCCACATTCGACCTTGGGATGAAAAACTGAATCAACAATTAGTACTTTTGTGGCGATTAACCTTGGGATATGGCAGGTAAATTGAGCAATACAAATAAATGGAAATAATTCTCATGTGTGAATATGATTAGCTATTTGTAGATGAAGTAGAAAGGACTAAACTTGTGTGCCGTTTAAGTCTCTTTTATATATTTATTTTGCTGTCTATATCCAGATGGCCTCTCTTCCCCCTCAATACTTTAAACTTACACAGGGCGTAAAAATAAAGGTAAAGGAGTTGTACACTGGAGTTTATGTGCACTTATAACATGAGAGCCTGGAGATTCCTAGAGCCCCGATCCACAGGGGTAAGGGCAGTGAAGCAGAAACCTCCCCAAATCAGGACATTCCATAGCAGACCATTAAGGTGGGCCACTGATACCTGCCAGGCTGCCACAGATCATCAATCTGTCTATCTAAGGCACAACAGAGTTCTCCAAATGCCCAAAAAAGTCCAAGAAAAGTTAATTTTGAATAAAGGTCTTCATCTCCCACTGGAGCCACTCCAACTAGAAAAGGATATAGTTCCTCTCCAGGATTGATGACTTTATTTTGCATGTAATGCTGAGAGGCAAATGTTAGAACTGCCTGTTTGGAACAAGGGTACATTGGGGGAGAAATTCATTATAGCCCAGGAATGGCCGGTAACTTTAGAAAAGTTTGAGATTTAGTGCCAGGCGCTAAATTCACCCCACCCCCCCTCATCGACCAGCGAGCACCCTGTGGAACTGCGATGCATATCCGCAGCTGAACAGTACTATCCGGTACGATCCTAATGAGGCCGGTGGACCAGGCTGCCATGGTTTCACAGTTTTGCCGATGGTTCTGCCTGTTATTTCCCGTCGTCTTCTGTTGCTGTAACTGTAGGTTCTTGACATGGTATTGCCTAAATGGCTCCACTTGTATTATTTGGATTACCCAAATTCTCCCTACTGCTCTGCTGCTCATTGCAACTGTCTTCAGTTCCTCCTAAAATAAATTCCAACTTTTATTATTACAGGTACACAGCAGGATCTGATATCTACCTGCGGTTACATTTTTGATAAGATCCAGTTTCCATTTGATTAAATTGTGACAACTTCTCTTTCTCTAAGGTATCAGCCTTGGCTCAGTGGTATTGAAGCCCACTTCAGTGACTTAAACCCATAATCCACACTGACTCTCCAGTGCAGTGCCGAAGGTGTGCTGCACTGTCGGAGGTGCGTGTTCCAGATGAGACGTTAAACTTGCCCTTTCAAGTGAATGCAAAAGATACCATGGCACTCTCCAAAGAAGAGCAGTAAGTTATACTGGTATCCTGACCAATATTTATCCCTCAACCAACATCACCAAAATAGATTATCTGGTCATTTAATTAACTGCTGTTTGTGGGACTTTGCTGTGCGCAGACTACTGCATTCCCCTGAGTTACAACAGTCACTACACTTTAAAATACTTCATTAACTGTGAAGTGCGTTGGGATGTCCTGTGTTGATGAAAGATATATAAATGCAAGTTCTTTCTTCCCGTGACATGTTTGAACATTTTGTTGTGCAAACTCCTACAATTCTCAGGAATTCAGTGGTGGTTCATTGTCTGATATTACCCCATCTGGAACATCAGAGTGCAATATGAGATTAAACCTTAAAAGTGATTCATTTCCCTTAATTTATTAGTCAATCTGTCAATTTCACACAAATCGGAGTAATCTATAATATATTGAAAAGTCTTACATGTAACACACACTTCCTGTTTGTCGCTCTTACTTTGTGAGTCATAATTTTGTCACGCGTTTCCTGCAACCCTTCAATTTTCCAAAATATTTCACTGCTGTTGATTCAGTTCTCTGAGCTGAGCCTCCCACCAGATAGCACACTGACACCAGTCTCTGCTTCAATACTTACCAGTCATTGGCTGGGGAAGATCACATGATATGGTCCTTCCACCCACATTGCATCATCATCAGATCGAGCAGCAGTTCTTTCAATGTTAGCTTCTGTAGCCTCACTTCTCCCTCACTTGACCCTTTTGCAGCTCCGTACATTTCTTTCCCAGAGGCATCATCGTATTGCCATCATTCGGTTTGTTTCTCCAATTTTGCTCTTTTATCAACACCTCAGTTCTTTCTTTCTCTATCTCTATATTTTATAGCCCTGCACATAGAGTGCCTCTTTGTTATTTTGTTTATTCTCAAGTCCTGTTGTTTTGTTAACCCCTCTAGACCCTCTTTGCTTTTTATATTCCCGATTCCACTCTTTATTTAATCCATGGGAAGCGCTTTGTTTTTTCGGTGTCTTGGTCTCTTTTTTTTTAAAGCCCCTTTTCTCACTGTTCTTCTCCCATTGTCCTTTTTTCTGAAGGCTCATCCCCCACTGTACTTTTTTGAAAGCCTCATCTCCACTGTCTGTTATTTTTATTTAGGAAATTCTCTATCCCACTATCTTTTTCCTTTAACTCATATTTTCCACAATATTTTCCTTTTCAACTCCTGTTTGCAACTGTATTTCTTCCCTCCACCGACCCAAAATCTAAGTAGCACACTTTGAAAAAAACATGATCATTTATATAGCCTCAGGACATCCCAAAGTGCTTTCAAACCAATGAAGTACTTTTGGAGTGTAGTCATTGTTGTAATTGTTGTGTATGGAGAAAGAGTCAGACTGAACACTGTGAGCTCAAAGTGAAATGTGACCGTAGTCTTTTATTGCAGGTCTTCAGAGTGCCTCTCCAATCTGTGAGGCCTCCATAAATACCTGTGCTCCCAAGGGATTATGGAATCCCTTGGGACTCCAGGGGATGAGCCCTCTGGTGGCTGTACTGAGTAAATACAAGTTTACATATTAAACAGTGATGATGTACTTTGCAAACCTTGCTCATTCAATTCCCTAAATACTCAGTACCTCATTAATGTTTCTACCCTGCAACTATTCCTCATTCCTCTCCCTTCACTTCGATACCCCAATTACCAACTACCACCCCCCCCCCCCCGGCCCAAAAAAATACCTTCAATAATTTTCTTACCAATACTGATTCTCCCAACCCTCTGGATTACTTCTACACCCCTCCTTACAAACCAAATAACACATGGCCACAAACCACATTGTCTCACCTGCTGTAAGCAATGTCGCAACAGGGCCACTTGTTTATAAAAGGTCATGACCTCTGAGTCACCGTGGAAATTCCAGGGGAGATTTACGAATAGTTAGAAAATATGAGGTGATTTTTTCTGCTTGGTCTAACCAGACGTGCCTGCCAACTGTCAGTGTTTCTACTATGCACTTGGTCCGAACATGAGCTGACAAAAATCAGCATGGACTGGGCCCCTCACCCCTCAACACTGCTCCTGTCGCTAATGGAAGTGCTTCTGACCACTGCGGAATGCTGCTGGCAGCACCAATAGATCTGACAGGAAATGAATGGGAATAAATGGGAGAAAAAGAGGGAAATAAATATTAATGAAGGCAAAAGGAAAGAGGAAGTGGATAGCACTGAGGGAGATCAATAAAGGGGAAATAGATAGCAACGGAGGGATAATGGAAATGGATGGCAAAGATATGGAAGGGCTAGGGTAATGGATGGAAATAAAGGGGGAAGGAGGGGACAGAAGCCGGGAGCAATGTCTTGGGAGGAAAGGGATGTAATGTATGCACCTGAGAGTGTGCTCATATGTTTACAGAGCTGTTGAATTGTGAGTGGCTTAGCCAGTCATGTGATGTTCACAAGACTCAATTGAGTTTTGGGGTTTAGGGGATCCATGATGAGGCATGTGAGCCTGGTGGATGAACTGGTAATGTGTAGTGTGATTGTTAAACCTTTGCTAATAAATCAACCAGTTCTTAATAGCAATGTGTTGCCATGAATTCTTAAGCAAAGAACCCATGAAGCAAATACATTACAGGAAGAAAGCTGGTGCCAGTACAATGAGGGAGAAGAGGAAGAAGTCCAGTATTAACTCAGAGGGATCGGGCATTGAATTAAAAGAACATCAATTATGAATTATAAAATTGCTTAAAATTAATCAGCATTGACCATTTCAAAATTTTCCAGGGCAGTATATCCCCAGATAGCCCCGCCCTCCCCCCCCAGGAATTCACCACTAATTTTATGCCTTCAAAATTTGGATTTCCCCCTTCAAGATTTCTTGTACTTGTCATTTTTTTTCCCAATAAAAGTTAGATAATCACAAGTCCATGTAACTTTTTGTATTCACATGCCATGGGCTTATCAGCAGGATTTTTATTGAGTTCTCAGCTAGTTCGAGCCGCAGCCTGTGCCAGCCTTTTAAAGCTGTTGGTCAGCTTTTGCTAATTTTCAAGCTTGGTTCATATGAACCAATCAAAGTCTATTTTCTCCTGCACCTGGTGACTGATAAGGACATCTTTTGTTGCTTATCTTGAAAGTAATTTCCTATATCACATTTTGGTATGTGCCTCCCATTGTCCTTGTTCATCAAAATATAGTAAATCACTTCTCCAACTATCCAAAGACAAGCTTGAATAACATTGTGGCTTCAGTGAAACTCTGTGCTGAACATCTTGGGGTAGAAATTCAGGTCCGCCCGAAACTGGTCATACCTACCGCTGTGAAGTGTTTTTTCTGCTGCTGTGGATGAGGTGGCTTCCTGCGCAAAATTCTGCACTTTGGCAATTTTTTTGGAGTGGGCCAGAAGTCGGTCATAATTGGGGACAAAAGTACGGCAGTGAGCACTCTCGAGGGGCGGAAGTGGATGCGGGACAGAGTCTCCGCCGCTGTCAGTCATCAGCCTGACGAGGTGATGCATGTGCGTCACCACGTCGCTCCCTTCACTTAAAGGGAGAGCCTTTGCCATTTTTAAACGGCCACCAGGGAGGGATGGTTTCGGCCAGGCCAGTGGCCTGGCACCCAAGAGGGGGTGCCAGGTTGCCTGTTGGCGGCCCGGCCAAACCCGGGGGCATAAATGTCGGTCCGAAGTGGCAATTGGCTGACAAGAAATAAAACATGCCGGCCACGGCAGTGCGCCCTCCCCTTGAATGAGCGCCACACAGCCATGCCGCACACACTGAAAACACAGCGCACCGACAGAAAAAGCTGTTGGGGGCACCGCGCGGCGGGACGAAGATTTTTCCAGGTGAATTTAGATAGAGAGATCGGTGGTGCGCACTTTGATGATGCTCTTGGACGGGTTCGGCAGCAGCGGGGTTGAAGTGGGGACTGCCAGAAAAACTACCGAGGAGAATTTCGCCAGCGGCGGCCATTCGATACCAAATTGGCGGCCATTCGACCCCGCTGAGTGGCCGTCGCTTTCCGACAGTAAGAGGCATTATTGGGAGGCTGAATTCTGGACTCCTTCCCTCGCAATTTGCAGTATAACTACAAATCCTCCCTTGAACAGGAATCCATCCAGTTTGCCCAGTCCATCTCTAATACTGAAATACACAGCACTCTGCAATGGCACTTCTCACGTGTCAGGCCATTCTTTGCTAATTACCGCTCTCAACAGTTGCTGGTCCTTCTCTTCTCTAGTAGTTTTGATGAATCTTGGCTCTTCCATCCTCAAATAGGGATAAATATTGCAGCACATTCACGTCTTTGATTTCTTTTACTGTTTCAGAGCATGTGGCTTCCTGATTATCAACCTTTGTTGACAATGTAAAGTAGGTACACCACATTCAATGTGTCAAATCTCCTTGCCTCTCACAGATTTGCAACATCAGATTTGCACTTTTGAAGACCTGTGGCTAGAACCTCCACTTTTGTGCTTATCGCCCCAAAATGGGCGTTATTTCCGATAGTGGGCGGTAAAAAAGGGTTTTCTGATCGCCGACTTCTCGCCCATTCCCAAAACACCTAGTTTACATTTTTGAAAATGGGTGTTACCGCGAGCAATATCAAATGGGCGGTAGCGTTAGATTTTTTTGATCTTCTGCAGTAAAGTGTAGCCGTGCTTAGCAACGGCATGGAAACGCTCGATTCCCGCAATTCTGGAGGTCAGGAGTCACCATAACATGCGCAGAAGAGGACACAGAGAGAGGGGGAGCTCAGAGGGACTGAAGGCGTGGCTGGGTGTGGTGTGGCTGCTTTAGGAGGTAGGTAGAAGACTTTAGAGCTTCACAGCAAGTAGGCAAACAAAAATGAGCTGTTACCAGCTACATATTTGACTGAATTTGCCTGATAATGGAGGGAGAGGAGGAGGCATCACAGCACGCTGTGGAGACTGACGCTGGAGAGAGCATTGAGGTGGGAGAGGAGCACATTGGAGGACACAAAAGAATCAGGAGGTTCTCGGACGAGGCAAATGCCTCCTTCCTGCAGGAGGTCGAGTTACACTGTGGTGATCTGACACAGGGAGGGCGTGGGAAACCTACCCCAAAGGCCTACCAGAAGATATGGACCGAGATAGCAGAGGTGGTCTCGTCGGCGGCCAACGAGGTGCGTGAGGGCAACCAATGCTGCAAACGATGGAACAACCTTGTGGGATCTGCAAGAGTAAATATTACATTGATTTACATGTACTTATGTATTTATATAATTTGATTTGTAACAGTCATGAGTGACTATCAGCAGATATGAGATCTTGCACTTTGACCAGGAATGTTTTACTCAAAGCCTGCAGTCACGGTGTACGTCTTTAGGTAAAGAATGATAATAATCATAATAATCATGATTATATCTGTCGGTTATGTGTTGTATCAATGTCTGTGACAGTACCTAGCAATGATATCATGCAATGATCTCATGCCATGTCATCCTGTCACCTTTTACAGAAGAAGCTATCGGCGATGAGGTCTGTGCAGAGGCGAACGGGTGGGGGGCCACCAGTCCCCAGCGACATCACTGAGATAGAGGAGCGAATGCTAGCACTCGTGGGGAAGCATCTCTGGATAGCCACGGATGCATCTGCAGACCCTGAAGTGATGTCACAGAGTAAAGCTTACACCATTGTGTAATGTAAAGTCAATAGATGCCACACCAACTCATATCCGAACAATCATATATGATAGATGATTTCTAAAAGTGTCATAGAAATAATGCTGGCCTAATGAAAATCATTGCAATCCACAATGTGTTGATGGTCATGAAATGTGATGTCTGCAATGATTTTGAGAGGGGTGGTGCTTTTGTCGTGCATATGCTGTGTATAGCGCTGGACTCACCTTGTCACCCTAGGACCCCCCTCTGCTCTAACAACCTCATTTGTGTCTTGCAGCTCAGCCAGCAGCTTGGCCCCAAGCAAGGCCACAGAGACCAGAAGGTGGGGGCACGGGGCAGGAGTCGGCGGATGATCCTACTACATCTGGTGCTGAGGAGCTCCGATTGTCACCTGTCAATCCGCTGGGTCTGTTCTCGACGGATGAGAGTGCAGACTTCGAAGAACCTGCATCGCCATGCTCCAGAACCCATTCCACCCCAAGGCCATCTATTGGTCCTCCGGTCATTCCCGCCTCCACTCTGGAGGTGCCGGCTCCAAGCACCTCTCCATAGGGCACCCCATTTGTCCCCAGGACGGCGACGATCCCGTGGAGGTCTCGTGAAAGCGGCAGGTCTGTTTCATGAGCACGATATGACAGCAGAGAGATGGTTTAGTTGTCCAGGAGGACTGTAGACATTGGTGACCAGCCCATTGAAGCTTTGGCGGGCATATACCGACACCTGGCCAGCATGTCAGGTGCTAAGAGGCTGCAGGGTGACTTGGACAGGTTAGGTGAATGGGCAAATGCATGGCAGATGCAGTATAATGTGGATAAATGTGAGGTGATCCACTTTGGTGGCAAAAACAGGAAGGCAGATTATTATCTGAATGGTGACAGGCTAGTAAAAGGGGAGGTGCAAAGAGACCTGGGTGTCATGGTACATCAGTCACTGAAGGTAGGCATGCAGGTACAGCAGGCAGTAAAGAAAGCAAATGGCATGCTGGCCTTCTTAGCAAGAAGATTTGAGTATAGCAGCAGGGAGGTCTTACTGCAGTTGTACAGGGCCTTGGTGACACCACACCTTGAGTATTGTGTGCAGTTTTGGTCTCCTAATCTGAGGAAGGACATGCTTGCTATTGAGGGAGTGCAGCAAAGGTTCACCAGACTGATTCCCGGGATGGCAGGACTGACATATGAAGAAAGACTGGATCGGCTAGGCTTATACTCACTGGAAATTAGAAGAATGAGAGGGGATCTCATAGAAACATATAAAATTATGATGGGACTGGACAGGTTAGATGCAAGAAGAATGTTCCCGATGCTGGGGAAGTCCAGAACCAGAGGTCACAGTCTAAGGATAAGGAATAAGCCATATAGGAACGAGATGAGGAGAAACTTTTTCACCCAGAGAGTGATGAACCTGTGGAATTCTCTACCACAGAAAGTTGTGGAGTCCAGTTCATTGATATATTCAAGAGGGAGTTAGATGTGGCCCTTATGGCTAAGGAGATCAGGGGATATGGAGAGAAAGCGGGAGTGGGGTACTGAAGTTGCATGATCAGCCATGATTATATTGAATGGCGGTGCAGGCTCGAAGGGCCGAATGGCCTGCTCCTGCATCTATTTTCTATGTTTCTATGTCCGAGTACATTCTGCGCATGGCGGAATCCCTGGATGTGATAGCCAGGAACACCGCTGCCACAGCCCTCCCAGTGGTCCCAGAGCGCGGCACTCCACCCCTAGGTTCGGCACCACCACCACTGTGAACGACAGATGTGAGCAAGGACCAAGATCCTGCTTCTGCATCAGAGAATGTTGCCCCCTCGCCACCCCCAGCTCCCATACCCGTCCAACCAACGCATCTGCCTTCATCCCTCCCAATGAGGCACCACCTAAGGAGCTCCTCGGCCAGGCGCCATGGAGCCAGGAGGGGAAGGGATAGAGGTGGAGAGAAGAAAGAGAGGGGGGAAGGAAAGTGAGGTGCATGTGCACAGGTGATGGCTGTGTTATATCTCCATCTGGGTGTATGTAATTTGTTGCAATGTATGGGGGCTGGGGACCACGCTCCTGCTTTGCCTTTGTATTCTGTGTTGTTCGACATGTTGAACATGTGATTTATGTCAATGGTGGAAAAAGTGGGATGTAGGCGGGGTTGGATGTTATTGGCTGTGTTACTTATGATTTCAGACCAATGTTGGTATTAAACTTTTGTTATTGAACATAACCTTGTTGCGCATTGTCTCAGATAGCTGGACTGTTACACATTGGTGATTCCTTACCGTGAAAAGGTTAAATACAACTTTACATCAATCAACACAAACTTTAACTGACACCATGATGGGCACCATTGATGTCTGAGCTGCACACACACACCAGCATGTCAGAATTGTCACTCACACCAGCGCTCTTTCAGGGAAATCATTCCGATATCAGCTCCTCACGTAAGAGTGGGACTTAACAAATGTCAGCCACACCGCTGGCGTCCGTCCTGGTTAGTTCCACTTCTTGTGGGCGGTTTTTTGTGCGGGCGATATTCTGGGCGATATCTGTGCAAGTTGGTGAAATTGAAGATGGGCGATCTCCATGGCCGCTAGTTTTGGCAAATACGCTCTTTATGACAAAAAACAGTCGCCGGGCGTTATTATTGAATTTCGGCGTTGAGTCCATGAGGAATGTAACGCTGGGCAATAATATGGGCGTTGAAATCGCCCATTCTGCTGATCCCGCCCAAAAAAAGTGAGCGGGCGGTAATATTTTTTCTCGCCGTTAAGCCCATTGGGAAAATAACGCTAGGCGATAAGTCTCCTAAAAAAGCACGTCAGTTTCCATTTTGTGCCAAAATGGCCGATATCGGGGCGTTATACGTCATTTCAGCAGTTAAATGGGCGTTAAGTGGGTGTTAAGCAGACAAAAAAAGTGGAGGTTCAAGCCCCACACAAAACCCTTAATCATCCTCTCCTCAACATCCTCCTTTCTCTCCTGCCTGGTTCTTTTACTCTCCTACTCTCTTTTTCTATCTTCCTATTGCCCTCTCCACACTGTTCTGCTCCTCTCTGTCTAACCCTGCTTTTCCCCTCCATAGTTTCAGAATAAGGGGTCGTCCATTTCAAACAGAAATGAGGAAGAATTTCTTCTCTGAGGGTCGTGAATCTTTGGAATTCTCTGCCCCAGAGAGATGTTGAGACTGGGTCATTGAATGTATTTAAGGTGGAAATAGACAGATTTTTGAACAATAAGAGAGTTAAGAGTTATGGGGAACTGGCAGGGAGTGGAGTTGAGGCCAAGATCAGCTCAGCCATGATCTTATTAAATGGCGGAACAGGATCGAGGGACCAGATGGCCTACTCCTGCTCCTATTGCTTATGTTCTGTTCTTATGTTCACTTTCTCTCTCTGTGTGTTCTGAAGTGCTTTCCTGTCTGGTTGTTTCTCTGTCCTCTGCTTCTTGTTCCCCCTTTTAGGCCACAGACATTTTCAGAAAGATTTCATTATCTTCAAGAATATAATGCCCACTTTAAAAGACATGTCCTCCGCACACACAGGCAGTGGGAGAGATTTGCCCGGGGCTCTTTAAAATTACATTGATTTACATGTACTTAGGTATTTATATAATTTGATTTGTAACAGTCATGAGTGACTATCAGCAGATGTGAGGTCTTGCACTTTGACCGGGAATGTTTTGCTCAAAGCCTGCAGTCACAGTGTACGTCTTTAGGTAAAGAATGATAATTATCATAATAATCATGATTACATCTGTCGGTTAGGTGTTGTATCAGTCTCTGTGACAATACCTAGCAAGGATATCACTGCAACTGACAGATGAGAGCAAGGACCAAGATCCTGCTCCTGCATCAGAGAATGTTGCCCCTTCGGCACCCGCTGCTCCCGTACCCATGTAACCACCGCATCTGCCTTCATCCCCCCCAATGAGGCACCACCTGAGGAGCTCCTTGGCCAGGCGCCGTGGAGCGAGGAGGGGAAGGAGTAGAGGTGGGGAGAAGAAAGAGAGGGTGGAAGGAAAGTGAGGTGCATGTCCGCAGGTGATGGCTGTGTTATATCTCCATCTAGATGTATGCAATTTGTTGCAATGTATGGGGGCGAGAAACCACGTTCCTGCTTGGCCTTTGTATTCTGTGTTGGTGAACATGTTGAACACGTGATTTATGTCAATGGTGGAAAAAGTGGCGTGTGGGCAGGGGTTGTGTTATTGGCTGTGATACTTATGATTTCAGACCAATGTTGGTATTAAACTTTTGTTATTGAACATAACCTTTTTGCGCATTGTCTCAGATAGCTGAACCGTTACACACTGGTGATTCATTGCCATGAAAGGGTTAAATACAACTTAACATCAATCAATGTAAACTTTAATTGGCACCAAGATGATGCGCAACATTGGTGTCTGAGCTAAATACACACAGCAATGTGTCAGTGTTGTCACTCACATCAGCGCTCTTTCAGGCAAATCTTTCCGATATCAGCTCCTCATGTAAGAGTGGGATTTAACAAATGCCAGCCACAGCCGGTTAGTTCCAGTTTTTGTGGCCGGTTTTTTGAGTGAGCGATATTGTGGGCGATATGTGTGCGAGGTGGTGAAATTGACGATGGGCGATCTCCATGGCCGCTAGTTTGGGTAAATATGCTCTTTACGACAAAAAACAGTGAGCGGGCGTTCATATTGAATCTCGGTGTTAATTCCGTGCGGAAAGTAACGCTGGGCGACATTATGGGCGCTGATTTTGCCCATTCTGCTGATTCCGCCCCAAAAAAGTGGGCGGGCGGGAATATTTTTTCTGCCGTTAAGCCCATTGGGAAAATAACGCTTGCCGATAACTCTCCTGAAAAAGCTCGTCAGTTTCCATTTTATGCCAAGATGGGTGATATATGCGCGTTATACGTCATTTCAGCGGTTAAGTGGGCGTTAAGCATGCAAAAAAAGTGGAGGTTCTCGCCCATAACATCACATTCTGGAGCTGTTTGGGACATGAATTAGACTCGTTGGTTTCCACAGTAATATTTTTCCCAAACACATTCTTTTCCACAGGGCAACCAGATGTAAAAACATAATCAATATATATATTTTTTTAAAACAGCATGGGTGTTTCCAACCAAAGGTGAAAAGCACCTAGCTGGCAACTATCATGGCAATCGATTGCAGGAAATAGTGCCCTCTGGCATCTGCTCAAGCATCAAACTATCCAGACAGCCAATGTGATACTGTGGTCACTGTTGGGAATATAGTGAAGTTATTTGATTCGATACTGTCAGCAATACAGATGATTCTGTGTGTTAAATATTTTTTTCGTTATTGTTGCTCTATTGCTATCACTTTCATCAGTACCACCCTTCTTAATGAAACGTTATTTTTGCTGAGGGACTTTTTGAAAATGTAAATCTGAAACTACCTCCTCCGTCCTTCACAACTGCAAAGTATTTGAGGCAGTGATGCATTGGAGGGCTGTGTGTGGGTGGGAGATCCAGGGGAAGGAAGCAACGCAGTGGGTGAAAGTCCTCCTTGGCTGCTCATGTGCACCTGCTGGCCTCTGCCCACCAGTCCGCTGATCTAGAGGCTGGCCGAGCAAATAACCCGGGCAATCATTCCTATTTGTAACGGAGTTTTAGGGCAGAAGATCGTTACTATTAAGCCAGATAGCATGAGGCAGATATTCCTCTTTGGCACTTGGCCATAAACAAATCGTCGAGAGGAACATTAGGCGGGAAGGATCACCCGCCTGATTTTCCACCACGCTCTGTCCAGACAAATCTTTACCCCTTGGCTAAAAAGAGAAAAACCTTCCCTCAGAAGTCTAGTTTTTGAAACAGAAGGCCATTTATTTCCAGTTAATTCTGTGACCCGTGATGTGGCAGCATTAGTCATTGTGATTTTCAATTAATTAATTCATAATCAATTAATATTCTGCAGCAAAGCCAGTGTCGGAGCACTCACTCTTCTGTCTGATTTTTTAATTTGGCAATAGGGGCTGATGTTTAAAAGAGGATGTTCACAGAGGATGTTGAGGGAAGGCGAGTGTAACAGATGTGAGAAAAGCAATGCACAATAGCTTCATGCACCAGCAAGCTTGGTGTGTTTTTTGTGCCAGAAAAATGTAAATTATATCATTGCAGTTTATGTCTCCCTGACAAAATGGAAAGCCTTTTGAACTGTATTTTACTGGTGAGGCTGTCTTTTTAATCTCTGCTGCTGGACCTCTAATTACACTCAGGGATCCTATATTCCAGTTACACTGCTATGCAATCTCTAGCAGTCCAGTCCATTTCTTTGGAATTGAAATTTCCAAGTGTGGAATTTTGTCTGATTATGTTCCTGTGAATGCCTTGGGAAGTTTTTCTATGTTAAAGGCACTACATAAATGCAAGTTGTTGTCAGGCTGATAACAACAAGGCTCCATTCAACAAATGAAAAAATGATCTGGATGTTATTCAAAATAAACTCACACCTCGGTGTAGTTTAACTGAACTACTTTTCAAAGAAGTACTTAATTGGGTGTAAAACGTGTTGCGATGTCCTGAGATCATGAAAGGCACTATATAAATGCAAATTATTTATTTATTTTCTTTCAAATGTCACTTTCTCTATACTCACATGATATCTGACTGCAGAATTAAGCCCTGAGAATTAGACATGCCAGTTATATTAACATTCCCGCCACAAAATTTCAACGATCCTGATATTAATTGGATAGAAGATTTAGATAAAGGGGAGAAGGGAATGGAGTTCCTACAATGTGTACAGGACTCCTTTCTAACCCAATATGTCAAAAGCCCAACAAGGGAGGATTCACTATTGGGTCTCGTAATGGGAGAAGTAAAAGTAGGGGAACTTCTCGGCAGTAGTGACCATAATATAATACGCTTTAAGAAGATAATTGAGAAGGACATAAGTATGATGAAAACCAGAGTAATAGATTGGAGAAAAGCTGATTTTGAGGGGCTGAGTATAGAACTTGGGAAAATAAAATGGGCAACAATATTGGCAAACAATGATGTAGAACAGCAATGAGAAACATTTAAAATGGTGTTCAACAGAGTGCAGGAACAATATATTTTGCAAAATGGAAAGAACAAACTAAACATTAATGAGACACCATGGATGAATAAAGCCATAAGGGAACAATTGGGGTAAGGTAAGAGGCATACATTAAGTATATAGACAGCAGGGGAGTGCATGATAAGGGAGAATACGAAGAGATTAGGAGAGAATGTAAAAAAAAATTAGGAAGGCAAAGAGAAACTATTAAATTAAATTATGAAGGAACAGAAAACAAAATAGTAAAATACTTTACAAGCACATCAATAAAAAAGGCAGGTTGAGATGGGAATAGGGCCAATACAGGATAGACAGGATAATACCACAGATAATGATAGAGAGATGGCAGAAATATTAAATAATTACTTTGCTTCAGTATTTATCAGGGAGATAGAATGGATGGATATGGCATTGAATGATGCGATTAATAATGAGATAGTGCATTTAAAATAAAAAGAGGGGATATATTAAATAAACTAATCAAACTCAAAGAAGATAAAACCCCTGGTCCAGATGGATTGCATCCGCACATTTTAAAAGCATCTAGGGAAAAGATAGCAGAGGGATTACTACACATATTTCATAATTTGTTAGAAAAAAGTGTAGTGCCAGAGGACTGGCGCATAGCTAATGTAATACCTATATATAAGGGGGATAGAACATGTTCAGGGAATTATAGACCAGTCAGCTTAACATTGGTGGTAGGAAAAATAATGGAATCCCTTTTAAAGGAGAAAATAGAACATCTAGAAACTAAAACTATAGTAATGAGTAGTCAGCATGGATTTCAAAAGGGCTTCGATAAGGTACCCCATAATAGACTAATGGACAAGGTCAGAGAATGAGGAGTCAGGGAACAAGTAACAGAATGGATAGCTAGCTGGCTTCAAGACAAAAAGCAGAGAGTAGGGGTAAAGGGTATCTAGTCACAGTGGCAGAAGGTGGGCAGTGGTGTTCCACAAGGATTAGTGCTGGGACCACTCTAAATTTGTGAATGACACCAAATTTGGGGGGGGAGGGGAGGATAGTCAGTACTGAGGAGGACTGCAAGAAATTATAGGAGAACATTAATAAACTTGCAGAATGGGCATATAATTGGCAAATGAACATAAGAATATAAGAAATAGGAGCAGGAATAAGCCATCTGGGCCCTTGAGCCGGCTCCGCCATTCAATAAGATGAGTTATTGCATTTTGGTAGGAAGAATAGGGAGGTCACTTATTACTCGGAGGGTGTGAATCTATGTGGAGTAGAGGAACAAAGGGATCTCGGAGTACAAATACACAAATCACTAAAAGTTGCGGCATAGGTTAGCAAGGCCATAAAAAAGCAAACCAAGCACTCGGGTTTATTTCTAGAGGTATAGAATTGAAAAGTAGGGAAGCTATGCTAAACTTCTATCAAACCTTGGTTAGACCACACTTAGAGTACTGTGTACAGTTCTTGCTGCCATATTAAAGTACCGGTATATGAGTTCCTAGAGAGGGTGCAGAGAAGATTTACAAGGATTATACCAGAAATGCGAGGGTATACATATCAGGAAAGGATGAACAGGCTGGGTCTCTTTTCTCTTGAAAATAGAAGGCTGAGGGGTAACCTAATAGAGGTCTTTAAAATTATGAAAGGTTTTGATAGAGTGGATACAGAGAGAATGTGGGAAAGAGCATAACTAGAGACCATAATGTAAGATAGTCACCAAGAAATCCAATAGGGAATTCAGAAGAAACATCTTTACCCAAAGAGTGGTGAGAATATGGAACACGCTACCACAGGGAGTGATTGAAGCGAATAGTATAGATGCTTGTAAGGGGAGGTTAGACAAGCATATGAGGGAGAAGGGAATAGAGGGTTACGGGATGAGGAAAGACGGGAGGAGGCTCGAGTGGAGCATAAACGCTGGCATGGACTGGTTGGGCCAAATGGTCTGTTTCTGTGCCATATATCCTATGTAATCCTATGTAAAAGTTAACAAAGACCCTCTTTTAAACTTCAGCCCCTTTGACAAATTGCAGATTGGACAGGGAGAGTGACGATACTAGCTTTGCTGCTGATGAAAATTAACTGAGAAGCTTGATAACTACTGATTTCCACATCACAGGACACCGAATTAACCAGAAACAATGCTCTTCAGTTTTACAAACTAGATTTATGGGGAAAGATTTTTCTCCTTTGCAGTGGGGCAGAGGACATAGAGGAAAATCAGATGGGAAGGGTCAGGATGGTAAAGGAGTCCATCAAGTTTCAGTCCATTAATTTAAACAACAGTTATTTGGATGTGCTCCATTATAGGCTTGGGATCGTTCCTGTCCCCTCTCAAAACTTCCTTTCTGAGGCTCCAGAACATCTCAAATTTAAAATTATTGTCCTTCTTTTTAAATCCCTTCCAGGCCTCACCTTGCCCTATCTCAGTAACCTTCTCCAGCACTACAACCCTCTCCTCTGACTCTGGCCCTCTTCCCTTCGTTTCACCATTGACAGCCCTGCCTTCAGCTGCCCAGATCCCCCTCTCTGGAATTTCTGACATAAATAGCATGCCTCGCCAACTTCCTAAAGCCATGTGTCACTCTGCCTCTATATACAGAGGCAGATGGTACAAAAAAAAAATCCCGTACACTATTATTATAAACTAAAACACAACGGTAGGACAAGGGCTACAGATGCAAATACATTGCAAATTTAGGGCTGATGTCACAGTAGTAAATCACACAAAGAGTGACCGCCTGAAAGACCTCCCCCCCCTCTCCTCCTCAATGGCAGCCCTTCCCCTCCTCCACTCTTCAGTTATTTTGTATAACTGACATTACCCTAATACCACTGTGATTCCGTACCCCAACATATTGATTGCAAGGTCTTTATTCTTGTTTCCGAGCCTCACCCATTCCCACCCGTGTGATCTCCTCCCTATTCACATCTACCACTCTAACTATGGCTCAGTGTTTGTTCCCTGCTCTACCATCAGTGACTGATTGTTGAGTCACTAATGTCCCTGTCTCCAACTCCCTAAATCAGTCCACCATGCCACCTGTCTTAATTCCTTCAATGGCCCCCCAACACGCCCCAACTCTCTGGTTGCCCTACCCTCTCCTCTTCCTCCTCACCTTGAGACATTCAAATGTAAATTTTTTTTATTTTTCCTGGGATGTGGGCATTGCTGGAAATCCAGCATTTATTGCCCGTCCCAAATTGCCCTTGAGAAGGTGGTGGTGACTGGTGAGCCTCCTTCTTGAACCGCTGCAGTCCGTGTGGTGAAGGTACTCCCATAATGTTGTTAAGAAGGGAGTTCCAGGATTTTGATCCAGCGACGATGATGGAATGGTGATATATTTCCAAGTCAGGATGGTGTGTGACTTGGAGGGGAACTTGGCGGTGATGGTGCTCCCATGCACCTGCTGCCCTTATCCTTCTAGGTGGAAGAGGCCGCGGGTTTGGGAGGTGCTGTTGAAGATAGCTTGGCAAATTGCTGCAGTGCACCTTGTAGATGGTACACACTGCAGGACTGCAGAGCTTTGATCTAATCCGTTGGTTGTGGAATCGCTTAGCTCTGTCTGTAGCTTGCTGCTTCTGCTGCTTATAGTGCCTTCAGTCTGTGTTGCAGCTTCCCCAGGTTGGCACCTCATTTTTAGCTACGTCTGTTACACGCTCTTCTGCAATCCTCATTGAACCAGGGTTGGTCTCCTGGCTTGATGAAAATGGTAGAGTGAGGGACATGCTGGGCCATGAGGTTACAGATTGTGGTGGAATCCAATTCTGCTGCTGCTGATGGCCCACAGCGCCTCATAGATTCCCAATTTTGAGCTGCTAGATCTGTTCTGAATCTATCCCATTTAGCATGATGGTAGTGCCATGCAACACGATGGAGGGTGTCCTCATTGTGAAGACGAGACTTCATCTCTACAAGGACTGTATGGTGATCACTGCTACCTATGCTGTCATGGACAGATGCATCTGCGACAGGTAGATTGGTGAGCACGAGATCAAGTAGGGTTTTCCCTCATGTTGGTTCGCTCACCACCTGCTGCCGGCCCAGTCTGGCAGCTATGCCCTTCACTGGTGCTATCGAGCTACTGTTGGTGATGTACATTGGAGACCCCCACCCAGAGTATATTCTGTGCCCCTGCTGCTCTCAGTGCTTCTTTCAAGTGGTGTTCAACATGGAGGAGTACTGATTCATCAGCTGAGGGAAGGCGGTAGGTGGTAATCAGCAGGTTTCCTTGCCCGTGCTTGACCTGAAGCCATGAGACTTCATGGAGTCCGGAGTTAATGTTGAGGATTCCCAGGGCCATTCCCTCCCGACTGTACACCACTGTGGCACCACCTCTGGTGGGTCTGTCCTGTCGGTGGGACAAGACATACCCAGGGATGGTGGTGAAGGAATCTGGGACGTTGGCTGAAAGGTATGATTCTGTGAGTATGACTATGACAGGCTGTTGCTTGACTAGTCTGTGGGACAGCTCTCCCAATTTTGGCACAATTCCCCAGATGTTAGTGAGGAGGACTTTGCAAGGTTGACCGGGCTGGGTGTGCCATTGTTCTGTCCGAAACCGGTGGCGAGGTCAGTGGCGGGTGGTTCATCCGGTTTTATTCTTATTATTGTTTTCTGTAGCACTTTGGTACAACTAAGTGGCTTGCTAGGCAATTTCAGAGGTCCGGAGTCACGTATAACCGAGACGAGGTAAGGACGGTAGATTTCCTTCCCTAATGGACATTAGTGAACCAGATGGGTTTTTATGACAATTCGATAGTTTCACGGTCACCGTTACTGACATGAGCTTTTTATTCCAGATTTATTTAATTAACGGAATTTAAATTCCCCAGCTGCTGTGGTGGGATTTGAACTCATATCTCCAGAGTCCAGGCCCCTGGATTACTAGTCCAGTAACATAACCACTCTGCTACTGTTGCAGTTTCCCAATACGTGGAACGTAGGATAGTGGAGGCGAGAGCCGTAATCATTTAAGAAGCAATGGAATGAATGGTGGATACGAAGCGAGCATCTTTGGAGATGGAAAGCTAGTTCTTTCTCCCTCATGAACACAATGGGCTGGAAATTGCGTTCAGCGGTGAAGTGAAGGTGTTCACCACTGGCCACAAATTACGCTTTGCATAAGGATCTTGTGATCCCTGTGTGGAGAATTTCGGGTTTTCAGACATTCAATTCAAATTAACGAAGTATAGTGGGATCCCCTTGTACGAACTGCTGTGATGTCAACAGGCTATCTAAGCAGCCAATGAAAACACAGAATTCTCACAGACAGCAAACGGAAGTGAGTAAGTTCTTAAAATTCTAACTTTTTAAAAATGTTAGAGAGAGCAAAACAAAGATTGGGGCTCTCACATAGGGAAAAAGCAAACCTGAAATAAAGATGGACAAACATTTTTTTTAAAGTAAATGTAAAAAAAAAGTTTCTTAGAATATTTATTTTTTTATTAAAATAGTCAAATTTCACACTACACAAAATTAAAATTCGTTTTCCAGGCCCTTAACATTTGTTTAGCAGTAATAAAACTATGAAAACCCCAGTTACACCTAATCCCTTGGGTCTAACTTTATTGGCAGATTTAACAGCATACTTAATGCGGCCCAAAGTTTTTGTCAGTTTCCCTGATATGGGTGATTCCACAGATTGACGACCCTGTGGGGGACACAGCATAGCCTGTTTTTGAGCTGTCAATGACTTTTCGCATGTGCCAAATCCCGAAGTTGCGGTCAGTTTCAAAGGCGGAATGGCAGCGAACGTCGCCAGTTCATTGTCGTCCTGACCCAAATTCCAGGCCACTGTTTAATCGTAAGGAGCTGATGAGAAATTGATTTGCTTTTTTGAGAAGTGGAAGCTTAAAATGTGCTCCAAAATTATAGTGCTATTCCAGAATCAGAGGGCAGATGAGGAGAAATTTGATTACACAGCGAGTTATTATGAGTGGGAATGCACTTCCTGAGTGGGTGGTGGGAGCAGATTCAATAGGAGCTTTCAAAAGGGGAATTGGATAAATACTTGTAAAGGAAAAATAAATGCAGGGCTATGCGGAAAGAGCAGGGGAGGAGGACTAATTGGAAGGCTCTTTCAAAGAGCTGGCACAGGCACGATGGGCCGAATGGTCTCCATTCTGTACTGTAAGGTTTTACACCTTGAAACTGACATCCAGAAATAAATAAAATATTTCATAAATGACAGGTGGAGGGCGATGCTCCCTCGGACTGCTTGTAATTCACCTAAAACCGGTATAATAACTAAAACTGCCTATTTCCACCTCCGTAACATTGCCCGTCTCCGTCCCTGCCTCAGTCCATCTGCTGCTGAAGTCCTCGTTCCTGCCTTTGTTACCTCTAGACTTGACTACTCCAACGCACTCCTGGCTGGCCCCCCTCATTCTACACTATGTAAACTTGAGGTCATTCAAAACTTGGCAGCCAATGTCCTAACTCGCACCAAGTTCCCATCACCCATCATCCCTGTACTCGCTTAACCCACTCCAGGTTGAACAATGCCTCGATTTCAAAATTCCCATCCTTGTTTACAAATCCCTCCATGGCCTCACCCCTCCCTATCTCTAATCTAGTTCAGCCTCACAACCCCACCAGATGTCTGCGCTCTTCAAATTCTGTCCTCTTGAACATCCCTGATTATAATCGCTCAAACGAGGCCTTGCCTTCAGCTGCTTGGGCCCTAATCTCTGGAACTCTCTCCCTAAACCCCTCTAGCTCACTTTCCTCCTTCAAGACACTCCTTAAAACCTCTCTCTTTAACCAAACTTTTGGTCTCCTGCGCTCATTGCTTCTTATGTGGCTCGGTGTCACATGTGTCTATTTTGTCTGTTCACACTACTGTGAAGCACCTCGGGACGTTTTACTACGTTGAAGGCGCTATATAAATACAAGTAGTTATTGTTGCTGAAACTGACGGGGGGCCCGGGGTTGAGAGGTGCGGACGGGAGATTGCATCAGCCGCGTTCCTCTGCACCCAGCCCGGGGAGGGTCGGCCCGGCGGGGATCCCCTTCCCCTTCCCCCTCCCCCTTACACGTTGTTTTCTCCGAGTTCCACGTCGCTGCTCCGCCCGACCAATCGCCAGCAGCCACACTCCGATTTGGCAACAGGGCACCCGGCACTAATGATCGGGGATAAGTCACTTGAAAGTAGAGAGGAAACTTACATCGAGCCAAAGCTCCCGGAGTTTACTGCCGCTACTCGCCAGCAGCTTGTTCGCATTACAGGCAGCGTTGGATCCACCTTCTCCGCACTCCTCCTGCCTGTTGATCGTGTTTGTGCTGTTCACGGCTCGACTGGCTATTTCCTGGTGTCTGCGCGAACTCATTGCGTCGTTGAAAAGGTTGGAGAAAATAAAAACCTGCACCAGAAAGAATGGACGGGGAGAGTATGGGGACGACCCAGGAGACGGTGACCTTGGTCATTAAAGCGCCCAACCAAAAATACGAGGACGAGAGAGTCCAGGCAGAGCTGGGCTGGACAGTGAAGAACCTGAAAACGTATCTGAGCGAGAACTACCCGAGTCACCCAGTAAGTAAAGGGCCGAGAGGCCAAGTGGGCAGTAGGGGCAAGTATTGTGTCGAGGGCAGTGGCTTTCATACCAGGGCAGGAACTAGAAGCAGTCTAAGTGTCCCAACTTTAAAACAAATCTTACTGGGCCGCTTCGGTGGCCGCCTGTAAAGTTTAGATCAATGTTCCTGTCAAGTTCCGGTCCCTACTTGTTATGTGTTGCGATTGAGGATATATCTGGCGGCGAGGCAACCGCCCTTTCCAAGTCTGGAGGCACAAGGAATTCAAACTGGGCAAAGCAGGGCGTAAGAACTCTTTAGTGGAGAGCGAGCAGATCGGCCTGAGCATGTTGGACTAGTTGCCCATGGTCACTCCAATACCACACATTGCAACAATCTATTTGGAAGCTACAGGTTCTGGAGTAGAATTGGCCTTGGAGAGATATAGATGACTTGTTATGGTGTCACATTCACCACACGTACTGATACAAGGGTGGGTTAAAGTTTTGGGAGTGGGGGGGTGTGGAACAAAATTGACACCTGTGTCAAGATCACAAATGTCTGTACACAAGTGTGTGCTGTCACTAGAGTCGCTGGACATATTCCTGGGGGTGACACTATCTCACGCAGTCAGATATTTTCATAACTGATAAACAAAAATGAAAAATACACACAATTCTTTTAGTGCCTCTCTGATTTTTCTCCTGGGTTGTCTGTAACAGTGTCCTGGAAATTAATCTTCAAATCCTGGAGACTCCAGGGCAATTCTGGGGGTTTAGCAACCTGCGCTTTCACCCATCACATTCTGGTTTCCACTATTTCACTGATGTAGTCAGCACCATGTTCTGCCCACACAGACACCTTGTGCTGTACCTTAATCAGAGAGCTGCTGTTGGGATCAGAGAGTCTCTGTATGACCCCCCACCTGATGTAATGATTCAGACTAAATTGCACCGAACCTAGCATCTGGTGTGAGTGAGGAAGAGTAGACAGGAAGGTGCGTGCTCACTTTGACAGCATGTACACCAAATAGGGAAGTGAAGCTGCTGTGAGCTTGTTTCAGGGTTAAGCTCATTCCTGGACTAACATGGAAACTTAATGAGATTTTGGATCAAACTCAAAAGTAATGAAGAAAGTACAAGAGCTGCATTTACTTCATTCCCATAAATTTGCTTCCAAATGCAGTGGAGCAAGTGGTGGGAGGGAATTGCTTGTGTGCCTTTAGCTGTTAACTACCCATTGAGTTACCTGGAATCCGACACTAGCTTTACACTGAATGTTAAACACAATTTACAGCATCTATATATTGAAGAGTTTGTAGGCGAAACACTGCTATTTGCTTTTCTAGCAGCTGAAGGCACTAAAATTAATCCATAATTCCAGAAAATGGCCAACATAATCGTTTTGGCAGTTTTTAAAAGCGTTATGATAAAATAGTGTATAATTTTCATATCTGCATTCAACACCATGCTAAATGCTCCACATCCTGTCCTAAATGAGTGTCCGCAAGTTAAGAGTCTGCACTAGTTTAGGATCAGCTTGGATGCCAAAGCCTGACTCTCTCACTGTGACACGTAAGGGTGGGGAAATGGTCACAATTTGGCAGTGACCTCTGAAACGTAAGGGAGGAGGCACCAGATGTTTAGCTATCCTTGTGCACCCTGCAGTCACTGGATACTTCAGGTGGAACCCACACTGTTGCCGTGGCTACAATTTTCATGTCTTCCAATATCCAGTTCTCTGGAACTTTTATAGGAATTCTAATGTGGGCCAGAAGTCCATTTTCCTAATTTGGCATCTGTCCCTTAATCAGGCTAGAATTGTTACTATCTTCAAAGAAAGACTTGGATTTATATAGTGCCTTTCACGACCACCGGCTGTCTCAAAGCACTTTACAGCCAATGAAGTACTTTGAGTGTAGTCACTATTTTGATGTAGGAAACGCGGCAGCGAATTTTCGCACAAGCAAACTCCCACAAACAGAAATGTGATAATGGCCAGATAATTTGTTTTTGTTATGTTGATTGAGGGATAAATATTGGTCAGTACACTGGGAATAACTCCCCTGCTCTTCTTCGAAATTAGCTTCTTAGCAGATCAGAGAGTTAAATGCATGGCTCAAAGAGTGGTGTGGGAGGAAGGGGTTTCAATTCATGGGGCACTGGCACCAGTACTGGGGAAAGAGAGAGCTGTTCCATCGGGACGGGCTCCACTTAGACCAGGCTGGGACCAGCGTCCTGGCGAATCGAATAGCTAGGGCTGTAGATATGGCTTTAAACAAAAAATTGGGGGGGGAGGGGTCAGGTGAGGGAAAATTTAGATATCTAAAGAGAAACGTCAATGCAATGGAGCAGTGTAGTGATTTGGGTAAAACTAAGCAGGATGTGACGGGAAGAGACAGAGTTTAATGATAGCAGAGAATAAGGTCAAAGCAGGGAATAATGGTTAAAAAAAATTAAATTAATGGCTCTTTATCTGAATGCACAGAGCATTTGTAACAAGATGGAAGAACTAGTGGCATAAATAAAGATAAATGGGTTTGATCTAATAGCCATTATGGAGACGTGGTTGTAAACTAAATGTTCCAGGTTACTTGATGTTTCGAAAAAACAGGCAGAATGGTAAAGGAAGGGTGGGGATAGCCAGGACAGTAGCGAGAAAGGATCTTGGCTCAGAAGATCAGGAAGTAGAATCAGCATGGGCGGAGATAAGGAATAACAAGTGACAGAAAACACTATAGGCCCCCTAACAGTAGCTATACCGTTGGACAGAATATTAATCAAGAAATAGTTGGAGCTTGTAACTACTGTAATGCAATAATCGTGGGGACTTTAATCTTCATAAACTGCACAAATCAAATTGCCAAAGGTAGTCTGGAGGGCGAGTTCATGGAATGCATTCGAGACAGTTTCCAAGAACAATACATCATGGAACCAACCAGGGAACGGACTATTTTAGATCTTGTATTGTGTAATGAGACAGGGTTACTTAGCAATCTCATAGTAAAGGATCCTCTGGGGCATAGTGATTATAATACGATAGAATTTCACGTTACATTTGAGAGTGACTTTCCTAAGTCAGAAACTAAAGTCTTAAAGTTAAATAAAGCAAATTACATAGGTATGAAGGGCGAGTTAGCTAAGGTGGATTGGAAAAATCGATTAAAAGGTATGGCAGTCATCATCATAGGCAGTCCTTCATATCAAGGATGACTTGCTTCCATGCCAAAAAGGGATGAGTTCACAGGTGTTTCAATGATACGGGCTTAACAGAATTAGGTCTTGGTCCAGTGGCAAGGATTAACCAAGATGACTGGAGACCAGCTCTACTGCACGGACCTAGTGCGCACACAATCACAGTGTGGGCTGGCCCGTGCTGCCCCTGGGCCCTCGCCTCTACTGGCCCCGAACTCACGCCTCTCCTGGGCCCCGATCATGTCGCTCCACGATCACGCGCCGCTCCTGCGCTCCAACCTCGCCGTTCCTGCTGTACCTGCCCACAATCCAATCACCTGGACATTGATGACGTTCAATCCAGTCGCCCTCTTCGCTGCCATCGCCCTCCTGCACCAGCTTGCATTGCACCTTGCAGTGGTATGCTGCCACGCTGCTCCAAGGGCCACCAGGCTGCTCCTTTTATTGCCCGACCTGCCTCCGATGGTCTCTCGCAGGTTGGGGCCGCCACGCTGCACCAGGCCACTGCTCGCCTTTTATGGCCTCGATGGTATGGCAGTGGCTAGCATTTAAAGAAATATTTCATAATTCTCAACAAAAATACACAGGAAAAGTGAGCTATCCATGGCTAACAAAAGAAGTTAAGGATAGCATTAGATTGAAAGAAGCTTATAATGTTGTGAAGAATAGTAGTAAGCCTGAGGATTGGAAGAGTTTCAGAAACCAGCAAAGGACGACCAAATATTTGCTAAGGGAAAAAATAGAGAGAGAAAACTAGCAAGAAATATAAAAACAGATTGTAAGAGCTTCTACAAGTATGTAAATAGGAAGAGAGTAGCAAAAGTAAACATGGATCCCTTAGAGGCTGAGGCAGGAGAAATTATTATGGGGAATAAGGAAATGGCAGAAACGTTAAACAAATATTTTGTATCTGTCTTCACAGCAGAAGATGCAAAAAAACATACCTAAAATGGTAGGAACCAAGGGTCTAATGAGGGTGAGGCTTTAATGTAATTCATGTAAGTAGAGAAACAGTACTGGAGAAACTAATGGGAGTAAAAGCCAACAAATCCCCTAGACCTGACTTCCAACATCCTAGGGTTCAAAAAGAGGTGGCTGCAGAGATAGTGGATGCATTAGTTTTGATCTTTCAAAATTCCCTAGATTCTAGAATGGTCCCAGAGGATTGGAAGATAGCAAGTGTAACCCCACTATTCCAAAAAGGAGGGAAAGAGAAAACGGGGATCAACAGGCCAGTTAGCCTGATATCAGTTGTCTGGAAAATGCAGGAATCCATTGTTAAGGAAGTGGTAACAGGGCACTTAGAAAATCATAAGTCCCTGGAGTGGTACTTGAACCCACAATCTTCTGACTCCGAGGAGAAAGTACTACCCACTGAGCCACAGCTGACCTTTACCGTTTAGATTTGTAAACTGGAGTTCCTGTGATAGCTCTGCTGCTTAAGGCAGTGAGCAGATGAAGCACACAGATTAGGAAGATTGCTGGCTTGATCCCCAGTATATGCTGAGTCAGTGGGTCCCAGCGGGGTTGGTGATGGTGGGCTATGGGGTACTCGATTGGCTTCAGTACCCTGAGGTCAAGGAGGGCAATATCAGCTTACACTCGCATTCTGATCAGTCCAGCACCCCCTTCTGGAAGTGGGCATGTCCGGGCTTCAAGTGAAGATAGAATGGCTATGATGCCCCACACAATTCAATAGTCTACTAACGATCACACATGAAGAATAGATATTTATGTGAGCTACTGGAGGGTTCCAGGTGTTGCTGCCTTCAACAAAAGGGGAGAAAAAAAAAGGCTGTAGCAGTAGTACAGCAGCTTTGTGACATCTGCTGCCACAGATCTGAAACATTTCTAAATACAACTCACAAGGTAGCATTGCACCAGCTTGCACTGAAGCAGGTATAGTATGTTTAGTCTGCCCTTACTCCAGTTGGTATGGGATGGCAGTTCGTGTTTAAGGGGAGGGCGGGGGGGCGTGTTTCAAAGACACGGCCAATCTCAAAACTGTTACAGCACCAACAACTGTTACAGCCCTTTAAACCGTTGCCCTGCTCGGATTAAATTGTGCAACACTGACTTAAAGTTGACAAATTAGATCTTTTCAAAAAGAGATGCTGTTACTTTAAGACAACATTACTTAATATGTCAGTCAGTGAACAGGATGTGGCCAGGTGATTGTAATTGGGGGCTTTTCTCACAGGTTTTGTATCCTGTGATCAGAGGGAGTGAAATGTTTAACCTGTTGATACTCTTACTGCAAAAGTAGGTAAGACAATAAAACCAGACTTTCCAGTTAACTTTTCATTTAAAATTATGTACAGGAAGAATTTTCTAGACTCTCTTATGTATTGCGTTAAAATAAAGCTCTAGAAAGTTTTGATTACTTATTTAGTTTGCTTTTAAACCCAGAGATGTGAAGCAACTACACATTTTATGGATTTTGGACCCATCATGCACTGCTGCAAATGTCACCAATTTAAAAAAAATCTTTTATTTACAAAATAATCAATAATAGGATCCAATGATATATCGAAGAGTGGGAATGTTTTTGTAATTTTGGAATCTTAAAATTTGTGTTTTGTTTTCCCCAATATATAAAAAAATCTATAAAATGTCCCTGTTCCCCCCCCCCCCCCAAAAAAAAATAACTGTGATTCTAGAAATAGCAATTGCTCACCCCCTTTGGCCCACTCCCACTCCCTCATTTCTCAGCTGTCTCCCAGTTTGTAAATAATCACCTACAAAAAGTCATTGTTTCAACAGAATGAAGCAGGTGTTCACTGCTCACTGTCCATCTATTTTCATAACCGGCACTTCTATACCTTTTCTATGAGTTAAAATGGTAATATCAGCAGTTCCTACACTGGGCTCACGTAATATTGCGGCTTACTCACTATTACACTCACATTACTGGTAATGTCAGCAGTGCCGACACTGAGCTCACTCACTATTACACTTGCACTAGTTTGCTTCAGTGTTGTGCATTCACTTCTTGTGATTCTCGTCACGTGTCACCTCAAATGGCAGACATGTAAGCACCGGTACCTCAGCCTGGTATTCTCCAGCTCAAATGCTTCCTCCAGAAACAACCTAGGCTCTAGAAGGACAACATCTGTAATTGTGTGTTATTATAGCTGAGTGTAGGTTTCACATGTTCACCATTACACTTCCCAGTGACCATACTGAGTAGTTATTCCCAGTGCAGTAATTCCACGCTCAGCATTGGTTTTTCCCTCGCCGGCAAAGACCAGTGTTTTAAATTGAACTGATTGACACATCCTAAGACCCTTGATGATGACCCTTAAAACGCTCTCTGCTCCCACACAAACAAATAGTCCCCGTCATGTGCTGACTGTCAACTGAGGATATAAAAGCATAGCTGAGGGAGGACAGCACATTTGGTAATAAATGGCCTGGTGCTTGGAATGGAACATTCTTTGCCACAAGCCATTGTTGAAGCACAGTTCATGGATTCTTTTAAAAGGGAATCAGATAATGCTGGAAAATGAGTGTGGAGAGCAAGCAATGTGCAATTGGAGTAGCTGTCTCGTGGAGAAAGACACTGGTACAGAGCTGGTACACTGGGCTGAATTTCCTGTTTCTGTGCTGAAACATTTAGCCTGTATCTATGCTTTATAGTAACATGCTTCATAATGTTTAGCCTCTCTGGTGTTTAATCCCCCTGTCATCTACACCATGGTCTTTCTCCTGATTTCAGTCTACTTATGCCTATCTGCAAGAAGAGTCTAAAGCAGATGTTACTTAAAACGCCAGCACTTTTAGCTACAGATTATTGACAGCTGATGCTGAGTGTAATGCTCTTGTTGCACTGCGCCAGGTGGCACATTATCAACTCTACTTCCGCAACGTTGCAGGCATTGTGCCACTGTTGCTTTGTTTGTTCGTAACACTTGGGGACGGAGGTTGGACAGAATTGCACAGATGTGCACTCGATGTTTGTAGGCAGCATTGTTTACCTCCCAGATCCTGCCTGTTGGAGAAAGCGGAAGGTGCCGTCAGTGGAACTGAAAGCAGCTTGCTGAAGGATTCAACACAATTTTTTAATGACGACTTTGTGATATGCAGACAAAGCAAGTTCTTCTCGCTTACTCTGACCCTGGCTGCTTTTTGTTAATGAGAAATCATTTACCTGTTACCTGTTCAATGAATGTCGAAGGTTCCCTGTAGTGGGGGCAGTTCACCCGGTGTCCCAGCTAACATTCTTCTTTCAACCAACACCACCCAAAAAACTTTAACTAGTCATTTATCTCCTTGCTGTTTGTGGGATCTTGATGTGCACAGACATAGGCTGCTGCGTTTGCCTGATATCCATCACCACAATCCAAAAAGTAACTTGTGTGAAGCACTTTTACATTTCTCCGAGGTTGGTATACTGCTGTTATAAATGTTCAAAGCACAGGATGAAAATAGCCTAACGCAGCACTAGTCATGCAGACACTCATTGCTCAAGGTCTAACTTCCTCAGAATCACTCCATTGAATTTCATCTGCCTGCCCGATCTTAAAGTTGTATTTATAGAGCTCCTTCGCACATCTCCCAGGAGTGTCTGAAAAGTACTTCGTTAAAAACAAGTCAGTTTGTAATGCAGTGACTCTTGTTATATCAGTAAGGATTGTGTTATTTATTATACTGTGACACATTATGCCTTATCCAGTTTCCATTATTAATATAAAAAGATCAGGAGCGAATCCAAGACCACTTTGTTTATTTCAGTTTGAATAAACTGAGCGCGCTTGAAGTTTCAGGAGGATTGAAAGCAACTGCACAACTCCTGTGCCCACCCGTGTCCGCGACAGACCGTCTCCTGTGCCCACCCGTGTCCGCGACTGACCGACTCCTGCGCCCACCCATGTCCGCGACTGACCGACTCCTGTGCCCACCCGTGTCCGTGACGGACCGTCTCCTGTGCCCACCCGTGTCCGTGACGGACCGTCTCCTGTGCCCACCCGTGTCCGTGACTGACCGACTCCTGCATGTGTTTGCTTTTCCAGACTGAACCGGAGCAAAGGCTGATTTATTCGGGGAAGCTGCTGCCCGACCACCTGTTGCTAAAGGACGTGCTACGAAAGGTCAGTACCGCGATCTCCCACCAGGGCTGAGAAAGAGCAACAAAAAGCACTTCTCGTACTGTAAACGGATTGTGTGGTTCAAATGTATTTAATATCAGTATTCCGCAGTTAAACACTGAAATTGCTGAGTTCAGTGTTGTTCTCATGATTTGGGGAATCATTTATTGCTTCTGTATTATTTGTAATGTGTGCAATTAATGAGGATAGAAGAGAGAAGATTTTCTTCCCGAAAGATGTCTGTCTTGGCTCGTACTTCTGAGTCCGAAGGTTGCCGGTTCAAGTCCCGCTCCAGCACTTGAGCACATAATTTAGGTTGACACTCCAGTGCAGTACTGAGTGAGTGCTGCATTGTGTGAGGTGGCTTCCTTCACATGAGACGTTAAACCAAGGCCCCGTCTACCCTCTCAGATGGATATAAAAGATTCCATAGCACTATTTCGAAGGAGAAGTGGAGTTCTCCCAGTGTCCTGGGCCAATATTTGTCCCTCAACCAATATCACTAAAATCGATTACCTGATCATTTATCCCGAGTGCAAGTTGGCTGCTGCATTTCCCTACAGTAGAACATTGACTACACTTCAAAAAATACTTCATTGGCTGTAAAGCACTTTGAAATAACCTGAGGTGGTGAAAGGGCACGATACAAATGCAAGTTTGTTTTTTCTATCCTGGTGATATGTGTGCAGTAATGCAATAGTGTGAAGTTACATAGTTAATGAAGAAGTGAGTGGTGACACTGAAGGAGTCTGGTATTTCACAGGAATACTGTCATTAAGCAAACGTGTTTTGGTTGAGTATCTGTTATTTGTCAAGGTGGTGATGTCAGTGCCACACTTTATCCAATTTACACGTTTGGTGTCAGCATCCAGCACTCGCAGATCAGCTATAGCACCGATTAGGCAAAGTTCCCCAGCAGAGTGCTTTAACTCTAGCCTCAATTCCTTGCAGCACTAGTGAGTCTTCCAATGCCCACACCAACTATGCCTGTGACCTCCCCACCCCCCACCCCCCTGATTTGGCATTGCCGATCAGCACTAAATGATGCTTTGGTCTCATGGTTGCCAAGAATGTTGTTTGGATTTACTCACGATCATATCTGATTAGAGGAGATGTCCTTCTCTGGGCTGGACTTGATCCCAGGTGCCAGGGGTGAAAGGCTTATGAGCACTGAAATGCTGGGCAATAGTATCTGCAGGTTATTGGGTTGTTGATCATTCTGGTCACACAATGTACCCAGTGTGCTGGAACCATATACAAGCCATACTGTACCATATAAGAAGTGGTGCCAGTTTACACCGTGTGCGTGTTCTTTATGTTTAGATTCATGGATGTGTCGTGGGAATGGGATACAATACCATCTGGTACCAAATGAAGTAAACTGAAGACTTCAGTCAAACTACATTAACCAGTTACTGTCACTTTGTGATGGTAACATTCGGATATTAGTTATTTACAAAACCGTGGCAAATTATTTCATTTTTTTAATGTAAAGAGTTTTGTTGAATAGATTTAGAATTGATACCTCCTTACTTTGGAATTGTGGAAATATAAATTAGAATACGGAACTTAAAATGACAGTACTTTTGAGGTCTTGCAGACCAATTTCTGTCTGACTGACTCCCAGAAATACCTCGACCGGGTCTCGTGCTAATTGTCTTGCCTCTCATTTGTTTTCCGCAGTGTGACCAGCACCACACCCTTCACCTGGTCTGTAACTTTAGAAGTGGATCCGATTCTACACAGGCAGCGAGTGTGAAGGTAAAATCAAAAAAGGGAGGGAAGCACGCACACAGGCGCGCACTCACGCTCGCACAGACGCGCATGCGGCACTCACATTCACACGTGCGCGCGCACTTGCACAGACGTGCACGCGGCACTCACATTTACGGATGCGCAATCACGCTCTCATACGCGCACTAGCACGGGCATGCGCGCACTGGCACAGACACACGCACACACATTCACACATACACACCTGTAAGCACCACTGTGTAGAAAGGGTAGGAATGTTAGGCAGTTTTAAAGCCTGCATCATTGTCCAAGTAGGAACTCGGCCAACTTCCTCCAAGAAATTGGACCAAGGAAATTGTGGCCGTTGTTTAGTTTGCTACTCGCTTGTCTAAAGTGAGGACCCCTGTAAGTCACACAATTCAATGTGACTGCCATGGTATCTGCTCACTAGAAGCTTTTAACTGAGCAAAGAACTGCAGATCCGTCATACTTGCGTAGGAAGCTGGGCATCAGGGAAGATTACTTAGCCATTCCACCTCCTCCATGCCTGACTAATGGTGTTGAGCTGCCTCTTGGTTTGGTGCCGGGCCTGTATCCCTCTGCTCTGCGGAGCCAGAAGTTAGCTGGTTTTCTTCAATACTTCAGCTGATGTTTGGTGTAGATAATCAAAGAGCGAGTGAATGAATGGCCCCACTGAGGCCACTTGTGCAATTCTTCCAACCCCAAAATTTATATAGTGAGAGCTACTGATAAGTGAAGGTGGGGGAGGAGAACAACGCTGGGTTGGAAAGCTCTGGATATCCTATTTGTACATCGGTGAATTGTCGACCGAGATACAGACAACGAGTCGGCAGTGTGCCAGCACCCTCATGCTGTTAGACTTAGTAACCCCTCAAAACCATTTACTCTGGTGCCCTTAGGTGTCTACCTCGGTGACCATCCTTCAGTCTTTTGCTCTCCAATGCTCTATGAGTTCAAACCCCATCGCCAGAGACTTGAGCATATAATCTAGGCTGACACTTCAGCACAGTACTGAGGGAGTGCAGCACTGTCGGAGGAGCCGTCTTTCAGATGAGCTGTTAAATCCAGGCCCCGTCTGCCCCCTCGGGTGGATGTAAAAATTCCCCTTGCATTATTCAAAGAACAACAGGGGATTTTTCCCAGTGTCCTGGCCAACATTTAACCCTTAACCAAAACCACCCATTAAAATGACCTGGTCAGTCATCTCATTGGTGTTTGTGGGCCCTTGCTGTATGCAAATTGACTGCCAAATTTACCTACAAAACAAGTCGTGGCTACACTTCGGAAGTAGTTAATTGGCTGTAAAGTGCTTTGAGATGTCCTGAGTTTGTGAAAGGCATTATATAAATGCAAGTTCTTTCTGTACAACTCCCTCCAATCCACTATTGGTGGCAGCGCCTTCATGTGCTGGGGCTTTATGCTCCGCTCTGCCTCTTTTAAACCCCTCTGCTTCTCTCCCTGCCTTTCAAAGCCACCGGAAAACCCATCTCTTTGACCAAACCTTTCGTTCCCACATTTAACTTCCACAAAGGTTTGGTGGGGATTACTTTCTTCCTCTTTGAAGTGCTTGGGACATTTTCCTACATTCAAAGCACCTTATAAATGTAAACTGTTGTTAACATCAACACTTGGTGTTTACGTCTAAATCTAGCTTCACACACACACACACAATAGGAAGAAAAGATTAAGGACTGGTTTTGTGTTAGTTTTATTTTTTGAAGTGTATTAACTGGAGTTGTACAGTAGCTGTGCAGTGTAGCACCAAGGCACAAAGAATAGTTTTAGAGAGCTAATGAATTCAGGGACATATTACTGTGCTATGGAGGAAAAAATCAGCCTAGCTATTGAGATATTCCGCAGAGAAATGCAGTAAGAGGGAAAATGCAGCTTGTCACTTCCTGCTTTGAGCAGTGGGGAGAGCTCTATCCACAGGATGAGAACAGGTGCTGTGCCAAGTGCAGACTGCAACCTAGTTTCACAAATATGGCCCCCCCTGCTCTGAAGATTTGCGTGCTTGTGGTAATGCAAAGTTCCCAGCTGTGTGAGAGCAACTTATTTATATCCTAATTGGTTTCAGTCTTCTGTTAAAATTCTGCGGAGGAAGAATTTAATTGGAAGTTGTTGCCATGAAAGTTTTAGTTTATACATTGTGCATTGGAATTTAATAAATCTCATTTTTTGTGAATGAGTTTAGTCCGTGTTACTGAGGTAGAAATTCATTGTGGTTGGGAGTGCTAAACGGGTGATAGTGGTTAGGCAGTTCGTCTATTGACTTCAATGGCGGAGTGTAAAGCGGATAGCTGAATCACTATCGCCCGTATTGTACTATCCTCCAAGACCAATTTCTACTCCATTGAGACTTGCGGCTGAGTGGACGGAACCAAAGTGGGTTGTCTTTATTGAATGTCCAGCCTTAAGCTCGAGTTCAGGGTGTGAATTACATCCATTTCAGGATGGAATGGAGCATCGGTCAGAGCAGCAAAAAACTTCTCTCCATCATGTCTGCTCTTGGTATTGGAAATCACAAGTCCTGGATTGCAGAATAGAAAGACGAGCAAAGCAGAAAGACTCCGACGGAGATGTAGCTGTGAGTTATTGCTGAGCTGGGGATGGGCCAAAATTAACTATTTGCCAAGTGGAAATAGGACTTTTTAAAGGAAGACAAAAACAAAATGGCAGACAGGAGGTTTCATTGACATCAACTTGCTCCTTTGTCCGCTGGTCAACTTTCTCTGTATCTGAGTAGCACGTTGACGTCTCTATTTCTATTGCTCCTGTAAGCAGGAACCAGCTGCACCTACAGCCTCCGGCCAGGACACCCTCACTGTCCCCACGTCAGTAGCTGTGGATGGCCTCCGACACAGAGGACCCACCTCCGCCCCTTGGGCCTATGGTGCCTGGTAAGTAAGAAGAGAGTCTCCTTCATCACTGTCTTGATGTTTTTTTCTTCATTGGCTATGTATTTCATCTGGACTTCACTTTGTCATTGAAAGGCCTGCAGGAGAAGAGCCCCAGAACCCAGCGGGAATGTTCGGTCTCTCAGCGTACAATCTGTACAGCTCTCAACAAATCGTTTGGTTCCAGCAGATGTATGCAAGGCAGTATTATATGCAATAGTAAGTATTTAACGGACCCTGTGTGTTACCTTTTTTAAATGAACGTGAAAGGTTTTCCTGGGGTAAATGCTGCTTTGCACCCCTCCTCCTTTTGCCAATTCTGGTACAATATTACCACCATAGATTGCTATTGTTTACAACCAGAACTTGGCGATCTCCCCCTCGTGTACAGACTACCATTTACCAAAGGAGAGATTGTATCATGGTGAATGTAATCAAAATAAATCACACCTAAAATGTACCCATTACTCAGTCAGTTATTCTACATTTGTATTTTTAACTATCTCTGATTTGAAGTTTGAATGCAAGTGAAGGTTATTTAGCTATATTAATATTCAAAGCTTGTGTTTTGATATGATGTATCACTGCATTGAACTGCCTGCATTCACTTCTCACAACAAGTGTCTTTTGGAGTCCAGGGAAATGCAGGAGGCCAATGGAAGTCTGCTCCTTGCACCAGTACCTGCACATTGGCATATGTACACAGAAGGCAACATGCCTCTCTTTGGGAATAGGAGCCTCTTCCTGCACCCAGCATCTGCCAAAGAGATAAGGGACCTGTTGGTGCCAGTAACGTAATGTGAATGCCCCTCCCCTTCCCCCACCCACCCCAACACACACCACCAAATCACATTACGCGCTGCTTTCAGTAGCTACATGAAAGTAGGCATGTCCAGGTCAGCAAAGCCTGATTGGTCTCGCAAAGATGCCGCCAGTTATATCTGCAGGGGGAGCCGGATACACCGACTGTGGGTCAGGGGGGAGCCGGATACATCCACTGTGGGTCAGGGGGAGCTGGATACACCGACTGTGGGACAGGGGGGAGCCGGATACACCGACTGTGGGACAGGGGGGAGCCGGATACATAGTTCTGCCATTTGCTTCTAGATACCTGCAGCTACCACGCAGCAAAGGGCTGCCACGTTCAGTGCCAACCACAGCCTCCAACCTGTTTGCACCTCCTTCAAGCATGCTGGAAGGCCTCTATGGATTATGCCATGCAATATAAAAGAGGGCGACCCTCATCGCAACCATCTCATGCAGCATCACTGTCACCTGCCTGCAGGTTTGTGACGGCACCTTGGGTTTCCTTTAGCAAAATCTTTGCCTGCTCTTGGTCCTCTCCTAACGCTGCTAATGACCTATTGGGCCTTTTGAGCCTTTCCATAAGCTTTGGGTTTTTGTCACCATATTCTTCCACCTTTTTTTAACTTATCCCCATCCATTTTAAATATCACTTAAGCCCAGCACCAGTGTGCTCTGAGTCCCTCCAAAACAATGGGCCACAATATTAACTTAAGAGCTAGGCCATTCAGGAGTGAAATCTGGAAGCACGTTTTCCACACACACACTAATAGAAATCTGAAATTCACTTCCCCCAAAAGACCGTGGATGCTGGGACAATTGAAATATTCAAGACTGAAATATATCTTTTTTTTAATTAGGTAAGGATAACCTGGGGTATAGATCAAAGGCAGGTAATGCAGTTGAGGTAATGGCGGAATAGGCTCCAGGGGCTGAATGGCCGACTCCTATGTCCCAATCTGCACCTGAAACTATTCTGATGAGCTGATGTCGGGAAACAGGGCAGAACCAGCACAGACCCATTTCTAACCACTAGGGAGTACCTATGTTGGAAAATCTTGGCTACCGTGTCTCCAGACTCGAAAGGCCAACACCAAGGGAGAGCCACTTTTCCAACATAGGTTCCTTTTAAAGTACATATTAATAGTAATTAGCCCTTTAGTTGATTAGTAGCCTCAAGTTTTTGGGGCTAATAAAATTCTTCAAGTTACCTCTGTTACCCTTGAGCCAATTTTTAAAAATGTATTCATGGGATGTGGGCGTTACTGGCAAGGCTGGCATTTATTGCCCATCCCTAATTGCTCTTAAGAAGATGGTGGTGAGCCGCCTTCTTGAACCGCTGCAGCCCATGTGGTGAAGGTACTCCCACAGTGCTGTTAGAGAGGGAGTTCCAGGATTTTGACCCGGCGACGATGAAGGAATGGCGATATATTTCCAAGTCCGGTTGATGTGTGACTTGGAGGTGATGGTGTTTGTCTTTGCCCAGTGAAGTCAATATCTATCCAGTAATGGAACACGTCCGATATTATCTGATTTATTTCTGAATTTTAATTTTGTTTTACAGTCAGGCTGCGGTTGCTGCTGCCGCTGCCGCCAACTCCCAGCAACAACCGGTGGTTACCCCGGGGACACCTGTGGCATTGCCCAACCAGCCCCCTCTGGTCAACCTTCCTGCAGATCAGAATGCCCCCCTGCCTCAGCTCAACAACCCACCGGCTAACCAGAACCTGCGGATGAACGCTCAGGGGGGCCCTGTGGTGGACGATGACGAGGAGTTGAACCGTGACTGGCTGGATTGGCTTTACTTAACTGCCCGCGCCTGCTTTTTCCTCAGCATCGTGTACTTCTACTCGTCTCTGAGCCGTGTGGTGTTGGTGGTGAGCGCCATACTGATGATGTACCTGTAAGTATTCTGATCTGGCGCCAACTTCTGAATGCAGGCAGCCCTTTATTACCCACACAGCCCCGTGTATTTCATTCTCAGTCTGATCTCCCGCGCACCCGAGCTACATATGTGGTCGGGTTGTCAACCCTCCAGGGGTGTCCTGGAGCCTCTGGGAATTAAAAATTCAGCTCCTGCGCACGGCTGCAAGAAAAATCATAGCAGCCCTTCCTTTGAACACTTTATACTTGTTTGTTAGTTATAAAAGTATTGGAGAATGGGGGAGGGAAGGAAGGCTGTTCGACTGGGCGGGGCGGTTGGAGATGGGAAATCTTGTGATGAAACCTCCAGGAATATGTCCACCCAGAGTTGGCAACCCTATGTGTGATGCCATTGCTGGTGCGGTGATGATATTGCACTGCTGATGACATTGTTATACTCTTCACCTGCTTACTGACCTGGTCAGTTGGCAAGTGGGAAAATGAACCAGGTGACCGTGCCTCTTTAAACAGCGATATCCGTAGAAACAATTGGTTAAGCCCCACAAATGGCATTATTTCCAAAGAACATTGCAGATTTACAATCTGACAGTGTTTGTCATTAATTATGTTGGTAATTATTTGTGCTTGAATTATTATCCACTTCCACTCCTATCATCCCCACCCCCCTCCCCTGGCCATAACATCGCTCTGTACCTGAAACACAAGCGGAACCAGGAAACCGATACTGGGTCAATGCTGTTATAGAATCATAGAATGGTTACAGCACAGAAGGAGGCCTTTCAGCCTATCGAGCCCGTGCGGCTCTCTGCCAGAGCACTGCAGCTAGTCCCACTCCCCGGCCCTGCACATTGTTTTCCTTCAGGGACTTAGCGATTCCCTTTTGAAAGCCATGATTGAGTCTGCCTCCACTATCAATGAACCAAGCCCAACCCGGCCCACACTTGGCATACAAGCACCAGGGGCGGGGGTAGTTTTATGGTTGGGCAAAAAGCAGACAATAGTGAATCGGTAGCCTGTTTTACATCTCCCCTGACTTTCTTTTTCAATGGAGTGGATAATCAACCAAGGTATAAAGCGGGCTGCCGATTCACACGTGCCTGTCTATTGCATACTGATAAAAGTTAAAATTGCCCACAAAATGCTTCCAGTGGGGGAGGGGATCACTGGATAGTAAGTGATTGATTATTAACCCCTCCCCCCTCCTGCAGCCTTACCCAGAGGCACAGAAACCAAGTGTGGCATCCCTATGCCACCCCAACTGAGGTTAACTAAATCAGTACCTTCCTGATTTGTAGAGCTCAGTACTGCACCAAGAGGTGCACTTGCCTATTGAGCCTTCCCAAGCAATTGGTCGGCCTTGAAATCTGATGGCATTCAGCTCCCATAGGCTATCCAGCAGATTATTTTTCCAGTTTGTTTTAATGTTCAGTTTTGTTACATTTACAATGTTCCAAAGGCAAAGTCTCCCGCAGAACCTGTTGCAGACTAAATGCCATGTTCTCCTCCAAGTGTTGAATAGTCCTTACTCCTGTGGGCTACTTGCTTACTGTTTGCCTGATAACTAAAGGTGTGTTCTGTGGTTTCCCTGCAGGCACCGGGCTGGCTGGTTCCCATTCAGGCATCCAGCACCGATACAGCTACTACCAAATGACAATGGGCCAGTGGAGGCAGCCAATCCCAACCAGGAAAATCAGCAACACCAGGAGAATCAGGACAGCCAGGATGATGTGCAAGAAGAGGTCAGTGGAATTTACACACTGTTTATTTGAATAGAGGACAGAGAGTTGGCAATGCAGCAGCTATTGGAGTTCGAATGAAATCTAGTCAACGGTTTTGTTAAGAAGGCAGCTGCTTACTACAAAGCTCGTAATCATAATTAAACAAAGCTTTTGCAATTTGTCTGGCTGAATTTGTTGTAAGCCTATTTTGAAAAGCACTTTTTGAAGTCACTGGTGTTGGGATCAAAACTATATCTGTGATGGGAATGAAGTTGGATGCAGATGTCCCAGTGATTACGTAGGTGATGATGCTTTCAGTCTCGGTTGTTCCGTTGTGGGGAAGTAGAGTGCTCCCACTGAGGGAAGGGGGAATTCAGGGTGCCAGTCAGTGCAGGCAGCGATCGTGTAGGTCCTGGTGCTCTTTGCAACCTCGGTGTCATATTTGACCCTGAAAGGAGCTTTCAACCACATACCCGCAGCATAACTAAGACCGTCTATTTCCACCTCCGTAACATCGCTCTTGCCTCAGCTCATCCGCTGCTGAAGCCCTCATCCATGCCTTTGTTACCTTTAGACTTGACTATTCCAATGCACTCCTGGCTGGCCTCCCACATTCTACCCTACGTAAATAGAGGTGATCCAAAACTCGGCTGCCTGTGCCCTAATTCACACCAAGTCCCACTCGCCCATCAGCCCTGTGCTCGCTGACCTACTTCTGGTTAAGCAACGCCTCGATTTCAAAACTCTCATCCTTGATTACAAATCCCTCCATGGCCTCGCCCCTCCCTACCTCTGCAATTGCCTCCAGCCCCACAACCCCCTGAGATGTCTGCGCTCCTCAAATTCTGCCTCTTGAGCATCTCTGATTATAATCGCTCAACCATTGGTGGCCGTGCCTTCTGTTGCCTTGGCCCTAAGCTCTGGAACTCCCTGCCTAAACCTCTCCGGCTTGCCACCTCTCTTTCTTCCTTTAAGACGCTCCTTAAAACATGCCTCTTTGTCCAAGCTTTTGGTCACCTGAACTAATTTCTACTTATGCAGCACAGTGTCAAATTTTTTGCGCATAATACTCCTGTGAAGCACCTTGTTAAAGGCACTACATAAATACAAGTTGTTGTTGTCATGCTGGTAGAGGGTTAGGAGCAAATCTCCAGACCATCCACTCCTCCGGAGTAGGTGGACGTCACTGGGAGGACTTCAGAAAACCAAATCTTGTTTTTTTTTTAAAATGGTTAACACCCAACACTGTACCTCACAAACCAGCCACAAAGCTTATTCTACATATCCCTTATGCAAAGAATGTGGCAGAATAGGAGATTGATACTTGAAACCTTTAACAGTTACTGTACAGCCTCCATGTCCCTTTTCCTGTTGTGCCTTTGTAATACATGTCACATTGATCATTATGGTTTCCTTTGCTGATGCAGAACCAAATAAAGCACCCGAAATAAATCCATTCAGTGCCCACTCCCTAATGGCCAAGGTGCTCTCTGCTTCACTGCATCTTTAACTTGCATTTCAAATCCTTCTGCGGCCTCGCCCCTCCCTATTTCTGTAACCTCCTCCAGCCCTACACCCTTTGAGAACTCTCTGTTCCTCCAATCTGGTCTCTTGTGCATCCCTGATTTCCTTTGCACCGCCATCGGTGGCCGTGCCTTCAGCTGTCTCAGCTCTGGAATTCTTTCCCTAAGCCCCTCTATTCCTCTCTCCTCCTTCAGATGCTTCTTATAACCTAACTCTTTGACCAAGCTTTTGGCCACCTCTCCTAATATGTGGCTCGGTGTCACATTTTGTCTGACAATGCTCCTGTGAAGTGCCTTGGAATGCTTTAAAGGTGCTATATAAATACAGTTCTTTTGTTGGGTGGGAAAAGTCTTTAAACAGTAACTCTGCACGCTTGATTCAAGTTAAATGATGGTGCTAAGGGTTAACGTGTGCTTGATAAATACTCATTGAATGAAGCTCTGATTTGTTGGGTCTGTGAATTTCAGAACGGGACACCGGATCAAGATCTTGAAATAGCGAGTGATTCTGTAAGCGATGATGTCACCGAGACCGCTCTGGTTCCTGAGGCCGAGGTGGATAGGACCACACTTGTGAATAAGGCCTGGGTGTTCTTCAAAACCTTCTTTGCTTCTTTGATTCCTGAAGGTCCCCAGGTTGTGGCCAACTAATTCCAACTACATGCAGGACTGCTGTGCGTTATTTTAAAATATCTAATAGTGCAATCCTAGTGTCAGTGCTTATGGGCATTGTGCAAGATGAGGTCAGACTGTTTCTGTCGCGACTGGGTCGCTGAATGTTATTCCAAATGGAGCACAGGATAGTATGCGATATAAAGGTGTAAATGTTGTAAATTATTAGAGGAAAGATATAGAACTATTATAAAATGTGCAATTTATAGACACTTCTAGCTGATCTGAAGCTGTTAATTGGATCATGTAATGACTCCACAATGTGACAGTTTACAGTCTCTATCATTAACCTAACTGCTGTGGCCAGCAGCACTTTTAACTCCAGCAAATATGGCTTCACACTGTTAGAAGTACTTTTCTGCTCTTTTGCAAGTTTTATGATGACCATTTACTGGAAACTTTACTACTGTTGATCCCTTCACACAGTTGTAAATCTAGTTTTCACCTTGCAAAACAAAAAGCACAATAAAAGAATTTTGATGTAAATGAGACCGGCCTGCTCCCAGAGTTCTGCTTTCCCTGACCCACTTTTAGTTCCTGTTGAAAGCCCCTGTGACAGAGGCACAGTACGTGCGCTGCTCTGCTAGGACTTTTGGCTTTCATTCAATGATGCTGACTGGGAACGATGGAAGTCATGAGTCAGATTACAAATCACACGATGTAGACTTTGGCTCCACTGGGGTAGGGTTCCAGCAGTGCCATGAGCCTTTCAGTATCTCGCTCAAATTCCCATCCTTTACACATAAACTTTACAGTGCTGGCAGGATATTGAACCATGGGGTGAAGCCACAACAGAGGCCGATTTTCTTCACTGATGTCTGCACACACTAATTGCAGCAAGGGTCACTCATCCCTCACAATTTGAAATCCTGACTAATTCCAACCCCCTCTTCGCTCCCCCTCCTCCCTTCTCTACCCAAGGCCGATTATAGTTCCCCAACTGCAATCGGCTAATTCAGCACAGACCAGGGACAAAACTTGGGGACACTTATTTATCAACGGAACCAAGTTGAATGGAGCAAATTTATTTTTCAACCATCTAGTCCTGAGTCATTCCTCTTAAAATGGGAGGAGGCCCATGTGGAGCATAAACACCGGCATAGACCAGTTGGACCAAATGTAAATTTTATGTAAAGTACCCTCGAGATATTAAAATTCCAAATATTTAACAGTCAAGCACTCCATTGTTTGGTTACTGCTGCGACTACCTTTTAAGGCAATGAAGTGTTCCATGTTACGATGCTGTAAATATTGACTTTGGCCTTATTGTGCTCGCTGCCCAGATTGATGCTCCAGGTACCTTCCTTGGAGAATGGTTGAGGGCCCAGGGAGGCTGGAACAATGCTCACTGTCTGGTGGAATTACTTCCTATGCCACCTTCAGTTGCTGTTTGTTTTGCCGAGCCCATATCTGAAGGTCAGAGCTGCGATCAAGGGTTGAATTCTGGTCTTTCCTTTGTTACTGATGAAAACTCATCAAAAATGTTCAGAACTAATCCCTCTGCATCATAAGGCACAGAACAGAAGTAGAAACAAAGGCACTTCTGTTGTAAAATCCAGACATTTAATAATGTCTAGTTTGCATTCTAAAAATGTCAAAACCAGACTGTCTCCTAAAGATGAATTGATGGCAGTCCTAGCGCTATAATTATGTTATTCATCTAATCTCATGGGAGAATGGAACCTCTATCTAATCTTTCCATTTCATATTGAAATTTAAGGAGTCAGCACGCTAGGCTAGGAGGGTTTGTTAATGACCTGACATTGGGTAAACTCGGTCTTTATTCCCCTGCTATCAGTACTTTTCCCTCTTTGCCCCCACCAACACTGACTCATCTATTGGAAGTTCTAGTCAGAATAGCGTACCACAGCTCTACACTGAATGCTTTTGGTCCAGACCTAACTGCCTATCTAATTAAACCTCCACTCATGACCGTGCTGAGACAATCTACTGTATGATTGCCACTGCATCTCCTTCCTTTGCTAAAGGTGGGAGCGCTCCCCTGTGTAACTTAAACATTTACGTATACCAACAAATACTATGATAGTGTGCTTTTTTTTTTGCTAAGTAATAAATGATGTTGATGTATACTTAAAAAAAAGACTTACGCTTGTATAGCGCCTTTCACGACCACCTGACTTCTCAAAACACTTTACAGCCAATGAAGTACTTTTGGAGTGTAGTCACTGTTGTAATGTGGGAAACGTGACAACCAATTTGCACACAACTCCCACAAACAGCAATGTGATAATGGCCACATAAACTTTTTTTGTTATATTGATTGAGGGATAAATATTTTCCAGGACATTACTTAATTATTTAAGTACTTAATTATTCATAGTTAATTTACATTGCCAAATAATATTAAAGGCATAATCTAGTGGGAAAGACTTGTTCAAAGTAAAAAATATTAATAGTTTCCAGTGCCCTCATGATTTCTGACCTACATTTTTTGAGTGTTTTTAAATGTCTCCTTCTCTGGGCAATCTTCACCCTTTTCATAAAAACACTGGGGCACGGGTAGTATCTTGTCCAATTGGCCATTCTTCATTTGTGAATCTAGATAGCCAATGTCGACAGGAATGTAAGTTTGTTTCAATGTGTTTTTAATATAAATGAACTATGAAGGACACCTGGTAATGAAGAACACAACAGACATCCAGTATTTCGGGGATATCATGGGGCGGAGGGGTGGCGCGCCTATATGGGAATTCCAAATTTACAATTTTCTCTCCACGGGTCTCTTTAAATTGAATATGTTTTTCACTGCCAAACTAGCTGTTGAGAATTAAAGAACCTTCTCCATGATCGCTGTCCTTTCATTTTGCCTCCACATGCTGCTCAAATGAACGGAGCCATTTAGATTGAAGTGTCTGCCCAAAATGGTGTTCTGTTGGGTAACGCCCCAGTTTAAGACGATGGGTTTGTTTATGTATTCCAGTAACATTCACACACAATAGGTTGAAATGGCTCCATTCAGTTGAGGCCAGCAGGAGGGGAGTAATTGCCACCCAGCTCTGGGAGGGTGGCAGCTCAAATGGCCAATCCGCAACATGGAGAGCTGGGGCTGGGAAGTCTGAGGTCAAGTCTTTGGCTTCCTGTCTGGCTAGGACAAAAGGACAATCTGCTGTAATTTTGGAGTCACAGAGAGAGAGTTCTCCCTCGCTAAGATTAGAGCTGACTAGTTTCAGGGATTTGCTGGTTTTTAATATGAATTTAAACTGTAAATAGCATAGAGTGACGTGCTTTGTTATTTTCTACATGACGAGCACTGTGAAATATTCAAAGCTATATTATGTTCATATTACACGTAAAATAAATCAGTTTGTTGGTTTAGAGTTGGCCTTGTCTTACTGGAGTGTTTATTAATTTACCTTCCGGAATATGGAAGAAACACTTGGGACCACGTGGGAGATTACAGTGTCCGGGACACCTAGCGAGAGGTCTCACTGTTACAATCCCTGGGTCTAGATATTGGGCAGTAAAGGTTAAACTCTTGATCATAAGGGACGGACGGGTTGGGTCTGCCTGAAGGGAGAGACCTGTCATGCTAAACCCAAGACAATATCTAGTGCTGACCTGAAATTTGTAACCCCTCTCCAGGACATAAAGATTCCCTATGCACATACTGTGCCATCATGATTTCTCGATAAATCAATTAAATAACTATGCTTTATGAAAAATATTTGTCAGCCTTTTACTCAGTAACTGAAATTGGTAAGGTCTAAAATAAAGTAAACAAGAAAGAAATTCAAACTATAAAATATTTTAGTGATGAGACTAAATTTACCCAATAAATTGTATCACGTGTTGTTTGTAATTAAAAATGTTAACTGCAAAACCTCAAACTGTCTTAAAAGTCAAGGTGCTTCCAAAATTTTCCTCAACTGTTTTAACCACGTCTGTGCATTCTGACCACGTGCCTTTGGCAGGATTTCCCAGCATGCAGTTTGCACGTTACCAGGAGTTGAAGGGTAGGTGTGTCCCATCATCCTGTGCAGATTTGAGCATTTCTCAGCTTTTTCCAAAAGACTTTGAAAGAAATTGGCTTTTTCAGGCAAATGATGACCTGTATTTTGAAATGCTGTTTTCCTTATGAAATGCTCTTGACACCTGTGAGCAGAGTTTCTTTGTCAATGTGTAAGATTTCTAAATCTGGCATTAAATTGACAGCAAGACCAATTCTTTTAAAACAATTTGGAATAAGTTTATTAAACACACACACTTGCACATAGCCTATCGAACACAACAGCAGTCTGTTAGTATCCTACGGACTCTACTGAATTAGAACAGGTGAGGCATTGAGTTACAGATTTACACAGGCATCTACTTCCCTCTGAGTCAAGCAAAGCACGCAGCCGCCTTCCTTGCTTCTTGGCCTGGTCTGTAGAGAGGGAGGTTTCCTGCTTTGCCGTGTGGTCATCCAAAAGAGAGAGAACAGACTTTGGGGTTGCCTTTTTATATCTCAAGCCCATTGGTAGAGTTGGTCTAAGTTGGTAGAGCCCCAGGATTGAGTCTTAGTTTCAGGGCAGTTCTTTATTGGTTTTCCTCACACATGTGACTGCAGGAATTGGAGCCGTTCCTTGATTGGGTTAATCGATTTCCCATTAACACCTTTTCTAGTTTGGTGAGTTTCGATGGGCCTGCCCACCCTGAAAGTCATGTTCCTTTTGTTCCTTAAGCTCAGCCCAGAAGAGAAGACTTGAGATTGGATGTATATTAGAGCCCCATTATTCGGACCCCTTCAGAGGGAGCAATGTGCGACGGCCCGGCCTGGAAATTGGTGCGGTCCTGGTCTGCAAGACCATCAGCAGGCCGGGGCCATTAGAGGGAGCAGCGTGCGGCAGCATGCCACTGCAGGGAGGGCAACAGCTGTGAAGAGGGCAACTAAATTTGACGCCCCCCAAATCCAGGTCACTGATTGGAGTGCGGGCAGGTACAGCTGGAGCGGCAATGTTGGGGCGAAGGAGCGGCGTGAGCTTGGGGCCTCGAAGAGGCGAGGGCCCAGGAGCAGCATAGACCAGCCCACACTGCGGTATGTGTGCACTAGGTCTGTGCAGCAGAGCTGGTCTCCAGTCGTCTTGGTTAATCCTTATCACTGGACCAAGACCTAGCTCTGTCAAACCCGTATGGTGGCTGGTGTGCAAAGTGAATAAAAATCCACATACAGGCATCTTCCACCCTTCAGGATGTAGTTCAAGACTTGGAATATTAGGTCCTTCATTGAAACATCTGTGAACTCATCGTGGAAGCAAGTCATCCTCGATACGAGGGACTGCCTATGATGATGATGATCTATTTTAGCTCGCGTGCAAACCGCAGCCTGTCTGTGTAATCTGCACTTTTGACATTTATACATACACATTAAATTCATCTTTATTACATTACAACATATCAATTCTATCATTAATATACACTTTTATTCTTATAGATTGTTAGAAAAGAAAGCAAAAGTATTTCTTATGGGAATGGATGTGTTTTCAATTAATAGCCTCTTTATTTTCGTTCTATATAGTAAGTTTAAAAAAAAATATTTTGAATCCTTTATTGAGGGTAAATTTTTTTACATACAAAAAAACATTGCAAAAGATGACCTTTTCGAGCATTTTATGAGATAATCTGTGTTTATTGAAATTATTACTCATTAATGATGGAATAAATTGGTCAACTCACGAATCGTGCACTAAAAGGGAACTTTCTCACTTTTCTTCTGGTCAGCCCATGGTTTTCCATCCATTAATTTTAAGAATCTCATAACTTACCCTTAAATGGTTGAAGAAAGCACATAATGAGCTATGGATGGGTCAGGAGAGGAGGCTGATGGAAAGATGTTGGATGGGTTTGGGACATAGGCCTCCTTGACCTTGTCCCCAAATGCAGAGTGTTCTACTCCCTCCCTTCCCTCCATTACTGCTACATCCCTTCAACCCCTAATACTTGACTTGAGCACATCATCATCATCGTAGGCAGTCCCTCGAAATCGAGGAAGACTTGCTTCCACTCTAAAAGGGAGTTCTCAGGTGACTGTACAGTCCAATATGGGAATTACAGTCTCCGTCACAGGTGGGACAGAGAGTCGCTGAAGGAAAGGGTGGGCAGGTAGTCTGGTTTTCCGTACGCTCCTCCGCTGTCTGTGTTTGTTTTCTGCATGCTCTCGGCGATGAGACTCAAGGTGCTCAGTGCCCTCCCGATGCTCTTCCTCACTTAGGGTGGTCTTGGACCAGGGATTCCCAGGTGCTGGTGGGGATGTTGCACTTTATCATGGAGGCTTTGAGGGTGTCCTTGAAACGTTTCCTCTGCCCATCTGGGGCTCGCTTGCCATGTAGGAGTTCCGAGTAGAGCGTTTGCTTTGGGATTCTCATGTCGGGCATGCGGACAATGTAGCCCGCCCAACGAAGCTGGTCGAGCACATAAATCTAGGCTGGCACTCCAGTGCAGTGCTGAGGGAGTGCTGCACTGTTGGAGGTGTCGCCTTTTGGATAAGATGTTAAACTGAGGCCCCGTCTGCTCCCTCAGGTGGACATAAAAGATTCCATAGCACTATTTCGAAGAAGAGCAGGGGAGTTATCCTCGGTGTCCTGGCCAATATTTATCCCTCAAGCAACATAACAAAAACAGATTATCTAGTCATTATCACATTACTGTATATGGGAGTTTGCTGTGTGCAAGTTGGCTGCTGCGTTTCTCACATTACAACATTGACTACATCTAAAAGTACTTCATTGGCTGTAAAGCGCTTTGAGACGTCCAGCGGACAATGTGGCCCCCCCCAATGGAGCTGGTTGAGTGTGGTCAGTACTTCGATGCTGGGGATGTTGACCTGAGCGAGAACGCTGATGTTGGTGCATCTATCCTCTCACTACTACTGACTGAGGCACGAGGGAAACAGCCAAGGGCTAGAAGGAGTGCAGAGAAGGACCACAAGGATTATCCTCAGTATCAGAGGATGGAGTTATGATGGCAGGTTAGAAAACCTTGGACTCTTAACCTTGAAATGAAGTAAATGAGAGGTGATACTATCAAGGTATATAAGATACTAAGTGACATACAAGAGGTTAATCCAGTGCACTATTTGAAATTAAACCATGACTGTAGGATAAAGAAACATAGCTACCAACAGATAAAAGGCTAGTTCGGGACTGATGTCAGGAAGCATATCTTCACACACGGAGTGATTAATTCCTGGAATGGTCTTCAGGGCAGAGTGATGGTGAGCTGCCTTCTTAAACCACTGCAGTCTGTGTGGTGAAGTTATTCCCACACTGCAGTTAGGTAGGATGTTCCAGGATTCTGATCCAGTGACGATGAAGCAATTGGTGATTTTTGTGCAATTCAGGATGGCGTGTGATTTGGAGGGGAACTTGGAGGTGACGGTGTTCCCATGCATCTAGAAGTTGTGGGTTTGGGAGGTGCTAATGATAAAACAGACTTTCCTTCATAGTGCTGTTTTTAAGAGCCATACAAAATTGTACTTTAATGGAGGTGAATTGCACAGGTTCCCTGTTAGTGAGAGTAGCTGTAGGAATGTGTTGTATTGGGGGTTATCGTTAAGGTTACCAACTCTGGGTGTATTCCTGGAGGTATTCACACGACCTTCCGCCTCAAACCACCTCGCCTCCCCCATTACTGCCATTGGTCCATCCTCCAGGAGTGCCACCAATTGGAAAAGAAGCAGACTTTTGTTACGCAGTTGGATTAATCTTAACTGTTAGTGAAACAGCCTCGCACCCCTCCCCCCCCCCCCCCCGCCTTCAATATTTTTTATAACTAATAAATGAAAATGTTCAAAGAAAATGGAAAAATCACCATTTTGTTTAGTGCCCCTGTGATATTTCTCCTGGACTAATTGCAGCTGTGTCTTGGAGGTTGATCTTCAATTCCTGGAGACTCCAGGACAATCCAGGAGGGTTGACAACCTTAGTTGTAGTACATTGGACCAGTGATCTCCAAGATGTTGAGCACTCTTTGATCTGGCCTATGAATCTCTTGTCTGTTCTCCTTGTGTTTATCCGTCAAGCCGACGTCCGCAACTTCAAACTGTGACACCTTCCCAGGCCTGCAGGGCTGGGAAATATTGCTCCGTGATTGGTGGATTTCGACCCGTCAGGGGGCAGCCTTAGCTTCACAGTTCTCTAGGCCAGACAATTTTAAAGAGCCCCGGGCAAATCTCTCCCACTGCCTGTGTGCGTGGAGGACATGTCTTTTAAAGTGGGCATTATATTCTTGGAGATAATGGAATCTCTCTGAAAATGTTCTGTAGCCTAAAAGGGGGAGCATGAAGCTGAGGACAGAGAAACAACCAGACGGGAAAGCACTTCAGAACGCACAGAGGGAGAAAGTGAACATAAGAACACAAGCAATAGGAGCAGGAGTAGGCCATTTGGTCGCTCGAGCCTGTTCTGCCATTTAATAAGATCATGGCTGATCTGATCTTGGGCTCAACTCCACTTCCCTGCCTGCTCCCCATAATCCTGGACTCCCTTTTGGTTCAAAAATCTGTCTATTTCCACCTTAAATACATTCAATGACCCAGCCTCCACATCTCTCTGGGGCAGAAAGTTCCAAAGATTCACGACCCTCTGAGAGAAGAAATTCTTCCTCATTTCCATTTGAAATGGGCGACCTTATTCTGAAACTATGGAGGGGAAAAGCAGGATAAGACAGAAAGGAGCAGAACAGTGTGGAGAGGGCAATAGGAAGATAGAAAAAGAGTAAGATTAGGAGAGTAAAAGAACCAGGAAGGAGAGAAGGGAGGATGATGAGGAGAGGATGATTAAGGGTTTTGTGTGGGGAAATCGACTTCATGTGAATGGAGTGCCTCATTTTTTCCAGATGCTTATATTTTTATGATTGGAGCCTTGATTATGGCGCTCACATACTGGAATTGACACATTTATTCAGCCCACAGCTCCCAAAGGTTGCTCCTGGTAAATGTGGGTTGTGTTGTTTGACTCGAAGTGGTGGGATTTTATGCATCGTTTGACATTAATGGGCAACATTTGTCCTTTTTATAATAACGTTCACTGAGGAAAATCTTTTGCTCTGCAAAAGAAAAAATAGGAAGTCACGCTAGAAATCAGGTTCGAAACCATGAACTCTTCCTCATTGAGCAGGTTCAGTACAACACTGCCACATTAGAAATACTGCAAAAGTCCTAAGCTTGCCCAGGATAATTCCATTGCCACAGAGATATCGGGTTCCCTCTACAACCTGCATCTCCTCTCCCGTAGGAAAACTTATTAGCTTCCTCATTGATTAGACTGAGGATTCACTTGCTAACCCCTGTAGTCATTTGCAGCAAGTGCTAGTGTGACATAGTTTGTATGAGGGTCTATAGACCTCCCACAACAAAGTGAGGGAACGGTGCTTGTGTAAACATATGGTAAGGTCATTGTGAGGTTTGGATAGCTTAGAATTTCAGGCCACTGGTCCTAATGATACAATGATCCAGATCCCACCTTACTAAAGAAATGGACTTAACCTGGGACCACTGCTCATTAGATTCTTTCAGAAATGCCAGCATTGAGTTTGATTTATCCCAGTATACTTCCCATCACAAGTCCAGAATGGATAATATCGGCAGCAGAACTCCCAACTTCCAAAATCCAGACCTTGTCAGCTCCCCTAGTTGCAGCTTCTCATTGACACATCACTGATCCATCGGTAGCAGTTCAATAATTGTGCTGTTTTCTCATTGTGTCGTTCTGTGTATTCTGCGGGCAAAATTGGAAAAATCAAGGAACTGCACATGTGTGTATATGTGTGTGAGATTCAGGCGAGGAAAAGCAGCCTCCAATCACAAATGCAACCACTGGAAATCTGTCCATCTGTTCGTCACTTTGTCAATCTGTTTGGGACTTAACTCCATATCAGGGGAATGCCTGCTCCATCAAGAAATTCCAAAGCTATGTTACTGGACGAATTCCACTGGTTTGTATTTTAAAGACTGGACTGATGTCTCGGTTAGTGTTATGTATGCAATAAAGGTTCAAACGGAGTACTGTTTAAGTAAGCAAGGTACAACCTTGTTTCTGCTTTATTACTGTCCAAAGTGCTTGACTCTCAAAATGGCTGGCCTTTTATATCTGAGCAGCACCATGTGCGCGGTGCTCAGTGGCCTCCAACAATGATGCCATCTGGTGACCACAAACAGCATGTACATACATAACAATACCCTCCTCTGAGATCTTATCACAGGTTGAGACTGTCCGGTGTTTTGCGTTCCCGGGTTGACCGTCTCAGTTCAATTCCAGCCTTGGGTGAGTGTGCGGGGTCTGTTGTGGCTGGTGGCTGGATGACTGACTTGTTGGGGATGGCAGTGGCCATGTCAGGAATTCCAAGTCCATTTTTATTGAACAGGTACGTGATGGAAATTCCGGGTTGACTGATGACCCTTGAGTCCATTGAAGGCTGCTGATAGGTTGGTTGGTCGTCGATGGTTTCTTCGTCCGACTGTTCTGGCTCGCCTGTGTGCCTCAGCTTTGTCTGATCCATGTGTTTCCTGCAAGTTTGCCCATTCTTGAGCTAAATAACGAATACTCTGTTGCCCACTTTGACCATGACCGTACCAACGATCCATTTGGGACCCTGACCATAGTCAACACATATACAGGATCATTAACGGAAATCTCGCATGACACAGTTGCGCGATCGTGGTACCCTTGTTGACTTTGTCTTCTGTATTCAACATGATTATTTAAATCCGGGTGTACCAGAGATAGCTTGGTCTTAAGACCTCTTTTCATCATGAGTTCAGCAGGCGAGACCCCTGTGAGTGTGTGGGGTCTTGTCCTGTAACTCAGCAGTATGCAGGACAAGCAGGTCTGCAGTGACCCTTGGGTAACTCTCCTCATGCTTTGCTTGATAATTTGTACTGCATGTTCAGTTTGCCCGTTGAACGCAGGCTTGAACGGTGTTGACCTTACATGTTTTATGCCGTTAAGTTTCACAAACTCCTGAAACTCCTGACTGGTGAAGCATGACCCATTGTCACTCACCACTATGTCAAGCAGACCATGTTTTGTGAACATGACATTGAGATTCTCTATGGTTGCCGTGGACGTGCTGGATGATGTGATTATGCATTCTATCCACTTCGAATAAGCATCCACCACCACTAAAAACATCTTGCCCACGAAGGGACCTGCAAAATCTACATGGATCCTGGACCAAGGTTTGGATGGCCACGACCACAGACTCAGCGGCGATTCCACTGGTGCTTTGCTGAGCTACATGCAGGTGTTGCACTGATGCACGCATGCTTCCAGCTCAGAATCAATTTCTGGACACCATACATGGGACCTGACAATGGCCTTCATCATCACTATACCGGGATGTGTGCTATGTAACTCATGCACGAACTTCTCTCTCCCTTTCTTGGGCATTACAACGCGATTGCCCCATAATATGCAACCTGTTTGAATAGACAGTTTGTCCTTGCGACGAATGTACGGTTTGGCCTCCTCGCACATTTGCTTAGGTATGGCAGACCAATCCCCTTTGAGGATGCAACCCTTTACCACCGATAAAATCGGGTCCTGGCTGGTCCAGGTCTTAACTTGTTGAGCCGTGACAGGGGTTCCTTCACTCTCAAAAGCATCCATGAGTAACATTAGATCTGCCGGTTGTGGCGTTTCCACCTCCGGTGTGGGCAACGGCAACCAGCTCAAAGCATCGGCACAATTCTCTGTGCCAGGTCTGTGGCAAATGACATAATTATATGCAGATAATGTCAGCGTCCACCTTTGGATGTGGGATGAAGCGTTGGTATTGATACATTTGCTCTTGGAAAACAATGAAATGAGCGGCTTGTGATCAGTCTCCAATTCGAACCTCAGACCGAACAGGTATTGATGCATCTTTTTAACATTATACACACACACTAAAGCTTCTTTTTCTACCATTCTGTAGGCTCTTTCTGCTTTAGACAAACTTTTGGATGCATACGCTACAGGTTGAAGTTTCCTCGACTCATTGGCTTGTTGGAGTACCAATTCCATATGACGATGCGTCACAGGCCAAAGCTAAATGTTTACATGGGTCATAATGTACCAGCAGCTTGTTCGAGCAAAGCAGATTGGTGACTTTCTCAAAAGCTCTGTCTTACAATGCGCCCCACACCCAGTTGTTGCCTTTTCTCAACAGCATGTGCAGTGGTTCAAGTAAGCTGCTCAATTTAGGTAGGAAGTTACCAAAGTAGTTGAGTACACTTTGAGCGTTTCAGTCTGAGTCTCACTCTGTCCAAACACAGTAGAACCTCTTCCAGGTTGTTCAGATGTTCCTTGGAGTCACGACCGCTGATCAAGATGTCATCTTGAACCACAACGGTTCTGGGAACGGACTTCAGTAGACTTTCCATATTCCCCTGGAATATTGCTGCAGCCGAGCGAATTCCAAACGGGCACCTGTGGTAAATAAACAGTCCTTTATATGCGTTAATGCACATAAGTCTCTTCAACGTCTCGAACAACTCCTGTGTCATATAGACCGACATCAAGTCCAGTTTTGTGAACGACTTCCCTCCAGCTTCCCTCCGTCGCAAACAAGTCATCAACCTTCGGTAACGGGTACTGTTTAGAAACCCCGTTGATCGTAGCCTTGTAGTCTCCACAGATTCTGACTGTGTCATCATTTTTCAGCACAGGAACAATGGGGCTGGCCCATTCATTAAATTCGACCGGTGATATGTTCCCTTCACGCTGAAGTCTGTTCAGTTCAATTTCGACCTTCTCCCTCATCTGCCCGAACTTTATGATGGACAGGTCTTGGATCTGAGTCCACGTGTATCTGCTTGGCTCCTGTGAAGTTGCCGATACCCAGTTCGAACAGCGAGAGGAACTTGCTCAATACTTGGGCACATGTATCTTCCTCCGATGACAACGCCTTTATGTCGTTCCAATCGCATCTGATTTTCTCCAACCAGCTCCTGCCGAGCAGCGTTGAGCCATTGCCTGGAACAATCCACAGCGGTAACTCATGAACTGCACCGTTATATGACACATAAATTTGTGCACTGCCAATCACCTTTATCAGTTCTTTGGTGTAAGGGCGCAGCTTGGCATTAACAGGGCTCAGTCTCCCCCTCACAGTCTTAGTATCCCACAGTTTATTAAATGCTCGCTCGTTCATGATCGATTGACTCGCCCCCATGTCCAGTTCCATCGATACCGGTATCCCGTTAAACTTCACATTAATCAAAATTGGTTTACTCTTGGTTATGAAGGAGTACAATCCATACACTTCCTCCTCTGGCATCTCGGATTGCGTATCTGGATCCGCGCTAGTCTGACTTTCATCCTCCTTATGGTGTGTCGCAGCTCGCTTGCTCATCTGCAGACACTTGCGCTGGAGATGTCCCACTCTCAAACAGCCTTTGCAAGTATGTTGCTTAAATCGGCACTGCTGGTGCCGATGATTTCCCGCACAACACCAATACGGAGAAGTCGAATACATTCTCGCTGGCGGACTTTGGGCAACCACTGGTTTCTCGAAGGCAGCCGGATAGGCACTGCCATGTGCCACTCTGCCAAACGCCGAATCAATCGCATTCACAGTACGTGCCGAGGTTCGGTTCTTCACCGCTATTTGCTTTAGACTCCTGTCCGTCGTCATACATGATTGAGTGATCTAGATGGCCCTTTTTAAATCCAACTCCTCCACCACCAGAAGTTTGCACAGGATCACCTCGTGGTTGATACCGATAACAAAGAAGTCCCACAGCATGTCTGCCAACACCGTCCTGAACTTGCACGGCCCCGCTAGACGTCTCAGGTCGGCAACAAATACGGCCGCGCTCTGGCCCTCCGATCGAACGTGTGTATAAAACCTGTATCTCGAGATGATGATGCCGTCGTCTGGCTTGAGGTGTTCCCGTACCAATGTACACAACTGCTTGTACGTTTTCTCTGTTGGATCATTAGGCATGAGCAGATTCTTTATCAGACCATCGATCTTTGAACTGCACACAGTGAGGAACACGGCCCGGCGCCGATCTGCATCGTTGACCCCCTTCATTTTGTTGGCCACGAAGTACTGGTTCAAACGGCTCACAAAGTCTGCCTAATCTTCTCTCTCCACGAATCGCTCTAAAAATCCAATCGTGCTCATTTTGCAAACAAAGGTTCTTGTTTTCTCGTCGCCAAATGTTATGTATTCAATAAAGGTTCAAACTGAGTACTGTTTAACTAAGCAAGGTACAACCTTGGCTTGGCTTTATTTAGGCCCAAAATGCCTGACTGTCAAAATGGCTGGCCTTTTATACCTGAGTAGCACCATGTGCATGCTGTTCAGTGGCCTCCAACAATAGAAACATAGAAACATAGAAAAAGGTGCAGGAGTAGGCCATTCGGCCCTTTGAGCCTGCACCAACATTCAATAAGGTCATGGCTGATCATCTATCCTGCTTTCTCTCCATACCCCTTGATCCCTTTAGCCATAAGGGCCATATCTAACTCCCTCTTGAATATATCTAACAAACTGGCATCAGCAACTCTCTGCGGTAGAGAATTCCACAGGTTCACAACTCTCTGAGTGAAGAAATTTCTCCTCATCTCGGTCCTAAATGGCTTACCCCTTATCCTTAGACTGTGACCCCAACATCGGGAACATTCTTTCTGCATCTAACCTGCCCAGTCCCGTCAGAATTTTGTATGTTTCTTTGAGATCCCCTCTCATTCTTCTAAACTCCAGTGAATACAGGCCCAGTCGATCCAGTCTCTCCTCATATGTCAGTCCTGCCATCCCGGGAATCAGTCTGGTGAACCTTCGTTGCACTCCCTCAATAGCAAGAACGTCCTTCCTCAGATTAGGAGACCAAAACTGAACACAATATTCCAGGTGAGGCCTCACCAAGGCCCTGTACAACTGCAGTAAGACCTCCCTGTTCCTATACTCAAATCCCCTAGCTATGAAGGCCAACATGCCATTTGCCTTCTTCACCGCCTGCTGTACCTGCATGCCAACTTTCAATGACTGATGTACCATGACACCCAGGTCTCGTTGCACCTCCCCTTTTCCTAATCTGCCGCCATTCAGATAATATTCTGCCTTCCTGTTTTTTCCACCAAAGTGGATAACCTCACATTTATCCACATTATACTGCATCTGCCATGCATTTGCCCACTCACCTAACCTGTCCAAGTCACCCTGCAGCCTCTTAGCATCCTCCTCACAGCTCACACCGCCACACAGCTTAGTGTCATCTGCAAACTTGGAGATATTACACTCAATTCCTTCATCTAAATCATTGATGTATATTGTAAACAGCTGGGGTCGCAGCACTGAGCCCTGCGGTACTCCACTAGTCACTACCTGCCATTCTGAAAAGGACCTGTTTATCCTGACTCTCTGCTTCCTGTCTGCCAACCAGTTCTCTATCCACGTCAGTACATTACCCCCAATACCATGTGCTTTAATTTTGCACAACAATCTCTTGTGTGGGACCTTGTCAAAAGCTTTTTGAAAGTCCAAATACAGCACATCCACTGGTTCTCCTTTGTCCACTCTACTAGTTACATCCTCAAAAAATTCGAGAAGATCTGTCAAGCATGAGTTCCCTTTCATAAATCCATGCTGACTTGGACCGATCCTGTCACTGCTTTCCAAATGCGCTGCTATTTCATCTTTAATAATTGATTCCAACATTTTCCCCATTATCGATGTCAGGCTAACTTGTCTATAATTCCCCGTTTTCTCTCTCCCTCCTTTTTAAAAAAGTGGCGTTACATTGATGCCATCGGCTGGCTATAAACAGAATGTACATACATGACAGTTAGTTTATCCAGGCCTGGGAGCTCCTGCGTTCAATCCTCAGTTTGTGCTGAGCTTAGCTGATATTAGGCAGTGGGGTGACGGAGGTGCTGCAATTAGTCTCAGCCTTCTGAATTAGGAAGGGAAAACCAGCCAGGGTTCCCAGTATTAATCACTATCCAGCAGTCCCTGGAGTTTTGATGAGGACAGGTTAGTCTCAACTCTTATACAGCACAGTTGTAGCCCCCTGACCTGCGAGAGAACAGCTCTAGGGTTAGAGAGAACCTTAACCCTAACCCTAACCCGAACCCTGCGAGAGAACAACTCCGCAGGTCGGGCTATAAAAGAGTTGGAGCGGCATACCACTTCAACCTCCAGCGCGAGTTACTCCAAATGTGCGACATTTTTGAGATGGGCAACTGGGTGATGGCATCAAAACTCTGGTCGCCGTTTTGGAGCTTGGGCAGGAACATCGGCAAGACCTAGGTACAGTGGAATGGGAAGGCCAGGGCGGATGAGCGGCGAGTGTTTGTGGCGAGATGCGGTGAATGTTTATGGTGGAGGAGCGGCGAGAGATTGTGGCGGAGGTGCGATAGATAAGGATACGGGGCCCAGAAGAGCTGAGGGCCCAGGGACAGCACGGGCCAGCCCATGCTGTGATATGTGTGCGCTCTAGGTCCGTGCAGCAGAGCAGGTCTCCAGTCGACTTGGTTAGTCCTTGCCACTGGAACAAGATCTAGCTCTGTCAAGCCCGTGTGGTGGCTGATGTGCAACGGTCACCACATGTTAAAAAAATTCACGCACAGGCATCTTGCACCCCCTCAATTGGAGTTCAGGACTGGAACATCGGGTCCTTCATCGAAACACCTGTGAACTTGTGGAAACAAGTCATCCTCATTCGAGGGACCGCCTATGACTGACTGACTGATGACAGCACAGTCAGATAGTCTGCTGATAACATGATTCAAAATTTCATGACTAAGATTGCTAGAGTTTTGTTATTAAGAGTATCGAGCGATATGCAACCAAACAGGTAAATGGAGTTGAGGTACAGATCAGCCATGATCTAATTGAATGGTGGAACAGGCTGAATGGCCTACTCTGAATATTGGCCTCATGGGTGAGGCACCAGTCAGCTATGAAATTGTGCCCCACAGGGAGTCAAAACCTTCAGGAAAGAAGGGGTGCAAAAAGAAATAAAACCTCGGCTTTGGTTCCTGGTTTACATTTTAGAGATTCTTCATAATAACTAGGCTAGAGGCAGGCCGATGGCTGCAGTGTATTCGGGCCCCTCCACACAACAAGGCTGCTTATTCATCCGTAACCATAGCACAAAATATGTCAACAGTCTCCCTCCTGATCCAACCATTCAAACAAACTGGTTTCATTGACTGCTGCCGTGTTTAAAGATGCAGCTTGAAGATCACGGGGCTCAGATTGCTTGCTGTGAAAAACGATTTCCTTATGGGCCTTGGAATGCAGTCTGTTTCACTCTGCCAGAGGCCAGAAGGAGACACGAAGGTTTCTTGGGGAGGCACAGAGAGCCAGAAAGCCACACAACCACATTGTGTAGAATGTTAGTGATGTGTAAATGACATAATTGAAAATTCCATTTCAGGTGAATGCCATGTCTGCCAGGTATAAGAGAGATGCCTCTCTCTCCTTCTAACAAATGTTATGAATGCAACTTTTGCCAACATCAGGTGAGTGTAACAGTGTAAACTGTTGTTGGATATACTTCGCCCCCACCCCCACCCCTTTCCAGCTGTAATTGTTACATCCCCCATTCAACTCGCTGCTTCTTTTTGTTACTGTATGTTTACAATAGAATTTCTTGTGTCTGTTACATATGTCAAACTTGTTGACACTCTCATGACTATTGTCCAGTTGGCATGTTTTCTTCTGTGTTGGGTGGGTGGGGATGGGGGTGAGGTGGGGGTGAGGTGGGGTGTGGGGGGATGGAGTGTGGGGGTGTGGGGTAGAGGGTGGGGTGTGGGGGTGTGGGGGGGAGTAGGGGGGTGGGGGGGTAGGGGAGTGGGGTGTGGGGGGGAGTAGGGGGGTGGGGTATGGGGGCGGGGTAGGGGGGTAGGGGTGTGGGGGGGTAGGGGTGTGGGGGGGTGGGAGGGTAGGGGTGTGGGGTGGGGGGGAGTTGGGGGGTGGGGTGTGGGGGCGGAGTAGGGGGGGTAGGGGTGTGGGGGGTGGGAAGGTAGGGGTGTGGGGGGTAGGGGTGTGGGGGGGTGGGGGGGTAGGGATGTGGGGTGGGGGGAGTTGGGGGGTGGAGTGTGGGGGCGGGGTGGGGGGGTGGTGGGGTAGGGGTGTGGGGGGGTGGGGGGATAGGGATGTGGGGTGGGGGGGAGTTGGGGGGTGGGGTGTGGGGGGCGTGGGGGGGTAGAGGGGTGGGGGGGTAGGGATGTGGGATGGGGGGGAGTTGGGGGGTGGAGTGTGGGGGCGGGGTGGGGGGGTGGTGGTGTAGGGGTGTGGGGGGGTGGGGGGGTAGGGATGTGGGGTGGAGGGGAGTTGGGTGGGGTGTAGGGGCGAGGTGGGGGGGTGGTGGGGTAGGGGTGTGGGGGGTGGGGGGTATGGGTGTGGGGGGTAGGGGTGTGGTGGGGTGTGGGGGCGGGGTAGGGGTGTGGGGGGGTGGGGTTGTGTGGTGTAGTGGGGAGTAGGGGTGTGGGGGGGTGGGGGGTAGGGGTGTGGGGGGGTGGGGGGGAGTAGGGGGGGTGGGGGGGGAGTAGGGGGGGTGGGTAGGGAGGGTGGGGGTTTGGGGAGGTAGGCATGTGGGGGGGTGGGGGATGTAGGGATGTGGGTGTGGGGGCGGGGTAGGTGTGTGGGGGGGTAGGGGTGTGGGGAGGTGGGGAGGTAGGCGTGTGGGGGGGTGGGGGGGTAGGGATGTGGGGTGTGGGGGGCGGGGTAGGGGTGTGGGGGGGTAGGGGTGTGGGGGGATAGGGGTGTGGGGGGGTGGGGGGGTTGGGGTGGGTAGGCGGAGGCGTGGCGCGGTGAACTTCTACAGTTTGTGCCATTTTCCCGGTGTTTCTGTGGCTCTGACGCCAGTGTTATGGGATTGGAACCAAATCAGTCATCTGGGCAGACTCTACAGAATCATAGAATCATCGAGTGGTTACAACACAGAAAGAGGCCCTTCGACCTGTCGACCCCCTGCCGGCTCTCTGCAAGACCACTTCAGCTAGTCCCAATCCCCTGCCCTTTCTATGTAGCCTTTCAAATCTTTTTACTAATTCTCTTTTGAAATCCACACTTGAATTTGCCTCCACAACCCTTTCAGACCGTGCATTCCAGATCATAACCACTCGCTGTATAAAAAGGTTTTTCCTCATGTCGCCTTTGGACTTTCTGCCAATCATCTTTAATCTGTGTCCCCTGGTTCTTGACTCTTCCACCAATGGGAAGAGATTCTCTCTATCTACTCTGTCTAGACCCTTCATGATTTTGAACACCTCCATCAAATCTCCTCTCAACCTTCTTTGCTCTAAGGAGAACAACCCCAGCTTCTCCAGTCTATCCATGTAACTGAAGTTTCTCATCCCTGGAACCATTCTTAAAAATCTTTTCTACACCCTCGCTGAGGCCTTCAAATCCTTCCAGCTGAGGCTGAACCAGTGTTTTATAAAGGTTCATCATAAATTCCTTGTTTTTGTACTCTTATGCCTCTATTTATAAAGCCTAGGATCCCATATGCTTTTTCAACCACTTTCTCAACCTGCCCTGCCACCTTCAAGGATTTGTGCACATATACCCCCAGGTCGCTCTGTTCATGCACCCGCTTTAGAATTGTATCCTTTAGTTTATATTGCCTCTCCTCGTTCTTCCTACCAAAATGTATCACTTTGTACTTTTCGTCCTCCACGTGTCCGCCCATTCCACCAGCCAGTCTATGTCCTCCTGAACTCTATCCCTATGCTCCTCACTGCTCACAATACTTCCAAATTTTGTGTCATCAGCAAATTTTGAAATAGTGCCCTGTACACCGAAGTCCAAATGATTAATATGTATCAAGAAAAGCAGTGGTCCTCGTACCGACCCCTGGGGAACACCACTGTATACCTTACTCCAACAACCGTTCACTACTACTCTCTGGAGGTCCGGTTACCATGGGAGCGAGCGGTGAGGGAAACAGCCCGGTCCAGCCGGTCAATGGCCTTCAGGAGCCCGAGCAGCCCAGCATGGTAAGGAGGAGGCCCGGCACCAGGCCGCTAGCTTGGTGTCAGCTCACTTCCTGTCGATCGCGCTCCACATGAGCGCAGCTCCGCCCGGCACACTCACACTTACCGGGCCCGGTGACATCATTATAATCAGGTTTTTTTAGTATTGTTCCTAGTTATTCTGATGACTGCCTGCAACTCAAGATGGTTTTCTATAGGCTGCTCTGCTGACCATTGTAGATATCATATTCTGGAGCATATTCGCAGTTGTTGTGGTTACATCCAGCGTAATGAGAATCTCCATATCCATTGTAACCTGGATTGCTAAAGCCATTGTTGTATCTACTATAACCTTGATTCCAGTAGCTGTTGTATCCATGGTTCCAGTTCTGATTTTTAAAAGAAAAATTATTTTTGGCAGTTAACAAATCACGCAAGTTCCAAAAAATATTCACCACTCAAAAGGATTATTTTTCCGTACTAACGTTTCAGTGATGTGTGCCAGTGCCAAAACACTTGTTTTGGGTATTTTTATTTATTGCCGTTCATTGCTGTTGCGGTAGTGTATGAAATGATACAATGAACTTCGTACTGTGAGCCAGTGACTAGGTGTAACCTGGTCAGTCTTTAATGGCTTCCAGAAGTGAAGATACAAAGGTGAAGTTCAGGTTATATACCGGGCCCAGCACGAGTGTACCTATAAGCCGAGGACCTCCAACAGTCGTGCCCCCTGGTGGTGGGCAGACCTTATGTACATACATTATATCATTCTCCACCCAGTTCTTGGCACAAGTCCATATTACAAGTTCAGACGGTCCGGTGCCCTTCGCTCCCTCGTTGACTGTCTCAGTACAATCCCAGTGCTTTCCAAGTCTGTTACGAATTGGGGCTGGGCGTTGACCATAGTGGGTTCTTCTGATGGCTGGACGTGAGTTGGTTGGTCGTCTAAGCTCGTGGTGTCTTCTTCCAAATGTTCCAGTTCGTCAGTGTGTCTTAGCTTGATTTGATCAATGTGTTTCCTGCACATCTGCCCATTCTTGAGCTTAACCATATTCACCTGCTTACCCTCCTTATCCATAACATTGCCCAGGAGTCACTTGGGCCCTTGACCTTGGTTAACTACATACACTGGGCCATTTACTGATATGTCGCATGACACTGCGGCGCGGTCGTGATAACACTGCTGGCGTTGACATCGGATTTCGACATGATCGTTAAGGTCAGGATGGTCTAGAGAGAGCCTGGTTTTGAGGCCTCTCTTCATCAATAGTTCCGCAGGCGGGACCCCGGTGAGCATGTGTGGCCGTGTCCTGTAACTGAGCAGTATGCGTGACAAGTGTGTCTGCAAGGAACCATGAGTTACACATTTCAGGCACTGCTTGATGGTTTGAACTGCCTGCTCCGCTTGACCATTGGACGCGGGTTTGAATGGGGCTGACCTCACGTGTTTTATGCTGTTGCATTTCATGAACTCTTGAAACTCCAGGCTCGTGAAACACAGTCCGTTGTCACTGACAATGATGTCTGGCAGACCATGTGTGGCAAACATGGTTCTCAGTTCTCAATGGTGGCACTGGAAGTGCTGGATGACATAATCACACATTCTATCCATTTGGAGTATGCATCCATCACCACAAAAAACATTTTACCGAGGAAGGGGCCCGCAAAGTTGATGTGGATTCTAGACCACGGTTTGGATGGCCATGACCACAGACTGAGTGGAGCTTCCTTTGAAGCATTGCTTAACTGCATGCAAGTGCTGCACTGATGCACGCATGATTCTTAAGTCCGAGTTAATGCCAGGCCACCAAATATGGGACCTGACGATGGCCTTCATCATGATAATACCAGGATGCGTACTATGTAACTCCTGTACAAATCTCACCCTGCCTTTCTTGGGCATCACAACACGATTACCCCCACAGTAAACAGTCGGACTGGATGGAAAGCTCATCTTTGGGATGGCTATATGGTTTGGTTTCATCACCCATTTCCTTGGGGATGGTTGACCAGTCCCCGTTAAGAACACAACGTTTTACAACCAATAGGTCGGATCCTGGTTGGTCCAGGTCTTAACTTGTTGAGCAGTGACAGGCGATTCTTCACTCTCAAAGGCATCCATGACCATGAGTAGCTGTGCGAGCATTGGCATTTCCACCTCCGGTGTGGGCAATGGTAACCGGCTCAATGCCTCAGCGCAGTTGTCGGTGCCTGTTCTATGGCAAATGACATAATCATAGGCAGATAATAACAGCACCCACCTCTGGATGCGGGACGACGCATTGGTATTGATACCTTTATGTTCCGAGAACAACGATAAAAGTGACTTATGATCGGTTTCCAGCTCAAAGCGAAGCCTAAACAGGTACTGGTGCATTCCATAAACACATGCTAAAGCTTCATTTTCTACCATTCCGTAGGCTCTTTCTGCCTTGGACAGGCTTCAAGATGCATATGCAACTGGTTGTAGTTTGCCTGACTCATTGACTTGCTGGAGTACGCAGCTGACCCCATAGGACGACTCATCACAGGTCAAAACTAGACGCTTGCATGGGTCATGCAGTACCAGTAGCTTGTGGGAACACAACAGATTTCTATCCTTCTCAAAGGCTCTGTCTTGAAGTTCACCCCACACCCAGTCGTCTTCTTTCCTGAGCAGCTTGTGCAAAGGCTCTAATACTGTGCTCAATTTGGGTAAGAAGTTACTGAAGTAGTTGAGAAGACCCAGGAACGAACGCAGCTCCGTCACATTCTGGGGCCTGGGCACATTTTTGATGGCCTCTGTTTTCGTGTCTGTAGGCCTGATTCTGTCTGCAGCAATCTTTCGTCCAAGGAATTCGACCACTGGTGCCATGAAAACGCACTTCGAACGTTTCAGCCTGAGTCCCACTTTGTCCAGACGACGCAGAACCTCTTCCAGATTGTGCAGGTGCTCAGCGGTGTCACGACCTGTGACTAGGATGTCGTCTTGGAATACAACGGTCCTGGCGACGGATTTCAATAGGCTCTCCATGTTTCTCTGAAATATGGCTGCCGCCGAACAAATGCCAAAAGGGCACCTGTTGTAAATAAACAGTCCTTTGTGCGTGTTGATGCACGTAAGTTTCTTTGATGATGCAACCAGTTCCTGTGTCATGTAGGCCAATGTTAGATCCAATTTGGTGATCCAATTTAGTTCCAAATTTCCCCCGGCTGGCATTGAAAACAGGTCATCAGCTTTCGGTAGTGGGTACTGATCTTGTTTCGAAACTTGGTTGATCGTGACCTTGTAGTTTCCATAGATCCTGACCGTGCCATTACTCTTTAACACCGGAACAATGGGACTGGCCCATTCATTAAATTCGACAGGTGAGATGACCCCCTCGCATTGTAGCCTGTCTAATTCGAGCTCAACCTTTTCTCTCATCATGTGCGGAACCGCCCTGGCTTTGTGATGGATGGGCCTTACGGCTGGGCCTAGGTGAATCTGCATCTTGGCTCCCTTGAAGCTGCCAATTCCTGGTGAGGGAAATTTGCTCAGCACTTGAGCACACAAATCATCATCCGCTGATGACAAAGCTTTGATATCGTACCATTTCCATTTTATTTTCTTGAGCCAACTCCTGCTGAATAACGACGGGCCGTTGCCCGGGATAATCCATAGCGGTAGATCATGCTCCCTCATACGACACTCTTACTGCTGCACTACCGATCACTGGTATGAGCTCTTTGTTGTAGGTACGCAACTTTGCATTTATCGGACTCAGCTTGGGTCTCTCTGCCTTGGTCTCCCACAGCTTTTCAAAAATCCTCTGGCTCATTATCGCTTGACTCGCATCCGTGTCTAATTCCATGTTTAATTTTACCTCCATCATTATCGGTTGGCTCTTTGTTAGGAACACACATACGCTATACACTTCCTCCTCGGAGCTCTCAAATGTCTCGGGCTTCATCGCCAGATCCACACTGAATTGATCTTCATCCACGTGGTATGTCGCAGCTCGCTTGCTTTGCTGCGGACATGTCCGCTGAAGATGTTCCGTCTTTGCACACCCTCTGTATACATACTGCCTGAAGCAGCACTGATGGGGTCGGTGATTGCCCCCGCAATGCCAACACGTTAAGCTCAGATTTGCGCCCGATGGCGGGCTTTGAGCAGCTCCCGTTCTCGCATATGCAGTCAACTAGGCCCTCGATAGCAAACTTTGAGCGGCTCCTGTTCTCGCATACGCAGTCGAGTAGGCTCTCGATAGCAAACTTTGAGCAGCTCCCGTTCTCGCATATGCAGTCAACTAGGCCCTCGATAGCAAACTTTGAGCGGCTCCTGTTCTCGCATACGCAGTCAAGTAGGCTCTCGATGACGAACTTTGAGCGGCTCCCGGTCTTGCAGACGCAGTCGTGTAGGCCCTGCCATGTGCAGCTCTGCCGGCCGTCGATACAATTTTGTACGCAGTACTTGCCGTGGAGTTCCTGTTATGTTGTGATATCTGCTTCGTGCTTTTCTGCGTGGACATGCAAGCCTGGGTGATGGTGATGAACTTGCTGAGGTCGCCTTGTGGTTGACCCTGATCACGAAAAAGTCACGCAGCATGTCTTCCAACACGGACCCAAATTTGCACGGCCCTGCAAGACATCTCAGGTCGGCAACAAACGGCGCTACATCCTGGCCTTCTGGAAGAACGTGCGTGTAGAAGCGCTATCTGGATATGAGGATTCCTTCCATGGGTTTAAGGTGTTCCCGAACTAGAACACACAGTTCTTTGTAATCCTTTTCTGTAGGAAGAGTGGGTGAGAGCAGATTCTTGATGAGTGCATAGATCGTGGGGCCACAGACGGTGAGAAGAACTGCCCTGCGCTTCTCTGCATCCTCGTCTTTGTTTAGGTCGTTTGCCATGAAGTACTGGTCAAGCCGACTTGTGAAATTCTCCCCAATCTCTCCCTAATTGAATCTCTCGAGAATTCCAACAGTACTCGTTCGTGCTGTGCTCGCCATACTTTAGCGTGGGTTCGTATTTTCCTCGTCGCCAGTTGTAGTGTATGAAATGATACAATGAACTCCGTACTGTGAGCCAGTGACCAGGTGTAACCTGGTCAGTCTTTAATGGCTTCCAGATGTGAAGCTACAAAGGTGAAGTTCAGGTTATAGACCGGGCCCAGCACGAGGGTACCTATGACCCTAGAATCTCCAACAGTAGTGCCCCCTGGTGGTGGGCAGACCTTATGTACATACATTACATCAGCGACGAGATAAATTTGAACATTGGGGATGAGGGGATATCTTTGGGTGAGTTGGAAAATATTTATTTTTAGTTAAAGTTTTAAAAAGAAATTATCCCGATCTCTGGACTGTGATCCTCTTGAGGAAAACTTTTTTTTAATGTTTCATATTGCCCATCTGGATTACATAGGATATACGGCACAGAAACAGGTTTTCGGCCAACCAGCCCATGCTGGCATTTATGCTCTACTTGAGCCTCCTCCCATCTTTGCTCATCTAACTCTATCAGCGTGACCTTCGATTCCCTTCTTTCTCATAGGCTTGTCTAGCCTCCCCTTAAATGCAACTATACTATTCGCTTCAACCACTCCCTGTGCTAGCGAGTTCCACATTCTCACAACTCTTTGTGAATTTCTTTCTGAATTCCCTATTTGATTTATTGGTGACTATGTTATATTGATGGTCTTGAGTTATGCTCTTCCCCACAAGTAGAAACATTATTTCTTGATCTACTCTATCAAAACCTTTCATAATTTTAAAGATCTCTATTAGGTCATCCTTCAGCCTTCTATTTTCAAGAGAAAGGAGACCCAGCCTGTTCATCATCTCCTGATATGAATACCATCGCATTTCTGGTATCATCCTTGTAAATCTTTTCTGCACTCTCTCCAGTGCCTCTATATCCTTTTCATAATATGGCGAACTGAATTGTTCGCAGTACTCCAAGTGTGGTTTAACCAAAGTTTGATACAAGTTTAGCACAACTTCATCACTTTTCAATTATATCCCTCGAGAAATAAACCCCAGTGCTTGGTTTGCTTTTTTATGCCCTTGTTAACCTGTGTCGTTACTTTTAGTGATTTGTGTATTTGTATTCCGAAATCCCTCTGCTCCTCTACCCGACCCAGACTCGCAGACTGACACCCTCCATGTAATAAGTGACCTCCCAATTCTTCCTACCAAAATGTAATGCCTCGCATTTATCTGTGTTGTAATTCATTTGCCAATTATATGCCTATTCTGCAGGTTTATTAATGTCCTCCTGTAATTTGTTGCAGTCCTCCTCATTATTGATTCATCCCAATTTGGTGTCATCCTCAAATTTAGAAATTGTATTTTTAATTCCAAAGTCCAAATTGTTAATATAAATTGTGAACAACAGTGGTCCCAGCAGTGATCCTTGTGGAACACCACTACCCACCTTCTGCCAGTGAATTGCTACCCTTTCCTCCTACTCTCTGCTTTCAGTTTTGAAGCCAGCTAGCTATCCATTCTGCTACTTGTCCCCTGACCCTGCATTCTCTGACATTATTCATCAGTCTATTATGTGGAACCTTATCGAAGATCTTTTGAAAATCTAGATAAATTACATCTACTGCATTACACCTACTCTCTCTGTTACCTCTTCAAAAAAATTCAACGAGGTTGGTCAAGCAAGACTTTCTATTTTGAAATCCATGCTGACTATTCATTATTATATTTTTGGTTTTCTAGATGATCTTCTATTTTCTCCTTTAGTAGGGTACATTATTTTTCCTACTGCCGATGTTAGGCTGACTGGTCTATAGTTCCTGGACATGTTTTTATCTCCCTTCTTAAATATAGGTATTATATTAGCTATCTTCCAGTCCTCTGGCATTACACCTTTTTCTCATGACTTATTAAATATGTGTAGTAATACCCCTGCTATGTCTTCCCTAGATTCTTTTAAAATGCATGGCTGTAATCCATCCGGACCAGGATTTTTATCCTCTTTGAGTTTGATTAGTTTATTTAACATATCTCCTCTTTTTATTTCATTACTAATCTTGTCATCCAATGTCATGTCCACCTGTTCTATCTCTCTGGTAAATACTGAAGCAAAATAATGATTTAATATTTCTGCTATCTCTCTATCGCTGCCTGTGGTATAATCCTGCCCATCCCTTAGTGGCCCTATTCCCAACTCGACCTTCCTTTTTTATTTACATAGTGATTATTTGCAACAGGTTTTTGTGTGCCCTTCTCCGTATGCACACCTTGGACTCTGCCCTCCCCTCCCCCTCCCTGCCCCTCTGTCCCATGCATACGCAGATTCGAACCTGCAACTGGAAGTGGGGCCTGTATCGAGCCTGGAGTTGATACCGACCACGTTGCTTTGCTGATTTCGACTTTTGAGAAAATATCGCTGTGATTAGCTACACAAACATTATTGTGGCCTTCTGTGCGAGGGAAAAAAAATCGGAGATAGTGAGAGACTGGGGAGGGAAAGAGAGAGAGAGAGACTGGTGGGGGTGGTGGAGAGAGAGACACTAGGGGGAGAGAGACTTGGGGGAGAGTGAGAGAGACTGGGGGTTAGAGAGAGAGAGATTGAGGATGGAGAGAGACTTGGGCGGGAGAGAGAGAGAGACTAGGGGGAGAGAGAGAGACTGCGAGAGAGAGACTGGGGGGAGAGAGAGCAAGAGAGAGACTGAAGCAAGAGAGAGAGAGAGAGAGACTTGGAGGAGGGTGGAGAGAGAGAGGGTGGTAGATAGAGTGAGATACTGGGGCAAAGAGAGGGGACACGGGAGAGGGGTTCAGAGGAGAGAAAGTGAGAGGGAACTCAGGGAAGGCGGATCACGTTCTTCCAACCCCACCCCCTTTACACCCACACCAGATTTCCCAGAGAGCTTGGTGCATGCGTGACAAGTGACACCATTGGAGTGGATGAAATCTAGAAGTCACGACACTGTCACTATTCATTTCATATCCAATAAATCTCTTAACAATCCGTGACCCACGGAGGGGGGGCGGAGGTAAGGTCAGGACCTTGGGCTGGGATGGGGTAGGAACTTGGGCTGGGGGATCAGGAACTTGGGCTGGGATGGGGCAGGAACTTGGGCTAAGGGGGATCAGGAACTTGGGGAATAGGGCACGAACTTGGAGGGAGGGAGAGGTCTTACCCTGTGCGAGTGAGCTCTCTCCTGTTTGGAGTCAGCAGTCAGCATGGCTCGAATTACACTTTGCAAAGTCACTGATTACGTAGACAGGATGGTTCTAATTACAGATTCCAGAAAAACTGCTCGGTGTGTCTTATCCTCCAAGGGGACCAATCAGCAATCAAGTCATGTGATCAAGGGGACCCAATCAGAGCATTTTTCAGTTGCAAAGAAGCACGTCCATTTATTTATTTGCCTTTAAAATATTTCACTATTTTATTTTACCTTCCTTGATAATTTAATTTCATAGTTCCTAATTAATATTTGACTGTTCTCCTGATCTCTTCATATTCTACCTTATCATGCTCTCCACTGCTGTCTATGTACTTAATGTATGCCTCTTTCCTTACCCTCAATTTTTCCCTTATGGCTTTATTCATCCATGGTGTCTCATTAGTGTATAGTTAGTTCTTTTTTTTAAACGGAATATATTTTTCCTGGACTCTGTTGAACACTGTTTTAAATGTTCTATGTAGTTGTTTGCCAATGTTGATGTCCATTTTATTTTCCCAAGTTCTATTCTCAGCCCCTCAAAATTAGCTTTTCTCCAATCTATAACCCTGGTCTTTGTCATACTTATGTTCTTCTCAATTATTATCTTAAAACGTATTATATTATGGTCACTATTGCCTAGATGTTCCCCTACCTTTACTTCTCTTATCTGCTCTGATTCATTCCCCATTACTAAATCTAATAGCAAATCCTCCCTTGTTGGGCTTTGTACATATTGGGTTTGAAAGGAGTCCTGTACACATTATAGGAACTCTATTCCCTTATCCCCTTTACCTACCTCTTCTGCAGGAGTGGATTAACCTTGGGGCAGATGGGGCTGCAGCCCCAGGCCTACCAAAGAACATAGGCCCACCAAATAAATGTCAGAAAAAAAACATAAGGCCTCCCAAATAGGCTGAATAGAATAGACAATAAGAGGAACTTCAAATGCACAGACTGATCAGTGACAATGGACTAAGTATAACATGTTCTAATTGCTCTTTGGATGAACGTGTCCGTGATGATTATGAACTGGAGTGGAGAACGATCGTTTTCTGTGCTTAAGAGAGTGAAAAATTAAATTCGGTCAACAATGGGCCAAATCCGACTGAATGCCCTTTCACTTCAGTGTATTGAACATGACTTGTTGGCTACTATTGAAACGGGAGACATCACTGAAAAATTTGCATATAGGAAGTCTCGTAATGTTATCTTGTAAAGTATCTACAGGATATATACTTGCTTATACGAGCTAGGTTCACTTGTTTATACCTATATGCAGAAGTACCTATATACGCTAATGTACCTCTATACAGAACAGAATACCAGAATATGTGCTAGCCTGTTTTATGTTACATGTTATTGAGAGAAATTCCCATATACGTATAGGAATCTAGTATTGCAATACCAGAACCAGAACATATACCTACTTGATACAGAATATATGCTTTCATTGTTGAATATACTGGCCTATGTTTTCATACTCAGAATCAGAATCATACACGTAATGTAAGGAACATGAACAAATATAACTATGGGCCCATTTGGATCAGTTTGCCCCAAGCCCCTCCGGCCCTTAATCCAGCCCTGCTCTCTATCCAATTAACATATCAGGGAAGTTGAAATCCCACATGATTATTATTCTATCTTTTTTAAACTAATTTCACTGCTGCAGTTATGAGAGAATAATATTTTAATCTCCTTCATTCTGGTCTATTTGCAGAATTATTATGGCATGTCTCGGGTTGACTTTATGCCAGGATTGTGTTGGTGCGAGAATTTACAACGAGACTAACCTAAAATCAATGCACAACTTTTTTATTCTTTGTTTTTAAAAATAAAGCTTCAAATTCAAAATTATTTTCTAGCTAGACCATTACTTATTTATACCAGACCTCTTTGTTTTTACGTCATCTGTTCAGTAAATGACCAGGCTGTTCATTTGTGAATGTTTGTACCCGTGCCATTATTATTAAATGGTTGTATCTGGGCCGTAAAAAACTTCTATACCAGGTCCATTCTTCAGGCAAACTTTTTTTTAATGTTTGACATTTCAATTCATGCGGTGTAATGCAGACAAAGGTGAGCTGTGGATGTGCAACTCTAGAAGATGGTCCTGATGTGGAAATGTTGATGTGAATGAGCGCCTGATTAAAGCTGTACAATACCAAGGCGGGAAGGGGATGGAAGCACTTTTTAATCTTAAGTTAGGCCACAGTTCTACAAGCGCTTTTGCTTCCATGGAAAGTGGCTTTGGGTGCACTTCAATGAAAAAATGGTGGTATAATCCAAGAGATGATTGAATGTACTAAAGGCGTGAGGCATGAGTCTGGTCCGGGTTAATGTTTGCACTGAGTGCACGTTATTCCACCTTTAGTTTCTCATCCCCTCCCAACAAATGTTGTAAACAAAGTTATTGCTAATGTCTGGTGCAATAATAAGAAAACTTAACAGAACGAATCAGTTGGTTCATCAAGTGTTTTCCTTCCACAATCAAAATCCGGTCTATTTGTTTTTGGGATGAGATGTTAAATCCACTCCTGTGGTTTAGATGCATTAATAAGGGACAGTCAGCTCGGACTTGTTAAAGGCAAACCATGTCTGATTGAGGTAGCATGGGATGTGTGTGACTTTTCCCACAATGTATATTAAAGTGAGGTTCCTATTCTCTAAATCTCCAGACCTTGACATAGAATCATAGAAATCTACGGCACAGAAGGAAGCCATTTGGCCCATCGTGTCTATGCCGGTTGAAAAAGAGCTATCCCGCCTACTCCCACTTTCTAACTCTTGGTCCATAGACTTGCAGGTTATGGCACTTCAAGTGTACATCCAAGTATTTTTAAATGCGATGAGGGTTTCTGCCTCTATCACTCTTTCAGGCAGTGAGTTCCAGACCCCCACCGCCCTCTGGGTGAAAAGTTTCTCCTCAAATCCCCTCTAATCCTTCTACCAATTACTTTAAATCTATGCCCCATGGTTATTGACCTCTCGGCTAAGAGAAATAGGTGCTTCCTATCCACTCTATCTAGACCCTCATAATATTATACACCTCAATTAGTCTCCCTTTTGTTCCAAAGAATACAATCTCAGCCTATCCAATCTTTCACCATAGATAAATTCTAGATAAAGGATGACTTGCTTCCACTCTTAAAGTGAGTTCTCAGGTGACTGAGGCGTCCGATGCAGGACCTACAGTCTCTGTCACAGGTGGGGCAGACAGTGGTTGAAGAAAAGGATGGCTGGGTAGCCTGGGTTGATGCACGCTCCTTCCGCTGTCTACGCTTAGTTTTTACTTGTTCTCGGCGATGGAACTCGAGGTGATCAGCACCCTCCCGGATGCTCTTCCACCATTTTGGGTGGTCGTGGGTCAGGGATTCCCAGGAGTCGGTGGGGAGGTTGCACTTTATCAAGGAGGCTTTGAGGGTGTGCTTGAAGCATTTCCTCTGCCCACCTGGGGCTCGCTTGCCGTGTCAAAGCTCCACGTAGAGCGCTTGCTTTGGGAGTCTCGTGTCGGGCATGCGAACGATGTGGCCTGCCCAATGGAGCTGTTCAAGCGTGGTCAATGCTTCGATGCTGGGGAACAGCCTTCCAGTGACAAAAACACCATCTTTGGTTTTACTGCTAATCAATTTATCAATTTAACCTGAATTTACAAAGGAACAGGAGGTGACCTGGACAATCTGAGATAGCTAATGTGACATAAAAACAGAGAATGCTGGAAATCTCAGCGGGTCAGGCAGCATCTGTGGAGAGAAAAACAGAGTTAACGTTTCGGATCGATGACCCTTCATTAGAACTGTTGAATGTTCAAAAAGGGGGAGGGGAAGAAAGAACAAAAGGGAAGGTCTGTGATAGGGTGGAAGGCAGGAGAGATTAGAAAGATAAAGGAATGATGGACCGAATTGAAATGGTAATGACAGAAGATAGCAAAAGGTTAATCTGGATAGGGTGTGAATGGCAGAGTAATGACCAAGAGAAAAAAAGAGAAGAAAGAATAAAAAAAACATAAGATGGGCGGGGGTAGGGGGGAGGGGGGGCGTGGGGGTGGAGGGGGACGGTAGGAAAAGGGAGCCAAAGATGGCCAGAGGTTATGCTCTGTAATTGTTGAAATCCATGTTGAGTCCAGAAGGCTGTAAAGTGTCTAAACGAAAGATGAGGCGCTGTTCCTCAAGCTTGCGTTGAGCTTCATTGCAACAGTGCAGGAGTCCGAGGATGGAGATATCAGAGTGGGAGTGGAGTGGAGAATTAAAGTGACAGGCGACTGGAAACTCAGGATCACACTTACAGACTGAACAGAGGTGTTCAGCAAAGCGGTCACCCAATCTATGCTTGGTCTTCCCAACGTAGAGGAGACCACATCGTGAGCAACGAATATAGTATACTGAATTGAAAGAAGTACAAGTGAATCGCTGTTTCACCTGGAAGGAGTGTTTGGGGCCCTGCACAGTGGGAAGGGAGGAGGTAAATGGGCAGGTGTTGTATCTCCTGGGCTTGCACGGGAAGGTGCCGTGGGAAGGGGAGGGACTGCGGGGGGTGACTGCGGAATGGACCAGGGTGTCACAGAGGGAGCAGTCCCTTCGGAATGCTGAGAGGGGAGGGGAGGGGAAGGTGTGATTGGTGGTGGGACCATGCTGGAGGTGGCGGAAATGGTGCAGGATGATCCGTTGAATGTGGAGGCTGGTGGGGTGGAAGGTGAGGACAAGGGGAACCCTGTCGTGGTTCTGAGAGGGAGGGGAAGGGATGAGAGTAGAGGTGCGGGAAATAGAGCGGACATGATCGAGGGCCATGTTAACCACGGCGGAGGGGAATCCTCAGTTGAGGTAAAAGGAAGGCATAAGAACATAAGAAATAGGAGCAGTAGTCGGCCATTTGGCCCCTCGAGCCTGTTCCATCATTCAATAAAATCATGACTGATCTGATCATGGACTTAGCTCCACTTCCCTGCCCGCTCCCCATAACCCTTTACTCCCTTATAGCTCAAAACTCTGTCTATCTCCACCTTAAATATATTCAATGACCCATCCTCCATGGCTCTCTGGGGCAGAGAATTCCATAGATCTTCAACCTTCTGAGAGAAAAAATTTCTCCTCATCTCAGTTTTAAATGGGCGGCCTCTTATTCTGAGACTATGTCCCCTAGTTTTAGTTTCCCCTATGAGCGGAAATATCCTCTCTGCATCCATCTTGTCGAGCCCTTCATTATCTTATATGTTTCAATAAGATCATGTCTCATTCTTCTGAACCCCAATGAGTATAGGTCCAACCTACTCAACCTATCTTCATAAGTCAACCCCCTCATCTCAGGAATCAACCTCGTGAACCTTCTCTGAACTGCCTCCAATGCAAGTATACCACTCCTTAAATGCGGAGACCAAAACTGTACACAGTACTCCAGGTGTGGCCTTACCAATACCCTGTACAGTTATAGCAGGACTTCTCTGCTTTTATACACTATCCCTCTTGCAATAAATGCTAACATTCCATTTGCCTTCCTGATTACTTGCTGTACCTCCATACTAACTTTTTGTGTTTCATACACAAGGACCCCCAGGTGTAAGAATAAAAGTGTTTATTAATGATTAAAATTGATTCTGTGTATGTATAAATGTTAAAAGTATAGATCATACGGAAAGGCCTGTTTGTGTTGAAACAAAATGAAAGTCCACAGAGCTGCCACATGGGTTTTGTGTATTGGAAAGCCATTTAAATGAATCAAGAGATGGCTGAGCCAGGACAGACAGCCACATGTGTGAGGAGAGCCAATAAGGAACTGCCCTGGAACCAAGGTCCAATCCTGAGGCTTTCGGAGGGACAATGGCTTTGAGAGGTATAAAGAACTCAGCCAAAGACTTTTCTCTCTCTCCTGAACCAGCCAGCCAAAGGGAAGTAATGTATATCACTCTTTATTATAACATCATTGTATCTGTTGTAACTAAGGTGGATGTGCATGTGTCTGTGTGTTTTTTTTTTAAATAAACGGTTCCAATTGTTTTAGAAGAATTGTCTCACTGTCAAATTTAGTGCCAGAGATTTAGAAATCTTACACAGGTCCCTCTATACTGCAGCACTTTGCAATTTTTCTCCATTTAAATTATAATTTGCTTTTCTATTATTTCTGCCAAAGTAGATAACCTCACATTTTCCCACATTATACTCCATCTGCCAAATTTTTGCCTACTCACTTAGCCTGTCTATATCTCTTTGCAGATTATTTGTGTCCTCCTCACAATTTGCTTTCCCACTCATCTTTGTATCATCAGAAAACTTGGCTACATTACACTCGATCCCTTCATCCAAATCATTAATATAGACTGTAAATAATTGAAGACCCAGCACCGATCCCTGCGGCACCCCACGAGTCACTGTTTGCCAACCAGAAAATTACCCATTTATCCCCACTCTCTGTTTTCTGTTACTTAGCCAATCCTCTATCCATGCTAATATATTACCCCTAACCCGTGAGTTTTTATCTTGTGCAGTAACCTCTTATGTGGCACCTTTTCGAATGCCTTCTGGAAATCCAAATATACCACATCCACTGGTTCGCCCTTATCCACCCTGCTCGTTACATCCTCAAAGAACTCCAAATTTGTCAAACTTGATTTCTCTTTCATAAAACCATGATTGAATCATGCTTTTTCAAATGTCCCACTACTGCTTCCTTAATAATGGACTCCAGCATTTTCCCAATGACAGATGTTAGGCTAACTGGTCTATAGTTTTCTGCTTTTTGTCTACCTCCTTTTTTAAATAAAGGCGTTATATTTGCGGTTTTCCAATCCGCCCCTCTTTTAAGACCCTAGGATGTAAGCCATCAGGTCAAGGGGACTTGTCTGCCTTTAGTCCCATTATTTTACTTCATTAGTGATAGTGATTGTATTAAGTTCCTCCCTCCCTATAACCTCTTGATTATCCACTATTGGGATGTTTTTAGTGTCTTCTACCGTGTAGTCCGATACAAAATATTTGTTCAATGTCTCTGCCATTTCCCTGTTCTCCATTATTAATTCCCCAGTTCCATCCTCTAGAGGACCAACGTTTACTTTCGCCACTCTTTTCCTTTTCGTATACCTGTAGAAACTCTTACTATCTGTTTTTATATTTCGTGCTAGTTTACTTTCATAATCTATCTTCCCTCTCTTTATCATTTTTTTAGTCGTTCTTTGCAGGCTTTAAAAAATTTCCCAATCCTCTGGCCTCCCACTAGTCTTGGCCATATTGTATGCCCTTGTTTTCAATTTGATAACATGCCTTATTTCCTTAATTAGCCACGGATGGTTCATTCCTTCTCTTACAGTCTTTCCTTCGCATTGGGATATATTTTTGTTGCGAGTTATGAAATCTCTCCTTAAATGTTTGCCACTGCTCATCAACTGTCCCATACTTTAGTCTATTTTCCCAGTCCACTTTAGCCAACTCTGCCCTCATATCTTTGTAGTCTCCTTTATTAACATGTCAGAGGCACTAGTGTGAAAGGTGGCATCATCAGAACAGACGTGACAGAGACGGAGAACTGGGAGAATGGAATGGAGTCCTTACAGGATGCGGGGTGGGTAGTTAATGTGACATTGCTAATATGTTTGCTTCAATGCCTCTATTGTTCTGGCCAATCAGCTATTAACACCTCACATGGGATGTGTCCCGTCTGTTTTGTCCTACTCCACCATTGTCCCAACTAATCTCTAATATTAGCACATCGTAATTGGGCAATGATCCCGAGATGTTATGATTAACTTTGTTGGGACACCTGACAGAACAAATTCTAACACAAGGCACGAGTAATATAGTTTTTGTAAGAGCTGTGATCTTTTAGAGATTAAATAAAGCCACTAATGACGTTTATAAACCAAAAAAAGCAACTGATTTCATGATTCAGTCTCATGAATTGACACAGTGGGGTGACAATATGGCATTACGATACACTTTTAAGTGGTTGCTGTTGCTGTTGTAAAGTTATTGTTATAAAATTGTTGTTGTTGTAAAAGTTGCCCATGGACAAAAAGGTCGCGCTCAAAGGAGTTTGTGGCCCGCTCAGTACAAAAAAAATTAGAGGAAACATTGGTGCCACTCCCCTGCTCTTTCCCCATAGCCGTTGTCAGCATCATTTGTTGGACATTATCTGGACATTGTGTTTTAATCGGCAAGGATTTGTCAGACATATTTTTCTCACTGCAGAAAAAGCTGGAAGCTGTTTGTGGGAGGGGCCCAGGTACTTCTCCATGTTGGACTTAGAATGATGGGCAGATGTGGTCTGGGAAGACAATGGCCAAGATAAGGCAATTCGTCGCAGGTGATGGGCAAATGGAGGGTCCATTGTTAAGCAATGTGAACTTGTCTAAGGTAGATCAGATGAGCTGATCAGTGATCGAGCCATTACCTGGATGAGATACCAGAACAATAGTAAGCCATTTAAGCTCAGACTGGTCAGAAGCGAAGACCCATCAATGGCAAAACAGGAAGCCTTGAAACAAAGGAAAAAGCGTTATTGGCGGCAGTCGGGAGCAGCGTCGAGGAGGTGCGTGGAGCGGCCTATAAAAGGCACAGCAGGGAGTCCGGGACCCAGCGTCGGCGGCAGTCGGGAGCAGCGTCGAGGAGGTGCGTGGAGCGGCCTATAAAAGGCACAGCAGGGAGTCCGGGGCCCAGCGTCGAGGAGGTGCGTGGAGAGGCCTATAAAAGGCACAGCAGGGAGTCCGGGGACCAGCATCGGCGGCAGTCGGGAGCAGCGTCGAGGAGGTGCGTGGAGAGGCCTATAAAAGGCGTGCTTGTGCAGCTACAGGGAGAAGGCAAAAAAGAAGTAGAAAGAAATCAAAAGGTGACGTCACAGCCAAGAGGGTAAGTGATTGGCTGGTGATTGGTGAGTAGTTTTTCTTTTTTCTCTTCTATATCAGTGAGTAACTTTTAACATTGTTGTTGCCAATTTAAGTGTATATAAGGGTTAAGTCATGGCAGGAGAGCTCGGTCGGGTGTTATGCTCCTCCTGTACCATGTGGGAACTCAGGGACACTTCCGGTGTCCCTGACGATTACGTGTGCGGGAAGTGTATCCGCCTCCAGCTCCTGACAGACCGCGTTGCGGAGTTGGAGCTGAGGGTGGATTCACTCTGGAGCATCCACGATGCTGAGAATGACGTGAGTATCACGTGTAGCGAGTTGGTCGTACCACAGGGAAAGGGTCCACAGCCAGATAGGGAATGGAAGACCAACAGGAAGAGCAGTGCAAGGAAGGTAGTGCAGGAGTCCCCTGTGGTCATCCCCCTGCAAAACGGATACACAGCTTTGGGTACTGTTGAGGGGGATGACTCATCAGGAGAGGGCAGCAGCAGCCAAGTTCATGGCACCGTGGCTGGCTCTGCTGCACAGGAGGGCAGGAAAAAGAGTGGGAGAGCAATAGTGATTGGGGATTCAATGGTGAGGGGAATAGATAGGCGTTTCTGCGGCCGCAACCGAGACTCCAGGATGGTATGTTGCCTCCCTGGTGCAAGGGTCAAGGATGTCTCGGAGCGGGTGCAGGACATTCTAAAAAGGGAGGGAGAACAGCCAGTTGTCGTGGTGCATATTGGTACCAACGACATAGGTAAAAAGAGGGATGAGGTCCTACGAAATGAATTTAAGGAGCTAGGAGCTAAATTAAAAAGTAGGACCTCAAAAGTAGTAATCTCGGGATTGCTACCAGTGCCACGTGATAGTCAGAGTAGGAATCGCAGGATAGCGCAGATGAATACGTGGCTTGAGCAGTGGTGCAACAGGGAGGGATTCAAATTCCTGGGGCATTGGAACCGGTTCTGGGGGAGGTGGGACCAGTACAAACCGGACGGTCTGCACCTGGGCAGGACCGGAACCAATGTCCTAGGGGGAGTGTTTGCTAGTGCTGTTGGGGAGGATTTAAACTGATATGGCAGGGGGATGGGAACCAATGCAGGGAGACAGAGGGAAACAAAAAGGAGGCAAAAGCAAAAGACAGAAAGGAGATGAGGAAAAGTGGAGGGCAGAGAAACGCAAGGCAAAGAACAAAAAGGGCCACTGTACAGCAAAATTCTAAAAGGACAAAGGGTGTTAAAAGAACAAGCCTGAAGGCTTTGTGTCTTAATGCAAGGAGTATCCGCAATAAAGTGGATGAATTAACTGTGCAAATAGATGTTAACAAATATGATGTGATTGGGATTACGGAGACGTGGCTCCAGGATGATCAGGGCTGGGAACTCAACAT